>NC_139967.1:48463719-48961219 GCF_963993115.1 Abramis brama
CTCAGAGAACTACTCTCTATCACTGCCAAGCTACTCCCCATCATTGTTAAAACACTCAATGTAGGGAACATGAATATGCCTTGGTTTTGGTAGACTACATGAGCCACACAGTAACCATGAATACATGTACATGTAATTTTCAAGCTCTTCCTAATCAAATACACCTGATTGAACTCATCAGCACAACAATAATTGAATCTTTGATGACTGAATAAGTGCAATTAACCTTTTTCCCACAAGGTGGCAATGTCTGATACACAATGATGAAGTGACGTTTCACTCATAGTTAACGCAGGCAGAAAACAAAAGAATAGGAAATATCATCAGCAAAACTTGAAATGGCTCAGCGAGCAAGTACTGAACGCAATCAAATATTAGTGTCACTGTCACTTGACGGTGGATCTGGTGAAGAAGCTGTCAAGCTGAAGATGTTGAGAATGATAGTTTTGAGAATATGTTTGAGATTGCGAATATGAGCCAGATGCTGAACGCACTGGGAAATGAGTTCTGACGAGGACAGTGATGATGGTATAAAAAGCTCCAAAATTTGGTTCCAAGCTCCAAATGGTAACAAAACATGCTTAACTTTATTCTTCTTTAATTGTTAATCTAATATCAAGAGAGTTTATACTACCACGACAGGTAGAGATCCATCCGTGTTAGATATACATCCGGGTCGCTAAAGTCCCAAATATGTAATAATGATTGGCAAAACATTCATGCATTTAAAGGTTAAGGCTGATATGAAGTTTTGTACACATACAAAAACAAGTATGTACCAAGAAATTTCTCTTAGAGCAATATGCACAGAATATGATCTGACAGAAGCCACTGGATTCTGCTAATTTCTGAAACTATATTACAATTGCTAATTTTATCTACCATGACACTTTAGCAAGACAGTGTAATATTCAGAATAGATTGAGACGACTTGCCATAAAAGCAGCCACCTCAGGCCAGGGCCAGTGAAGTCATCATAAGTGGACTACAAATAAAGCTGACAGATTTTATGTTCCAGAATCATGGGTGCACACTGCTGATCTCTCCGGGTCCCAGAGAGCAGGCGCGATGTTTACGGCTCCATCGACTCCTACACCACTCATCAGGTTTATGCGTGTCCTCAAACTTTGATTAACGGCTCGTTTAGGAGAGCAGGCATATTAATGCACCGGGCTGTTCTTTTCTTATTTTCTACAAATGGATGAAACATCAAATGCACTCTGCAAAATGCACAGACAAATATATGACTGACACTCAACAGTAATTGCCTGTGCACTCATTCAAACAGCCGAGCTGCATTTGAATAATAATTGTTAGTCTGATTGCTTAGAAAATAATCTCTCCTCTAAAAGCTGCAATATTTGAGGTGTCACTCGAGTCTGCACAACAAGCAGTGACCTTGCACACATTTTTATATATATATATATCTATCTATATACAGTATATACAGTATATATATATATATATATATATATATATATATATATATATACAGTATATATATATATATATATATATATATATATATATATATATATACAGTATATATATATGGGGGGCCAAACAGGAAATAATTCTATGTAAATCCGAATATATAGTTAAAACTCTGAATATATAGTTGTAAATCCTGAATATATAAATGTAACCCTGAATATATTGTTATAACTCTGAATATATAGTTATAACTCTGAATATATAAATGTAAATCTGAATATATAAATGTAAATCCCGAATATATAGTTAAAACTCTGAATATATAAATGTAATCCTGAATATATAGTTATAACTCTGAATATATAAATGTAAATCCTGAATATATAGTTATAACTCTGAATATATAAATGTAAATCCTGAATATATAGTTATAACTCTGAATATATAAATGTAGATCTGAATATATAAATGTAAATCCTGAATATATAGTTATAACTCTGAATATATAAATGTAAATCCTGAATATATAGTTATAACTCTGAATATATAAATGTAAATCCCGAATATTTAGTTAAAACTCATCCTGAATATATAGTTATAACTCTGAATATATAAATGTAGATCTGAATATATAAATGTAAATCCTGAATATATAGTTATAACTCTGAATATATAAATGTAGATCTGAATATATAAATGTAAATCCTGAATATATAGTTATAACTCTGAATATATAAATGTAAATCCCGAATATATAGTTAAAACTCTGAATATATAAATGTAATCCTGAATATATAGTTATAACTCTGAATATATAAATGTAAATCCTGAATATATAGTTATAACTCTGAATATCTAAATGTAAATCCTGAATATATAGTTATAACTCTGAATATCTAAATGTAAATCCTGAATATAGTTATAACTCTGAATATCTAAATGTAAATCCTGAATATATAGTTATAACTCTGAATATATAAATGTAAATCTGAATATATAAATGTAAATCCCGAATATATAGTTAAAACTCTGAATATATAAATGTAATCCTGAATATATAGTTATAACTCTGAATATATAAATGTAAATCCTGAATATATAGTTATATATTATATATATTATTTGATTTTTTTTTGCTTGTAATCCTTATACTTACCCTATAATAGTAATGCTTGAGTTTGAGTAACGGCCACCAGAGGGCACTCCACATCAAAATATTGTCATTCCCTCACAAACTACATTTCCCACAACTTACTGCTCGGACATCCATGATCACATTCACCTGTCTCTCATTGTCTTGTTTAGCTCACCAATATACGCCTGGTTTTCTCATTCATTATCTGCAAAGTCTTGTTTAGTGTTACACTGTAATTCCGAGCATTCTCCCTGTTTTCATGTCTCTTGGGTTTTGGATTTTCATGCCTGTTCCCTGGATTGCTCTTTTGCCTGTGTTCCCTGCCTTGTTGTGTTTGTTTGTATGGACTGCCTGTCTGTGTTTGACCTTGCTTGTACTTTGGATTACGTTTTTTGATTAACATGTTCATTAAATACTGCATTTGGATCCTCAACCTTCGTGTCTCAGAGCAGTTTGTGACAGTTTGCAAACACCATTAATAAACGTGTTAAAGTATTACGCAGTTTCTTTTTTTCTTCTTCCAGGTAATTTAGTCAAGTTAATTTTTTGGTTTATTTAGACGTCTTTTAAACTGGTTGTGTTTATTCCAGCGGGTCGCAGTGAGAACCACGGGGGCCAGAGTGACACTCTCATTATAAAGCTGCTGAGCACTCAGAGTCATTGCTCTTGGCTATTTGTGCATACATATGCACTCTGTGCAGTGTGAGTGTGTGAGTGTGCAAACAAACACACATACAGTAGCCACATTTGCATACAATGACAGTCCTTTGTATGCTTTCACTGAAATAAAAGTAAAAATAAATGGGAACACTTTACAATAAGGGCCTTTTTGTTAACACTAGTTAAAAGTCCCATATTGTACACCTTTCTGGAGTTTTATTTTAGGTGTTGATGTCCTTAAGAATATATATTTGCGGTATAAGTACCAAAAACAATCCTAATATATTTTTGTAGCTCCTTTTTTTTTAGCTCTGCTAAGAACAGGTCGATTTTGGCCCGTCTAATTAATATTCATGAGCCTCTCTTTGGATTGGCCTGTTGTTTTCTGAGTGACGCCCGGCCAGGCCAACCACAGGTGACTAGTGTCGTGTCTTACATGCTCACAAGTAAGGTAAATAAAACACCGAATAATTTCAACATTTACTAATACTAGTGTTGGGGAAAGTAACTTTTAAAAGTAACGTGTTAGAATATTGCATTACTCACTAATAAGGTAAATAACCATGTTACTTCCCTTGTGAAAACAAATATTTTGAGCTAAGTATACTTGAAATACATTTACATATTTATATACATGATAAAAAAATATCCTGCAACTGTATTGTTGGTACACTAAACTGATTTATTTAAAATACTTTCCTGGATTGATGAAGAACAGGACGAAGAAAAATGCATAAATGCATGAAGCTTGATCACGTGTAAATAGTTCTTATGTTTTTGATGTTCTTTAAGATTTTTTTTTAGCGACCTGACAGGCAAAAAATAAATTGTTTCACTGCGAGTCTATGATTTCACACATCAAATTGTGCACGGCCTCTGTGGATAATGTAAAATGGCTTATACAAATTTTAGGATTTTGAAAAAACTGTAAAATGATATAACTACTTTTACAATTTCTAGACACAGAGGAAGAAAAATAAATGATTGCTTGACAGCACAGAGCCACAGTTGAATCATTTTAACCCAATGATTTGTTCTGTGACTCTTTGTACAGGCATCTGTCAGGTTTTCTTCTTCTGTTAAAGCTCAAGATGCTCTTTGGATCATCTCAAACATGCTGGAGAACATGATCATGAGTTTTTTTTTTCCATGTAGCTCCAATGTTGCTGTCAATAACTTTCCAATAAACTTCAAAACACATGCATTTTCACTAGATGTCTCAGACTTCTGAACCCAGGAATGTACTGTAAATAGAAACATGTTTTTAAAAAGTGTGACTGAGGTTTTGCAGTAACTCTATCTCGCTCATCTCCTTCACGGCTAAAAACAAAACCTTCAACAGCTGTAAATCATACAAGAGCTCGCGATCATATATACAGACACAACCTGTCGGCGCTCGAGCTGTAATCACACTCTATTGTCATAAAAAACAAAAAGATTGAAACATTCACACATCGTCATCACCTCTCCTCTCACGGTCTCTAAAACTCAAACGTTCATGTTTAAGCTTCAAACAACTCAAAGAAACGCAGAAGAGATCTCATGTAAGAGGGCCTGAGAGAGACGTCTGAACAGATCAAACTGAGAGAGAGAAAGACTGAGATGTAGCAAGCAGAGGTATATGCAGATGAGCAGAGCCCAGTCAATGACTTGGTGAAAAAAGGAAAAAAGAAAAAAAGAAAAGCATCAAAGTAAAGCACAAGAGCGAAAAACTACAACCAATTTAATCTCTGAACTGCAGCTGGTTTTCAGAGTCAAGTATATGCCGACTACACAGCTGAATATTACTCGTTCTTTTATTAATGGTGTTTCATGAGCCAAGAATCACTATATCCATGCATATTAACGGTTTCCCCGCCAGCGTTTTTGACAAAAGTTGCCAGTCAGCGCCAGCATTTTTGATCATTTTCACAAAACCTTCATGACCCCCTGAATATTTTGCTTTATGAATATCAGTCTGAACATGCAATATAATCAAAAGAAAGAACAGACTCTGCTTTAAACGTTTTATTCAGCTTCATGCATTCTCTTTTATCAACACTTGAATGTGGGTAAGTTTCAATCAAAAAGCACGTTTAAAGACCACATCCAGATCGGACTCAGAACAGTAACAGAGCGAAATGTGCAAAAACACACGTCTTAAAAAGGGAGTATAACCACACAATCCCTATAAAGCAGCAGCATCCGTCAAGATGAAATATCACTGCGGTCATGAGTTGTTCGCATACAGCATAAGTCACTTATTAAATGTATTCATAAACCTAGTGCTTTGTCAACAACATAGATCTGTTCAATTCATATTTGATTGTGGGCCTATTTTTCGCAGAATCTATTTACTGGCAGCAGAAAAAAATATGCCTGTGTGAAATATATGTAATTTGCCCCTTCACAGTGGCACTGAATTGCTCCAGCCTTTCATCTATATTACATGTAGATATAAGCTCAGATCTAAAGCCGAGTGAGCAGCCGTGCCGTTTATATACTGTTGGCATATCCTTCTAAAGTTGTCAAATAGTACACTTGTTTTAACCCTTTCATGCATGAATTATGATAACCTCAGTCAGGATTTTTTTTCCTATGTGTTTTTATTGCTCTTAGGGCATGAAAAACAAGAATTGATTTTTATTTTATTTTTTTACAAATTTTTCAAAGAGATCTTCAGATGTCCACTTGAGTGGACAGCATGCGGTTATGGTTTAAACTGAAGATATACTATATTAAATATAAGACAATAACCAAACAGATAAAGTATGTGAATTTAACAAACTAATCAATACAATTATATCAAATCATGTGAAAACTATAAAATATATACAAAAAATATAAATGCAAAATATTGCAAAGGCTTCATACAACTTCATACAAATTGCACTTCGCGTATCTTTGATATAAGAACATGAGGACGTGATTCCATCAGAATTTTCTACAGCCTGTCAAGGTACAACTGTGGAAACCACTCAGATGCTCCCTCCAGTGCACCAGAGTATGGAGATTTACCCTTATTAGCTGATAATTCTGATTATGTTCAAGATGGACATTCAAATTTCTATCATAGCCCTTCTCTGAGAAAACCTAGCAATACGTTTTTTTCAATCTCATCTGAAATGATCAGTGTTGGGGGTAATGCATTACAAGTAACATGCATAACCCATTCAGATGACTTTTTTGATGTTACAAGTAAAGTAATGTGTTACAAGTAACATGCATTACCTAATCAGATTACTTTTTGATCTAACAAGTAATTAACTACAAGTAATGTGCATTACCTAATCAGATTACTTTTTGATGTAACGAGTAAAGAAACGCATTACAAGTAACATGCATTACCTAATCAGATTACTTTTTGATCTAACAAGTAATTAACTACAAGTAATGTGCATCAGATTACTTTTTGGTGTAACGAGTAAAGAAACGCATTACAAGTAACATGCATTACGTAATCAGATTACTTTGTGATGTTATGAGTAAAGAAACGCATTACAATAACGCACATTACATAATCAGATTACTTTTTGATGTTATGAGTATAAAGAAACGCATTACAATAACATGCATTACGAAATCAGATTACTTTTTGATCTAACAAGTAAAGTAATGCATTACAAGTGTCATACATTATGTAATCACATGACTTTTTTCGATGTCAATGAAAATTACATTCTAATAATACAAGTACATTTATTTACAGTAAAAAAGTCACTGCAGATTAAGTTTTTAAGTTTTAAATTTCAAAAACAATATTCACATTATAATTATGAATTGTAGCTGAAATATAGCAGTTGATGCATGACGTCCACTACAGTGGACATGTGATTAATCAGAGTTTTCTCTCAATCTAAAATCAAAACTTGGAAAATTTGACTGTGATATGACTCATTAGATATTGCTTGATGCTGCAATATTTTTTTTTACCTACAAGAGTCTCCTAGGATAGAAGGAATGGGTGGATATTCCGGAGCAACTTGGCATGTCTGACTGACCCTTGGCCATCTTGGCTTGGTTGCAATTTATAGGATGATGCACCAGGGTCCAATGAAGAGATTGATGTGCAACTTTGCCATAAAAACCCGTGCAAATTCAAGAAAATGCTTTTTTAATAGCTGTCCACTGTAGTGACCACTATGCGTGAAAGGGTTAAACTAAATACAATTATACTTTGCTTACTTTTTTTGTACTTAAAGATACATATACTTACAGCGAGTATACTTGGCTTATACTGACAAGTATAATATATATTTGTCTTGCAATTAATCGTTTGATTTAGATATACTTAAGAAAAGTAAACTTCAGTATTCTAAGTATATTTGGCTTGTAGTCGTGTTTACTCTTTTGATACTGCAGCATATATTCTACATTCAATCTTATAAACTTAGTAAGTTATAAACAAGTAAAATGGAAAAGGAGCCAGTCTCTTTATGTAATACATAAATCATTTGCATAAATCTAATTATATGTATTGTACATAGAAGTTAACACCAACCAATACAGTTAAAGTAAAAAAAAATAAATTAAAATAAAAACCTAAGTAGTACCTATAGTAAACTTAAAGTGCAAAAATAATACTCAACTATCAGTATGAGGTAAAGTTCATTTGAAACGTACAAGTTTACTTGCAGGATAAACAAACCATCAAGCAAACTAGTAGTTTACAGTGAGTATACTTCAATGTGTAATTTTATAAATTAGTTGGCTAGAAGTAAATAGGAAGTTAACAGTTCACTTGTACATAATAATAATAATAATAATAAAAAAAGGAAAACTGAACTGTGTACTAAACGCGTACTACTGTACTCTTTAAAAGTACACTTTTAATTCGATTTTTTTTAATGATTGAAATAGCAAATTTAGTTATATATTACTACTACATTGATTTTAGTATACTTACATAAAGTATAAAATGTACTTGAACATTACATGAGTTTACTTAAAGTAAAGGTTCCAATGTATTTCGATAGTCCACTTTAGATATTCTACTAACTAACTTTTACTAAGTAACTTTGCAACTACATGTTAACTAACTCTCAATATATTGAGAGCTTGGTTGAATTCCAATGTAGAATGCGGTGTGTTATTTCTGGATATCAGACCGCTGCGAAGTATAACACACCGTTGCCATGAAAAACAGAGCGTTGCTATGGACGCGGAACGGACTATTTTCTTTAGCGGAAGCAATACAATCGTTTTTAAATCAATAAACTCGCTTTACATTATCCCTTACTTAGAGTATTAGTAGACTGTAGTAGACTGTCAGTAGACTGTTAGGTGTTAGGGTTCGGGTTAGTAGTTGTCAAGTAGAATGTCTATTGGGGGACCAACAAAATAAAGTGTTAGTAGATATTAAGCAGACAGTCTATTAATACTGTAATGACAGTTAGTTGACATGTAGCTGCAAATCTACTTATAGTTAGTAGAATGTCTAAAGTGGACTATCGAAATAAAGTGTAACCAAAATAAACTTGACTTAGGCTATACTTCTTTTTTTGCAAGGGAAGACACACATTCTTCTGTGCCCGAAAGCTTATCAACGCTGTCTTCGGAAAATCAATGTTACGTTCACTTGCTGTCTCCTGATTTTTGAAAAATTAAACTTCTTTTAATGGCATCTTAAATCCGAGGCACGGCCAAATACATCCGTCTCACACAGTTAAAACCAGTGTCCTCCTTCCTCCAACCCCAATCAAACATACCTGAACAATCAAATCAAGATCTTCAGGATTACTTCCTAATTCCCAGCAGTGTGTTTGATTAGGGTTGGATGTGAATTACTTGAGGACACAGTGCAGCTTACACAAGTTTGCAGAAGTGAAAAAAAAGAAAGAAAAAATACAGAAACGGAAGGCAATTGTAATGTTTAGGCATCCATGGAGGCAAAGGAGTAGCTATTGTAACTAACAAGGGAACATCAGCAGGGAAACATGAAGTGAACAATGCAACTAATGTGGACACACAGATCTTCAAAATAAGAGTCCCAGACAGACACAGGGAACACAGGCAGGGATCGTGACAGCAATAATGCTTCATCAACACCCGCTTTAAACTGCGTCAGAACAAAGATGGACTCTCATTAAAGGGAGAGTTCACTTATAAATGACAATTATGTCATCACTTACTGTCATCAAATATATATGAGTCTAAAAGAAGATATTTTGAAGACTGTTGGTAATCAGACAGTTGACGGTAGCCTTTGACTTCCATAGTGTAGTATTTGCTTTTAACTTTATTTTGATGGTTTCTTTAACACATTCTGTTGTCTATAAGTAACATTGCACCTACATGTCTACTAACCCTGATTAGAGGAAGGACCAACACAATAAAGAGTTTGCAGATATTAAGCAGACAATCTACTAATACTCTAATGAGAGTTAGTTGACATGTAGATGCAAAGTTACTTATAGTTTAACAGAATGTTCAAAAGGGACCATCAAAATAAAGTGATACCTATTTTTTTCCTAATATGGAAGTCAAAGGACTGTTTGATTACCAACATTCTTTAAAATATCTTCTTTTATGTTCAACAGAAGAAAGAAACGCATACAGGCTTGGAACAACAAGAGGATGAGTGAATGATGACAGACTGAAGTGAACTATCCCTGATTTCCACTTGAAAAAAGAGCACGACTTACGGAAATGAAGAGAAACATTCATCCAAGTTAGCTCAATCTAATATTCCATCAGATGTTGAGGAGACCAACTATCCAACTATCCAAATAACATCCGACTGCCGTATGATTCCTCTCTTCAGGCCATGACAGCGGCTGTGAATAATTAGTGTCAGGAGTATGAGTGCTCGTGTCAGACCTCTCGGCTTGGACACAGATGGTGTTCTTCCCTGCAGATTCGCGGGTCACGTTAGCATAGCTAATCACTGTCAGAGAGACACTTCATATCTGCGCCTGCTAACACACACTTACCACACTGACACCAGCCGAGAACTCTCTCACTGTCTTGTCATGTTTGGGGAAATTATTCTGACTGAATGGCGTTAAAGATCCACAATGGTAATTGATTGACTCTGAGGGCACACAAATAGAAACCTCACGCTGAGCTTAATCAAGCTTATTGAACTCGTACAAGAGTCTCTTTCCTACATTTTAAGGTATAGTTCATGCAAGACGTTGATTCGGAAATAATTTTCTGATCCTCACGTCATTCCAAAACTAAGCACCAGTTGTCCATAAAACGTGTGTGTTATGCTAAAATAGCTTTGTGTGAGGTTGTCAGTTTTATCTGTTTGCATAAAAAAAGGTGTAGTTACAAATGATCTTCTGCTGAAATACCAAATAAAAAACATTTAAACACACAAAATAGCTTTGTGCGTGGAAATGGCATCTGTATCTGTGCTTGCAGATAATATAATATGAAATAAAAGGATACTTATTTTGATTTATTGTCTACAATATGACAAACAAGTTTTAAAATTAGACATACAAATCAACAAATTAAATGAAAGTATATTTCAATGTACCAAAAATGCTTGTCAGTAAATATGAAATTACATATAAAGATGTGCTTAAGTCCTTCTTAAGTGGGTCAAAAAAAACATTCTAAAGTTCAATTTGCATTTATTATAAATGTAAACTATAAACAACATTTTTTATTGCAATTAGTCACTTTCACTTTCAAAATCCGTCAGCACATGCTTCATATAACCTGCTTTAATTGTATTTTATGATGCTCTTTTATCAGTTTTTTGGAACAAAATGAGCGTGAGAATGTTCACATATTCCTTTAAACCATTTGCACAATCCTCAAGAACTTCTAAACCAATCAAGTGTGTTCCAGGCTGGCATCTCTGACCATAAAACGGGCATAAGCAGCCCCCCCCCCCTCAACCTTTCTGAGTCTTAATCTACTTAAGAGACCAACCCCGCGTGTAAATCCATGCAAATGTGCGGTGGGAATTGTGTTAGAAAGCAAAATCACCAGACATGAGAGAAAAACTGAATTTCTCGACACAAAATGCAGCGTCAGGCACAGAGGAGTTACTGTATCATACTGACCGTAATATTTGACTGAGCATTTGATTCATTTGGTTCCTTTTTATTTCTGGAAAGGCCTAATCTACTCGTAGCGCCACGATGGATTCTCACGTCCTCTCGGTGTAATTGAGTTCCAGCTCTTTGAAGTTGAGAATCCAGCTCTGCGCCAGAGTTTGTCCCATTAGCTTGTTTGTTATCCTCAGTGGATGCAGAGGGGGAACAAAATAAGAGTTTTGTGCTAAAGGCAATATTTTTTGTGGGCAATAATTAAAGGTCCTGGAAAGATTTCATTTCAAAGAGCCCAAGAAAGTGAGCCGGTGCGATGAGGAGTTTACAAATCAAGGCTAATGTGGATTCCCTTCACGCTTCTCTATGTTAGCGCTCCGACCCGGCAGACTACGCATTCACTCGGGTTTAATTCCAGGGTGGAGACCGGCGCCGGTAAATTGTGGCTGAGCGCTGAGGCTAATGGGAAGGGATGTTTTTAAGCTCTGACCTGATTGGGCGTCAGTGGCGTGTTGTGAATTTATGAAATGATGAGGCGAAGTCTCTTCCGTGTTTGTTTGTTTTTTTAGTTCAGTGCATATTTATGTTTTAATTTGATGTTTGCACAGTGTTAATGGAACTGAGCATACTTAACGGAAATGGAAAATTGTGAAATGACAAGTTTTTGAACATCATAGTCATAATCATATCCTTAATTACGCAATTATATATATACAGATGTATTGAAGTCCTACTTAAGTGGGTCAAAAACACTCTACATCTCAGTTGATTTAATTTACTACAAATGTAAACTAATACATTTTCCTTTATTTTTTTTTATTTTTTTATTTAAAGAGTCCAAAAACATTATATTCAGTTCACACTTATATTCCTTTATCTCTGTAATAAGTGGGACTACTCTTTTTAACGAATGGCAAAGTGTACTTATTTTTTTCACAAGATCAAACTTAAAGTCTATCAACAACAGCTCATATTAACTACTTTGTATTTGTATTATGATCTTTTAACACCATTTACATTATACTATCATTACTATACTATTTGTTTGGTTTAGGGTCCAATTCTCTCTATTAACTAGTTGCTTATTAGCATGCATATTAATAGGATATTGGTTGTTTATTGGTACATATAAAGCACATATTAATGCCTTATTCTGCATGACCTTAAATCACCATGACCATCCCTTAAATCTTATCGAATATCCAAACTTAACAACGACCTTACTAACTATTAATAAGCAGAAATTAGGAGTTTATTGAGGCACAAGACATAGTTAATAGTTCTAATGAGAATTGGACCCTAAACTAAAGTGTGGCCATAGTTTACATTAAAATGCTATTTATTAAAACAAAATCAAGTTAAAAAGCATGTTTTGTTTTCTACTTTTCTGACCTTAAGTCACCAGATACTCATCAATATGTGTGTCATGACGGTCGATGGACAGAGAGGCGGAGGTCCAATCAGACAGTTCATTCACAGATCAAGCTAATTTTGGTTTTAACATGTGGTTTACTTAGTAATTAGTTTGTCCATTTCCACTAGTTTGACTCATTGAGGCTGATTTGCAGACTGTTGTGAAATCTGCAAGGGTAATGAGCCAGTGTCAGTGTGATGGAGGCCGTCTCACCTGTGTTTCCGTGTGTGTTTCCTCATTCACATTCACAGCACACACTGCTCTCTCTGAAACATTCACTGCTGGACAGTGTCGATTCAGAAAAATAACCCTGTGCAGCCCGACATATGGAATAATCGTCAGAAAATATTTGTTTGGAATGGAACCGTTTAGAAAAACTAAATATAATGTACACTCTAAAAAATGCTGGGTTGTTTCAACCCATGTTTGGCAAAAATGGACAAACCAAACCATTGGTTAAAATTATTTTATTAAATTTTTAACCCAACAGTTGGGTTTGTCCATAATTGAAACAACCCAGCATTTTTTTTTTTAGAGTGTATGTTATATTTATAATTTAGATAAATATATAATTTAAAGATGGTCAAACTTAAAGCTTTTATAATGTGTGTGTGTGTGTGTGTGTGTGTGTATGTATATATATATATATATATATATATGTGTGTGTGTAGGACTTGTGTTCACCACAGACCTCATTTCATTGACTTCAGGACGATGTAACCGGAAGTTGAAAAATAAGAACTTATTTACAGGTTTTAGGATTCATTCACTCTATTGATTATTTCTTGGATGTCAAACTTCGATTCTTAAGGGGCAACCTCATCCTTCCCTTCCTAGTGCACTAGGTTTGGGAACAGATCTAACAGCGATACGTCAATGAAACACATGCGAGAAATCTATTAGGTCATGAGCAACCACAAGAAGAGCTTTGGTTTGTGTGTGTCATTGGGTCAGTGCATTGCAAACCTCTGGTGTGAGTTTGTCCTCTCTTCCGGCCAGTGGAGGAGCTGTGTGTAACGTTCTGGAAGTGTGTTATCTCCATAGTGGTGTTGGTCCGGAAACTCTCTTTAAATCTCTGCATCAGTGCCTCTACGCTTTCTTGATCGGGGTCCATTGCTGAAACAAACACACACACACACACACAAGGCTGTGAGACACATACCTCTGCTGAAAGGCGTTAGAGGGCAGCGCATGATTTACTACATGCTGAAAATGCTGTAGTCATGGTTATCTATTCCTGTGTATGAAAAAAAAAAAAAAAAAAGAGAAGATAAATGAATGTAAAGGCCGAGAGATGATTTACTCAGTAAACGGTTTGTCCTTAAAAGAGAATGAGGACATATGAGTTATGCACAATCTCCAGAACTTCATTTATCCTGTCTTTAACACACTCTCCTTTCCTGTCCACTGTCTTATCTCCCCACATCACCTCGTTGCTCTCCTCATGAACAGGCTTGCATGAGGCATTTGATGCATTTTGGAAAGAAGGCTAAAAAAGATGTGGAATCTGAAAAAGTGCAGGTCGTGAGCGAAGAGTATTCCCTCTTCAGCAGTTTGCAAAAGTTTTGTTCTCTTCATGAGAGTAAAAGTCGTAGTGTACTATAATAATCCTCCTGATGATTCAAAGTTGTAACAATCCTTGAAAAATGTCCAAAACGTCCAAAATTACCGTGGCAGTGAATTAATAACTACCTGGTCAATAGTATGTGGACAGCCTTGACTGCGTTTGCTAACCCTTTAATTTTAAAACCAAGGCCACTGAGATGCTATAACTTCCAGTGGATGTCGGAACGTGGATAAAGGGATTTGCTCCCATTCGGATGCAGAAGCATCAATGAGGTTTTTAGTGTAAGTGCACTTAAGTGTGTTAAGAAACATAGTCATGAAAGTCTACTCTCTTTAAGTGCAGAAGTGGCCTTTTATGTCATTAATATTATATTATCTGCAAGTACAGTTCTTTAAAAATATACGTTTAAGATTGGAAGTACACTACGAGTGCACATTCAATACAACCAAGTGTGTTTCTTCTTTCCCTGCGACTGTTCATCGACACCCCATTCCACTAAAAGTGTACAGATTGCAAGCTTTATTTTGTAACACTTTTAAATTTTGTCATTTTAAACAGTTAAACACATAGATCAAAAGGGAGTGTCCACATACTCTTGGATGCAAACCTTTATTTTGCATTATTTCAGGTCACGCTATTAAGGTCATGCTATTACTCTTACAATTCGACTAGAACCATGTGACGTTACAGGCCAAATGGAGAGTAACTTCATTTTTATTGACTTGCCAAAAAAACGAAAATTCCACACAGATGGAGCGCATCCAGCAACCTTCACATGTGTGTGTGTGTGTGTTGTAGTTTATGTAGGGTCACTGCGAGATTTGAGTAAACGTCTCGGGCTCCACGTTTGGAAATCAAGAGCACTTCCAGACGGGGGGCCAAAGGAAAGATGGGCAAGGGTGGTGCGATGCTCACAGCCTGCAATGTTAGTATTATATTTCCAACTGGCAGTAAAACAGACTCCCTCAGGGGACACCGCTGACCCATCTGAACATGTTCTGGCCCATTTGCACCACAGCAGAGGCATAATATATAAAAATAAACTGCCCTCTTATTGTCTGCGCCAGGAGTGGGAGGAGGTGAAACAGAGAGATGGAGTGGGATGAGATGCCTCAAATAGTCGCAAACAATTTATCTCCCACCTCCATTACAAAGACCCATCGCTACTCCCATCGGCCGGTGCTGCATCACAACTTCAATTAACTTGAGATATGTAGAGGGCCGCTCTCTCGGCACAGGCGTAATGGCTCTGGACAGGGGCGATTTCCCCCCGTACCGCGAGGCTTTATGGTGAAGGCCCCCTGACGGAGAAGTTCGCAGATGGATGACGCCGTGGTCCCTATAGTGAGCGACTGGTTATTTATTTTGCTGGGTTTCACTGGTGTGTGCCATTCTGTCTAATTACCAGCTGCTTGTTTAATGTAAGTGTCTCACTCATGTGTGGATACTGTTCACAAGACACACGATCAGTGTGGAAAACAATCGTATCATTGCATTTACAGAATAAGTCATCTGGAGTTTTTCTTTTGTTTGAGTATGGAACAAGCCAGACGAAAGAAATAAAGGTGAGTATCTGCAAACATAAAGTTGCAATCACATTTAATTCTGTCTGGTGAAGTTGTGCAGGCAAAATCTATTCATTACAAAAGGAATCTATGGAATCAGGTATTTTGTACACACACACACACACACACACACACACACACACACACACACACACACACACACACACATATTTAGTCACATGTATATATTTAGTACACCATTTTTAAGTAGTTGTTCCAGATTTTAATTATGCCAATTTATAGTGTGCCAAAAATACATTGTTATACTCAAGTACAAACGAATAAATTGTCCTTAAGTATACTATTTTTTCACTAAGGTTATATATATATATATATATATATAGCAAATTTCAACTGCCTGTTCTGTCCCTGTGTTCCCTAGTTATCTTCCTTGGTTGTTAATTAGTTTTACGCACCTGTTTCTCTTCAGTTGATTACCCTTCCTGTGTGTTTAAGACCTCAGTTTTCTTTTGTTCAGTTGTCAGGTATCGTTTATTATTTATGTAGTCGTGATATAAAGTCTGATTCATTCCTACAAACTGGATCTTTCAGACCGTTTGTTTCAATGAACTGGTTCAAAAACCCATTCACCGGTTCCTTACGTCATCAAGTAATGATGGCACTACGCATTTATTTTCTAACATCTCAGTGTCATGTTATATCAGTGAAACATTCAAATGAAGCAATTTGTGTCAATGCATATTGAAACATTCAAATAAAAAGTTATTCGTGCGAACGCATATTGCTGATAATTACCTTACATTCACTTAAGTTAATGGTGTTTATGGTCACAGTTTCATTCGCGGATCCTTCATGTCGGATACCAATGTTGTAGCCTACATCTTGGATGTTACTTGCTATGAACCGTTTTAAAAGAACGATTCGTTCAAGAACTGAACATCACTATCATGGAGTTGTTTTGCTGTTTCCTGAGTTTCTCATTGATCCTCTTGATCCTGTGAATTTATTTTGAAAGACTTTCACGTTTGGTTTGTTCTCCTCATCTTCGTGCTCTCATTTCACCCTACATGACAGATAAACAGTATACAGAAAATCTCAAATGCTTGATTGCTTGTATCGTCAAAAAATGCAAACCACATGCAGTAGCGGCTCTAATATGCTTAATGAGACTATAAAGCATGAAAATATTAAGATATATTATAAATATTAACATGATTTTCTGTAAAGTTGCTTTGAATCAATGTGTCTTGTGAAAAGAGCTATATAAATACATTTTACTTGACTTGACATCTTCTGGATATGGCCAGGGTCCCTCCTTCAGTGTCTAAAGGGATGTTTTCACCTGTTTTATTATTCATCAAGCAAAAGTCAGAAATATCTCAAAAAGTTGTACAGTATCATTGATGTACAACGCACAAATAGTGTGGAATGAGTTACTCATAGAAGTGGTATCAAGGATGCTGATCGAGGAACATGGCTATAGGATAAATGATGTCACCATGGCTGATAATACAGTGATTATAAATGGAAAACACCCGTTTCTAAATATTCTAAAAGCACAAACACAATAACAGCAGTTCTGCTGTGAACTGCATGTGTTCTTTTATCAGTGCAGCGCAGTGGTAGACTTTGAGTCGAACGCTGTTTCTCCACTGTGGACCCACAACAAAGACAACTGAAGACAAAATGCCTTAATTCAATTTGAACGTGCTCTGTCAGAGTCGATACTGCTGAACTCTCATTAGACTAAGCTCTCACTGAGGCCTACAACACTATTGCACACATGATCATTTCTCTAAATCAATTTATAATCATTTTCTTATGTATTTGGCAATCCAAAAGAGGGTAACATCCTCTTTCCATTGACCAGGGAAAAGCAGAACATAACAAAATATTTATAATAAAAAATGCAAAAGACCACATCATGGCTTTTGAAGATTTGTGTTGATGCTCTTGGGAGATTTAAGCTGTGAATTACAGATTAAAAGTAACAGTCAGACTCCAGAAGTAAAACAATACCATTCATTTTCTCCATAGAGCAATATACTTTCAACCAAACACCTTTGATACACACCAATCATAAACTCTGGAATTATAAACAGTGATGTTTCTGAACGACTTATGCTTCTGATTTCAAGAGATCCACCATTCCCACAGAAATGCAAAATGCAGCAACTGCCCATTCACATTAACATGAAGCATTGCAAATGGCATAATTCTTTATTCTTTATTCTTTATTTCAAGGATAAGACGTTCTCCTTACTCTTTCAAACTCCTTCTGTATTTATGCAATACCACATGATCAACCGTGCAATATTTAAATCAATTCATATTCAATTGCTTTAGTCTGTGCTTATAGACGAGGTGGAGAGAAGTTACTGCATATAGTACGGTGAAAACACCAAGTCTTAAAAAAAAATACCATTGACGCTTTTCCACTGCATGGAACGGCTCAGCTCAGTTTGCTTTTCCATTGCAGTTTAGTACCACTTCAAAGTGACTGGGATTATAGTTGTGCTGTCTCTACTGCCGTGACATCATCGTAAACGCGACAAACAAACGCACAACACATGAGCAATGGAGCATATCGATGGAATGATGTTCTTGATTCCCGGCATGTGGATGTCTTTCACTGCAAGACGAAGAAGTTTGTTTCTAGCGGGTTTAGTTTCTCGTGTTGCAAATCCAATGATGCTGGTAGCGACGATTCTCTCTGACCAATCAGTGATCTGCAGTGTTTACCATACAAAACATGCAATGCCATTTGCAATGCAGCATGGGATTAGGAGTTTATTCATTCATGCACTTTTTTTGATTACACAAACACACACACACACACACACACACACACAAATGATGTAGTATTTCCTCTAAAACAATTTTCACTCATAAATTTCACAAATAACAAGAAAACACATTGCAAGTAACACACTGAATTTAACGTGACAATTTGAAGTAGAAAGGCACTTTAAAGTAATGGTCCAGAACACTAATAGTTCTTGAAGAGTAACTAGGTAACACTTGAGTAATTAGTATTTTATGACCATGTTCAGAGTAAAACGTGTGAAACATGTTAATATCGTGATTAGTAAATTATTGGTAATTCTCTATAATTTGTCATTGTTAGTTATTGGTTCTTAATGAGGCTAATCTCATTCAGTAATTAATGATTCCCTAATAAGGAAGTGCTCAGTGCTGAATTTGCTATTTCGAACAGCACTAGTTAATCTTGTTTCTATAATGGTAGTAGCTGAAGTGTTAATGTAGCATTACTCTTTTGTCATGCAATACTTCCAGCTTAGTTACCTAATAATGACAGACCATATAAGTGTAGCCAAAATGCTTTTAGAACCAAAGCATTGAAAAAGGTGACGGTCAGAGAGCAAAGTGTGGTAAAGGCGCAGTAATGCTCAGTATTCCCTGTCGTGTATTTGACTGTGCTCATGGCTAATCCAGCCACAGCTAACCAAACAAATCGAGACTGAGCCAGATCCACTTAAGACCCGACCTGCCACGACTGAGAAGTACAGGTTAACTGCCCCATGCATATTTCATGTCCGCGGCCCGTGTTTGTTCTGTTGGGAGTTGGAGATGAAATCTTTAAGAGTCTGCGCTCCTCAGACGCCCATCGTTCATCCCTGATGGTTTGCTGTGTGTCCGTCTTGTTCGTGCTGTGACAGTTTATTGATTGGGTGCTTATAAATGCAATCAGTTGCCTTTCCAGGTCCATCCCATCATTTGTTTAAATTGGATTTGGGGGTTTAGTTGGCTGTTGTTCTAAATGTCCACTCGTGAAATCATTCACGACAGCCAAGATAGGACAATTTGTTCAGCCAACTCAATTCTTACTGACTACGCTAGACGTGGATCAATAAAACATACAACTTTTGTTGTACCGCACAGAAACAACATTGATGTTGAAAATGACAAAATATTCACAGAGCCAATAACCAGGTCAGCGTGTAAACAGAATCTGGCGCTTGTGTCCCAGTTCAGTGAGTAACCTGAAGAAATCGTCTCTAATGATTTACTCTTTAACTGTGCATTTTTAGAGACACTCAAAGTCTGAACTGGGTCGTCCGGCACCCCGTGACTGTCTGGACTCCTCTGTGATATTGATCACACATCACGACTGGCACAAACCGAGACACAATCACTGCTACACCCTGACTGAGACTGGAATACACTACATGATTTATCCCCCGATTTACAGCCGATTACACAATTTGCCGAAAGTCAGAGCCAGTGTGCAGATGTTGAACAGTCGGAGTTAACAGATTTCACAGACAATCGTGCAGTGTATGATGGGCATAGACTCTGATTTTGTGTCAGACGTAGCACAGGCACTGGGATTTGTCGTGTCACACCGCATCCAGTGTAGACAGCATCACTGATTATAATGGGTTTTTATTTGCTTTTGTCGCATCACGTTGCACCAGTCATTCGTTTAATGTACGATGGTCAGCAAGTGTCGGCGAGTGTATGATGCCTACGATGAAGTTTAAAATCTGTCCAGATTTAGTTGTGTAGTGCATTCCAGCTTTTACTTTGTGAATTATTTAAAAGATAAACACCTCAACCATTCTTGTGCTTTTCATGTAGGTTCTTTATGCATAAAAAAAATGGTAAAAGTTTACAAAAAGTATTTGTTGACATTAGATAGCTACATTTACATTTGTTAATATGAACTAACAATAAGCATGCTTCTTGGTATTAAAGGGTTAGTTCATCAGTCATCATTTACTCACACTCATAACACTTTCCTTCATTTTCAAAGCACAAATGAAGATATTTTTAATTAAATCTGAGAGATTTCTGTCTCTCCATTGAAAGTCTATTCACTCAAAACCCTGACGCTTCAAAACATTCATAAAAGAAATGCACATGAATTGAGGGGTTTAATCCAAGCCTTCTGAAGAGACATGATCGATTTATATCATGTTTGAATTTAGGCTCTTATTTTTGGATTAAACTATCTGATTCATATAGGTTTATTTTGCGATCCCTTTATGAGCATTTTAAAGCATTTGAGGCTTTCATTGGAGGGACATAAATAAATCAATTTCATTAAAAACAAAAGTCTTACGAGTTTGGAACAACATGAGGGTGAGTAATTAATGACAGAATTAAAAATCTTTGGTGAACTATCCCTTTAATTTCAACATTTACTAATACATTATTAAAATCAAAAGTTGTATCTGTTAATATTATTTAATTAACCTGAGCTAACATCAACTAACAATTAATGGTTCTATTTTTATTAACTGTTCTGTAACAAATGTATTGCTTATTGTTAGTTCATGTTAGTTAATGCAATGCCTAACGCTACTAATTCAGCCTTATTGTAAAGTGTCACCATATACAAAAACCAAATGAGTGTTGAAATACACAAAGTCTTTAAAAAGACAGAGTGAAATTAACAGCAAGAGCATCAAACCACAGACTCCTTCATCTTCTTAACTGCTGCCACCGGGAAATGAAGAAAGATGCATGCGTGGGTTTGAGAAAGAGATCTCTCAAGAAGATGAACAACTTAATATCAGAAGTACGAGCATGCCTGCTTTTTATCTAAGACAAGATCCATATTTTATCTGCCTTACCTAGCCCGAAACAGCAGGAGTTCAGGAACACGTGGAATAAAGGTTAGAGAAAAGTCCAGTCATTACTCCAGTCTTCAGTGTCACATGATCCTTCAGAAAAAAATGTGATGATTTGATGCTCAAGAAACATTTGATTATTATCATGGTTGAAAACAGTTGAGCTGCATCACATTTATTTCAATTTTTTTCAGGATTCTCAACATTTAAAAGAAAAGCATTTATTTTAAATACAGTAGAAACGTCGCTTTTGATCAATTTAATGCATTTTTGATGTATTTGTTTATTAAAATCTCACTTATTTGAACATATTTCTGCCAAAAAATCCATTATATCAGTCAGTAAGGGTTTTACACTCCTTGATTTTGTTTGTTTTGGACCCTTGTCGTGCTGTCGAAGATGACATTTTTAAAAGCCATTATTTGAAGATTGTCCAGGAAGCGTGGAGTAATGTGAAAATTCACACCTGTCGCCTTTCCCGCAAAATGATTTCTGCGTTCACAGATAGACACAACAGTGATCTGCATGATTTTGAAGAGCGACCGTAACCAAAGCAAATCCATTCGTCGTCATCTGAAGCCCTGTGCCCTTTGTTTCTCCTTCACTCTCATCTTATCTCCTCTCCTCTCTTATCAGCAGCGACAGTGGGTTAACAGTCTCTTTAGGAATTGGACACAGCCAATAGTAGTGTGTCGAGGTCTGGAGCTTGATCTCAGCAGAGTGATGCCAGCAAACCCTTCAGATAATCCACCAAACCCACTAGGGGCGCATGCTGTTTGTTCCAGCTTAAGCGTTGTGTACACTATGTGTCTATTACATGGGTCCTGTGTGACACAGGAGAATGAGATAGAGGAATGCCAATTACCCGCTTGACTACTCGCTGAGCACTAAGACATAAGAAGCGACGGTCAACCATAATTCAGAAAGAAACGGCGTCAGGGTCAAAGTCAGTTACAATCTGGAGAATCACTCGTCTGGCTGTCTGTGTACAGCAGATGCTCATAAGAGCATGAGAGCTGTAATAAAGAGAAGAGCGGACTGACACGCGAGCTATAAACGCCTCTCCTGAGGGATCGTCGACGGATGGTGACAGACGTGGAGACGCTAGAGGCGGATCTGTGTCCAAATGTCCCATTATCTGGCAGAGAAACGGCCAGAGTGACAGTTCATGGCAGTTCAGCCGATGTCATGAATGTTCGTGTTTGCTGTAAAAACATCTTAAACACTGCAGTTTGAAATCGAATTAGACATTTCATCAGAGCACTTGATAAAGGATATGTCTTTAAGTACATTGTATGCAAAAGCTGAACACCGCAGAAATACGTTTCTTCCTCAGTATTTTTGCCTTGTGTGTTGAGAAGCAGAAGTGCATGATGTATTAAGACTTTATTTCAGAGAATATGTGCAAATACGATCGTTTTAAGCTTAAAGTCTGCATGCATTGGAAGTTGCGCTAGTCTTTTCTTCCGTATTGTGCCGTATATCCGAGTGAAACGCTTCTGGAACAAGAACAAATGTGGGCGGGGCTTTATTTTGTGTGTGGGGAATTGATTGGATGGTTGTGGTTTGCTATTGGCTGATCTCATGTGATTGACAGGTTGCCCCGCCCTCGTCATCAGAGAAGAGATGCAACAAGAGGAAGTTATTCTGATTCAAGATTACCAGGAACATGAATTTAAAACAATAATATTGATGTGCACCCATGAATCATTTGTAATAAAAAGAAGAATTTGGATTTCATGGTGACTTTAAACCTCATTAAGCTCTGTTAGATTTGTACTTAAGACAAGACCAAAACATTGCCAATGGGGAGAAAAAATTATATATTACACAGTTTTATGTTTCAAGCTAATTCATCTTTTTTTTTAATGATATATAGACTTAGAAAATGATTAGATTAATTAAATGATGAATTTCTTAGTATGTGTTTTGGATGCTGTTGTGCTGGTGAGCCACCAGGCTTTTTAACTAGATTAACTAGTCAGACTAAACTGGTCCACCAGATTCACCAGCGAGACCAATATAATTATATTAAGTATTTTTATTGGAGAACATGGCCCGGTTAAACCATCATAAAATCAGCAAAAAACAGCACTAACCAGCATAAACCAGTCTAGACCAGTATAGGGATGTGTACTAATAATACTTTTAAAATAATTAACAAATGCTACATACTAATAACAATAATAAATATAGCTGCAAGCAGTGATGACGGTATGTATTTGTATTATAAGAGGACTATTTGAAACTGTATGTGGCATATCCTTCTGCCAGCTGGTGGCCTTATGAAGTGACTCACAACAGCCATGTGACCAATACAGATCAAATCTGATCAAAATCAGCCAATATGTGAACACTGTATGTAAGACCCATTCTGTTTCCCAGTTTCCGTTTAATCCCTCACCATGGCAACACGCTTTAAAATATCAGGAATCTGTTTGCAAGCATAGTGAGTGTTTAACAAAAATCCCAGTTCACAAATCGAAAGTGACAGACTTCCTGTTGACTGTCAGTGCTGATGAGAACAACGTGTGTACTGTGTTCTATTGTTAACTAAAACCTTAAAAAAACTTTATTATTTGAAATTGAATAAACAGATGAAAGAAAAGTATGTATATATATATATATATAAACAAAACAAGTCTAAATATAAGTAAACAAATAAACAAACAAACAAATAAATAAATAAATATGTATGTATATATATATATATATATATATATATATATATATATATATATATATATATATATATATATATAATTAAACATAAAAAATATAAACAAAATAAGTCTAAATATAAGTAAATATATATATATACTTATATTTAGACTTATTTTGTTTCAGCTAGTTGCCAAGGAAACATTTCATTTAGTTTAACTTGTATTAAAATAACAAAAAAATAAATAAATAATGAATAAAAACTATGAAGACATAAACCCTTGCCTTCTGTGCCTGTGTGTGTGGAAATAACTGCCTGTATCAGCAGGAATCAATAGTCTATATTCGTCATTCAAAAAGAGGAACCGAAACTAGGCCTGCAGAAATACAAACCTTAGACAAAGCAGTGCTTGCTTACTATTCTGAATATCAATCATCACTTTGTTCATTCCAGCTCATGTTGTTATGAAAATATTTGCGTATTGGAATGCTCAGGTAAGATGCTCAGGTCACAGCCGTCTGTCTGAGCTGTCTCTTGCTTTTATTACATTTACATTTAATCATTTAGCAGATGCTTTTATTCAAACCGACTTACAAATGAGGAGAGCAATAGAAGCAGTGAAACTAACACTCGGACAACAACATGTTCATGCTCAAGTTCTGGTGCACTGACCCGTTGGCTAACCTGAACAGCCAATCAGAGTGATCTCTCGTATCGCCAACACTGATTCAGTCAAACTCACACCATACAGTACACACAGCTAAACCTGACAGACGCTCACCGACGCTTGGTGTGTCACGGCTCTTAGTCTTCTGAAGGTTAATGGGATGATAGAAGGACTGTAAACTTTACGGCAACCAAAATCAATAATAATGTGGGTGAAACAACAATTACAGCCTTCGAAGAGATGAAGGTCCACCAGGAAGCCATTTCAATTTCTTTCCAAATCCCTGCAGAATATGTGTTCAGTGAAACCACAGGGAGGAGAGAAAACCATCTCTCTCTCTCTCTCTCTCTCTCTCTCTCTCTCTCTCTCTCTCTCTCTCTCTCCATCTCAGAGGGAGAGATACTGAAAAACAAGCTGGATGCTCAGCAGTGTGTATTCCCTCTGTGAATTATTCAATTTGAGAAAATCTGGGAGAAGCAGCGAGAGACGGTTCTCAAGGAAAGCGTCGAGTGACAGAACTTCTTCCCAGCGTGACGACAGAACAAGCGAAGGGCACAGATGACCGGCCGATTGATCGCCAAGGGAGAACAAAATTAAATTAAATACACTTATAACGCAACACAGTCGTGACAAAAGGATCTTGTGAATGCTATAAAGGATATACCGTGTATACAGTGCAGTGCATTACACACAAAATGAAGTTGTGTATGTCGAGTCTCTAATATTAATTTTAAATGTTTTCATGTTTTAATCGTTTGGAAGTCATCATGCATGTTCTTTTGTGCCTTTCCATTACACTGTTTGTTTACAATGACATAATTAATATGCTTAAAAGGCGTAGCTAAAGATTCAGATTTAATAAGTCTGTTTGGACTGTTGAATATAATGCGTGGCTGTACTGATGCTGTATGTGAGACCATTTGGTCGTCAGTTTAAGAGCTTTATGACAGATTTATCAGCTGGAAAACCTGCAACCATGCATTCAGTACTTCTCTTGCTCATGTCAAATATAGGTTGCCCAGATGAAATGAAATTGGGTGAAAAGAGACACATTCCCTCTGTATGAATAACAGTAATAACACACTGAACTCTAAGTTAATGCATCATTATTCAGAGCCCTATTACAGCATCAACATGATTCAGAGAAACTGGGACTATTTACATTATAACATTGGTGTAACCATCATCTCAATGACATCTCCTGCTGTTTTATTGATGGTTTCTTCTACTCATTTTCCGCTTTGTGTTGACCATCTAATTTTGGGATTCAAAAAACCCTTTTCATTATTGTTATACCTTCAGTGTCAGTAATAATCAACTCAATCACCTTTACTATAAAGAGCCTTCACTGATGGATTATACTCAAATATACCTCCCATCTAGCTATAAGCTTCCCTATATTGAACAATATTGCTTTTTATGCAACAAACACATACATACTGACTTTAAATAATGTAATGTGGATGCAATATGTATGCAATATTGGCATGTTAAGGCTGTAATTTTACATTTTGAAACCCCAAAACATTATTTTGAATAACAGAGTGAGCACAAAAGAAACATGCCATGGTTTTCCAATTACTTAGATATTTAGTTCCTGTTTCCATGTGTTTTAGTTCATGTTTCTATTTAGTTGATTACTGATTATGTTCATCTGTGTCTTGTTTAGTTCTCATTATCCTGTCTGAAGTTTCAATCCATTGTCTTGTATTGTCTAAGTGTTTTCTCATGTGTCCCAGTTTCTTGTTGGATTATCTGCTCTGTTTTTTGCTTATTAATAAAGTAAATATCTGCAATTACCCTTTCTCCATTTCTTTCAGCTGTCAAGCCATAACATGCACCATACATTTTCTTCTTTCCATTCAAAGAATCATTAAAAGAAAGTTCCACAGGTTCCACAACACAACTGTTTTCAACATTGATAACAATCAGAAATGTTTCTTAGCATCAAATCATCATATTAGAATGATTTCTGAAGGATCATGTGACACTGAAGACTGGAGTAATGATGCTGAAAATTCAGCTTTGATCACAGGAATAAATATTACTGTTTTTACTTTATTTTTGATGAAATAAATGCAGCCTAAATGAGCAGAAGAAAATTTAAAAAAAAAATCTTACTGACCTCAAAGTTTTGAACGGTAGTCTAAAATAAGTATAAAGTTCAAATGTGACAGGGTTGAACAATAAATACCTGTTGAACGGTTATAGTCGAACCACATATTTAGGATTTGGGTACAAATCGGCCATTGAAAAACAAGAACAACACTGTATGTTCCCTGTTTTATGTCTGAGGTGGAAAAATATGATTTATTGAAATTGGTAATGACAGTTTCCTGCAAAAAATTTCTAAACAAATCAATCTACACTTGTGTCATATGTGACCATTTCATGAAATAAAGATGTTTATCTATGTTTCACAGTCATCCTGCTCTATTACTGACCAGCTTTTATACCTCAGTTTAATGTGGATCAAGTCCACATTTTGAAATTTGTAAACACCTTGAAAAAGAACATTGGCAAAAAAGGTCATGTCTGTGAGATGTATGTGTGTGTAATTGGTTGTGGTCATGAATGGCTGAACGCTCTGCTTTATAGCGGCACTCTGTCCCACTTTCCTTTCTTGTGCTTGACAGTGAAGGTCCTTCAACATGGATAGTAAGGACACAGAGAACAATGCTTATGCTAATGATGTACAGTAAAATAATGGTAATTTATGGATTCACTTCACTAAGTCGACCCAAACTGTAATGATACCGTTAAAGAGACACTTTATGACAAATGATCATGGCTGATGTTGTGCATTTCTAAACGTAAATATGTCCATGCATGGGAGAATCTCACAAGAACAGGTCCATCACATTTCACCCCCAAATTAAAAGAAAATTAATAGTAGTGTGTGACTGTTTTTAGAAACTTTATTGCACTCTTGAAAAATGTTGCCAGTACAAAAGTTGCATGGCCCCAGAATAGTCTGTTGTATGAATATCTGAATATGCAAAGGGAGAACAGAGCTTTAAAAAAAAAAAAAAAAAAAAAAGTTTTATTCTAGCTTCATGCATTATTTTTTTATCAACACTTGAATGTGGATAAGTTTCATAAAAAAAGCAACATTTTGAGCAAAAAGAGTCAAAATCAAATAACGATGATCAAAACACAGAACACTCCTAAAGCTTCACAGTCCTGTAACTCATCCTGGGTCGACATTTCATTCAGTAACATTAGGCAGTTTTGATTTATGCTGTTTAATATTGATGACTGCGTTATTTTGCGTATGCATATGATATGCTATCACTTGTTTCTGCTTCTTCTTCACATGTTTTTAGATCAGGAGATTTAGTCCTCTTTCAGAAGATGCGTAATAGCGCCCCCTACCGTATAACAGTGAAAACACAGAAAGCCGGACATTTCCGTCAATGGCAGGGAAAGAGTTATGAATTAAAGGGACAGTTCACCCTAAAATGAAATCATTGAAAGTCATCATTTACTCACCCTGGTGTTGTTCTAATGCTGCATGCCCTTATTTCTTTTATGGACCAGAAAATGAGAATAAAAAAAAGGTCCTGTTCGCGTTCATCCATATAATGGCAGTAAATACAGCATCAAGCTTTATAAAAAAGAAAAGATGCACAAATTCACAGAATGATCCCATGCGTTTGGTGAAAAACAAAACAAAATTGTATGTATTATTTAAGGAAAATCACGACCTTCGCCAACACTGATCATCTATGCATGCTGTGCGGTTGTGAGACTTTATTGGTGAACTGCGTTGCTAATAGATTCTCATGAACGTGCAGCCGTGCAAGGTCAGGATTTTCCTTAAATAATACACTCAATTTTGGTTTGAGCACTATCATAACAACACTTGGAATATACCAGCTTGGTGCTGGTCGCTTTTCACTATATATATATATATATATATATATATATATAGCGCTTTTAACAATGTAGATTGTTCCAAAGCAGCTTAACATTGATAATAGGAAATTAAAGTTCACATATAGATATGCAATACGCAATATAGCGTGAATAGCTATATATATATAGCCACGTATATATTCAGACCACGTTTGTGGTCTGGAAAAAAAAGAAGGGCATTCGGCATTAAAACAACACCAGGTTGAGTAAATGATGACTTCATTTTCATGTTAGGGTGAACTTTAAATCTCATTATACAGTCATGTGTCACTAACACAATTCCTATTTGATTCTAATTACTCCAATACTATATATATATATATACATATATATATATTTTTTTTTTTTTTTTTTTTTTACCAAGAAAGAGCAGAGATAAATCCAGATCCACATTCGGTCTCCTCCCTTTTAAATTCAGCTGTCATAGGATAAATATACTTTAAAAGCTTGACAGACAGTTGATCAAATTTGTGACTGATTGTCTCAAGTGTCGTGCCAACATAACAATGGGCCTTGTTTCCTGTGGGCTTCGGCAGACACCGGCCTCCTGCCTCCCGCTCCGTCACAATCCACATCCATCAGCACTGTGCCAAGACAATCCATAAACGCTCCGCACAGCGGCTGTCAATGAGGACTCAGATAAACTGTAATCACCAAACACTCTCGGCCTCCTTAGTGTCAGTAACTATAGCAACGTCACAATCAGAGACGACGACTCAAAAACATGACGAGCTCTAGTGCAATTGCGAACTGTAGGTGAAAGAAAACGATACAAATGATTCATTTTATAAAGATATGAAGATAAATAAGAGTATTTGAGTTATGGTTATGAGTGATCCGTTGTCATCATTTGACCTATTTTCATGTCACTCTCTTCTCTCTTTGCATGTACATGATCTCCAAACTGATGGAAAGGCTCTCGAGATGGGAATAAACATCTCTAAAAAAAGAGAGCAAAGAGGAGAAACAACCGGACGTAGTTCTTGTTTTGTCTTTCAACCCCAAAAGCTTTATTTTTTTCTCCAGGGTTTTTCCTCTTTTATAAAAGAATGGCTTGATCTTTTCTTTCATGCAGAGCCATTTGAATCACTTTAAAACATAATGAATATGATTGAGTTGTAATTTAAGGATTTTTTTTTCCTATAAAGGGGTTAAGCAGATGTTCGGAAATTGTACAGTATTTCAAGATCTCATTTAGTCAAAGTGGCCAAAATGGTCCAGAAAGGGACAGAAATATGTCAGATTCCATTAAAAACATCTTCATTTGTGTTATGTTAAGTCTTACGGGTTTGGAACGACATGAGGCTGAGTAAACAATCACATTTTTTTAATTTATTTTTTGTCGAACAAACCCTTTAATTAATGGGATATGATGCACACATACTGTACAGTACAGTACAGTAAGCATGACCCAGCTGGGGTTTTTTGGCTGTGTCTGCGCTTGTTCTGTTCTTTCTGCTATCTATAGCCTCTCTTGCCACGGGCCGGATGAAATATGAATGTATCTTTGTGGCTCTGCGGGTCTCACGCTGATAACATACAGAGCTTCAGGACGCGGGACGCTGCAGATAAATTGGCTCTTAATGCAGATTTTGCCCTGAATCACTCCCTGAAGAATAAGCATCACTTCGATACACGCGGTGCGAGAATTGTAATGGCAAGAGGCTCTGGTTGGAAAGAGGTGTTTTAACTTTTCTTAAGAATGAGTGATCCTACAGAGACATATTGGCCTTTTATAAATATCATCGTTACACTAGTGTCGTATGACTCTCTCAAGCGGCAGCCATCGAGCACACTGAGAGCAACGCTATATCTTCATATATATTCGTCTCAACTTTGACGGAGTCGCACCACAAGACCCGTCAAACGATTATAGCCTCATTTATCTTCCTGACATGCAACTTGTTTTGCTCCAGATGCAGATTTTCTATTGGTTTTGCTTCATTATCGAGAGTTAAGTGGCGACACAAAACAATGCTAAACCTGAAACCTCTATTGGTTTCTTTTAAACTTTTAATGCATGGTTTTTATTTAATTTTACCAAATGTATATTTTTTTTTTTTTCAAATTGTACTTCTTAATTTGCATTTTTATGATATTTTTGTTCAATTTTATTTTGCAAAGCACATTTAATTACCACTGTGTATGAAACGTGCTAAATAAATAAGCTTGCCTTAACCGGCATAATGCCGTTGATGGTTTTTGAGGACGAGGCGACACAAAACCTGTTCATGCTGTCATCTGTGTAATCGGACTAAGCGACAGAAGAATCTGCACCAAATTTGATACACGTGATAAAAATATAGTCAAAGACATCAAAGAAAAAGTGCTTTCTCTATTTAAAAGCCTGTTTATTTTGCTATTGAGATTCTCATGCACTATTAGATGTTTAGTTGATCAGTTGCACATCAAATATGATAAACTGAAGCTCTAACGTGTTTGATGTGTGAGGTTTGTGGTTTCAAATCTCTATTTCCCAAAATTAAATCTGTTAATCATATAAAGTGACAGTCTTCAAAAGACTTTGATTAGACGCTCAGTTTATACAGATTACTTTTATGATATTTTTATTAACTTTTTTTTGGTTGCGCAGACTTTTAATGGATGGACAAAAATTGAGAACTAACATTCAACCTGACCACATTTGCATTATTTCATTAATGTACAAGTACATGTTCACCTACAGTATATTGCATAATTTCTGTCTATATTCAGGTTTGGGTAAAACAATGTTGGAATACGAGTTGAATTCGGCACCAGAAATCACAGAAATGAATGAAGCTGTTATTCTGTCAAATTAAGAAGCATTAAATAAATGTGATGGGAATTAACATATTTAATTAATCTCATTGATAATACAACAAAATGACCCTATTAATTCCATGAATTCAATACTCCATTAACCTAAAAGGATCTGCACGTTTCTAAAGTTGCTCACTGAATTATCATTTGTTTCATTGCACTGCTTTTTCCAATGCTGTTCATTTTTGCATCCTCCAAACATCTGAACCCAGAGCATCACGTTCTCACATCATCTGGTGATCCATCAACGGCTCTGCTATTTTATCTACAGCACATGTGTTTTGAACGGTGGCATCTCTTAACGCACAAACAAAACATGACATACAGGAAGTGAGCCGGCTTGACGAGGAGGAGATAATTACATGAAGGCCATTAACAGAACTCGTCTAGTGAAAAGGATCCATCAGGGGTAATCAGTGCTGTCGTCAGTCTAAATGAATGAGGACAGAAGACACAATTACAATCACACTTTATGAAATATGCATCTGTGGATGCTAAAAGTCAGTGAGATATCAGTGATAGCTGGGATATCTTAAAACTAAAAAAAAATTGAACATTATTATAGGTCTACTTCCAGATAGCCTAGAAATCTAGAAGCACCCTAGCATAAGCACATTTTATTTTGCAGCCAGTTTCGTCTAGCAACTCTCCGTTGGCTTTCGAGCTGGAAAAAAACAAACTGAAAGTCAGGCCAATCACATCGTGTATAGAGTCGGCGGGCGGGCTTAACATAATGACGACAGAGTTGTGACGGTTCCCTGCGACTCTGGAGGAGTTGAAGTTAACCCTTTAGAACCTGAAGCTAAAATAGGTGTTTTTCACATATTTAGATTTTTTGACTGTAAAATTCTAAAACAATGTGCAATCTTCATGTGCAAGGTGTCATCTTTTTCAGAAAAAGATTAGCTTTCAACAAATTACAGTTATTGACTATTATTATTCATACTAGGCACGCACACATACACATGCACACACCACATGCTAAGAGACGTGAAAGAGTAACGGCCAACCGCCTCCCAAGTTTCATTAAAAATCATCCCAATCCCCTCTTCTGCTGTCTACCACTTCTTTCGCCATGTATTTGTTTGTTTCTTTTATTATTTTATGCAATCCAAAACGCTCTAACCTGACGCGCTTCGTATCTCTCTGTTCAAATCCTTCCTTCCCGCCAGAAAGCTGCTGTCATTTGCTGACGGAAAGCATGAAACTACCGTAATAAGCCGTAAATTGCCGAAAAGCGCATGTCGTCTACTGTCAGGGGCAGTTTGAATGGTTTTGATAGTGCAAACGTTGAAGAGTTACGGTAAAATGAATACAGCTTGCTGGAATTCACAGCCGGTTCTAAAGGGTTAAGCTTTTCTTTTCTTCTTTTCTTTTCATTCTTAAAAAAGGAAGATATGTTTGTAGTTTTGCCGACCGGAAACGGCAAAAGTTTAATCTCTCAGCTGGCTCCGCTGGTGGGAAAACGCTCTGGTTGGTTGTAGTGCTATCCTATTGCATGCAGAGGGAATTTGAAAGACAAGCGTTTATCCCGCCCCTCGGATTGAGCCCTGCCAATGGTTTGTTCCCAGACCCGACATCTTGATGTGGGTCTGACTTGTCAGGCTAAACTTCCAGAAGCAAGGCCACTGAAACAGTACAGGCAATCTCTGTTGCGCTCTTCAATGACACAAAGGAATAAACCCAGAGCAAGCTCAGTTCAGAAGCCGAGGCCATTAGCAGTTTGCAGAAGGCCAGCGCTGTAAACCTCTTTCCTTCCCAGTGACTCTCAAAGGGTAATGAAGCCAGAGACCTTTCTGCATCTGGAAAAATCACACAGATGAAAACTGACAGGCCAAGCCGATCGATCCGGCCAGGTTTGTTCTCATGGGAAGATCCTAATGGAGTTTGAGCACAGCCAAAGCTCCTGAGACTTTACATGCATGTTGGATATATTGCAGTTTTTTTTTCCATATGTTGTTTTAAGTGTGTGCCCTCGACTACTTGTTAGTATGCAACACTCCCTAAAGCCAAGTGTGTTTGACATAACCTTTGTACATGATGTGTTTACTAAGTATGTTTGCAGTATTCCATTCATGCAAGTTGTGCATTCCTAAAAGAGATCTGAGAATGATTTTAACAGACACAGAAAAAAAAAATATTGATATTCAGGATTAAAAAAATGATTGATTAATAAGCACATCAGCTTGATCAATGTTTTTGTGTTATGAAAAAAAAAGCACATTCGCAAAAACAAATGTTTTACTATCGCATATGAAAACACAACATACACATCCAGCATGAAGCTGCTATATACTAATTACAGCCCTATATCGTAAAAACAGTCAAATGAGAGCATCTGTACATCCAACCTGCCACTCACAACTGATTTATTTGGCAAATATATAATTTCCTTAAACACACAAACCCCAAAATCCACACAAACCCGAATTTAAAGAAGTTTTTTCGTGGGGAAAATATCAGTAGGTTCATGGCATGCCGGCACTTCAGTAATTAAGAACACATGTAAGGGCGGAAATGAACCAGAAAAGACATTATGCAAATGTAATTATTATGGCTGAGCAATTCATCAGAGCCGCAGATAATTCAGTTAATGGAATGTGCCATAAATGAGAGTGATTTCCCCTGAATGGTGTGCTGAGTGAAGGGGTCTGTCGAGGTGATGCCATGATGGTCTGTCACGACCGGCTGGCTGATGTCCTGTGAACGATTATTGAAAATCATCTGCAAAAAAACCCCCAAAAAACATGCAACTCTGACTGGCCTCATTTACACGCCAATAACATTATTTTGGAATGTTCTCTGAAGTTTTTTTTGTTGTTTTTTTTTGTTGTTTTTTTATGTTATGCAAAGGGAACATTCCGTTGAGAATTCCACAAACATTATGGGAACGTTACTTTTTAATGTTTTCTGAATGTTCCGAAACATTTTTATTTCCCAATTCGCTCCGTGCACAATATGGCGACCGTTGACGTTCGAACTTGAGTGTGTGGGCCAGTACTTCCGGTGAAAACTTCCGGTGATCTGACAGCGAGAGCGGGAGACCACGAGAGCGAGAGACAACAGCGACCGAGTTCCATTACCACAGAGATATTTTTTCACAATGAGTGTTTTTAGCATTCAAGAGAGGTGACTTGCCTTTCAGAGGGTGACAGCCTCAGCACTTCATCGTTGTGTGCCGTTATGTACCAGTTCGTCACGTTACAACAGAGAAGTCAGCTTTCATGCATTCCCTGTTGACGCTGCGGTACGGACTGAGTGGATGCAGAAGATCCGGAGGGATAACTTCAACCCGACCAAATTTTTAAATGCATATAATTTTCAGTGTATTTCACCTGTGCGTTTCTATGCTTTCTATTACTGCATTTATTTTGTGCAAGTGAGATGAGTAAAGATCATAAATCATTATCTGTCTGGTGTTTAAGCAGCACACAGTATTGTACTACGTGTAAAATATACACAAACTTACCTATATTAAATTGTTTATGGTACCTACAGTTAAAAACGTAAATGTAAAATATGTGATGATAATATTGATCGAGCAATTGATGCAAGTAAGTGAAAATATATGCGCAGAATTGAGAAAATAGTATTTATGGAGATAAATTGTAGCCTATCACAGGGCAAACATGTGAATGCTCACTGTGTATTTTATGCAAACAACTCTAATCGTAGTTGTTTGTCTATATTTACAGTAGGCATAATTGTCATTGCGTATGCAGCATTAGTCAAATACAATCTTCTGTTCATGAACAGTTGTATTTCATTCATTAATCTGACTATGCGTCCGTGCATTTAATTGCCATTGGCTCGTGTAATAGTAATATGGATCTTAGTAGTATTTTAAGTGATAATTGATTCTATAAACAATTCTACAATTATAAAAGATAATTTTCGGCTTTCTCCGGCTCCCTGCACCGGGCGTAATGCGAAACCGGAAGTGTCTACCCACACACTCGCTGATCCGAAATCCAAAATGGCGGCCACGTGCAACTAGCCTATTGCTAACACACTAAAATGACATGCACAGCACAATTAAACTGACACACACAGAGCAAAACCTCTTCTCAAGTCTCCAAAAGTCTAAACACATTTTCTGCTTTATTTTGCCATTCAAAATGGCACTTTTTAAACGCACTGAACACGGTTCTCTGCATAAGACACAACAATATGACATAAAGTCACATGATTGCCATTTCAAAACACTGCCATTCAAAATGACACTCCATGATCTGACACATGTGTCACCTGACCTCATGTTAACGCTTCAATCTTTTTCAGTTTACTGTTTTTTGTGAGCATATTTTTGTTCAGTCCAATGTAAATATATTATAATATATTATTAATATATCTGCTGTGCATTTGTTGCACTGACTTGTTTGGTGAAAAATAAAAATAAATAAATGTTTCAACAGCATGTGTGTGTGTGTGTCTGCAAATATTTCTGTGCATGTGAACAATCTGAAGAATGTTCTACAATTTGAACTAGTTTATTATTATGGCAGAGCATACTAAAATGAGAGTGCTCTTCATTACGCCCAACAGTGTGTAGTTGGTTAGACAGAAATCTGCTAATATGAATGAAGTGTGTGACATTTCGTGCAAAAGTTTGATTTTGATAATGCTATATGTAGTTTTGGTTGCAGTGCTTCATTTTGCAGGGTATATTCAGTATTTTGCAGTTTGGGTGCGTGGCTTTGTGAATTGTGTTAAGTCTTTTTGATAAAACCAGCCTAGTTTGCAAAATTGTGTGTTAGCAATAAAAAAAAAAAAAAAACTGTAAACATTAGACAAAAGTCCAACTGAAACATTTCATGAATGATGCATAAATCACGTTTTTGTCCATGCTTTGAGGACATTATTTAAGACCAGATTACTCTGAACAAACATTCTATCAACATTACTGGAAGAGTGTTTGTTCGTAACTTTGAGAGAATCTTGCCAGAACGTTCCCTGTTAGCTGAGAGGATAGATGCTATTATTCCTGAGCAACAGAGTAAAATGTGGTGCAGACAATTTCAGCAGTACATGTTTGTGTGAGAGTCAGTTGGAATGAGGACAGCAGAAGGGATTTCTGTGGGAATAACAGCTAAATGTTTCTTCCTTCACATACTTTTGACATTTCCACATTTGCCTGCAGCCGCTGGGGATTTCAGTTCAGAGATCAGGGATGTTCTGAGGGCATTTTAATTTTCGCCCTCACCTTGTCTTTGACGTCCATCACTAACTGAGCCACAGTCCATCTGCTAATGCCACAGTGTGAGACTCTCTCAATATTCTCATTATAAAAGGGGGAGGAGAGACTCCAAGAGCTAAATAAATTAGAAACTTGCTACACACGGCTGTCTGTTTATAATACTGTCACTGTGAACTTCACACTGGATGATTCCTGATCAACAGTCGGTGTCTACAGCACATTAGACCGACTTACACACACACACAGCTTTATATATAATAACAAATATTTAAAATGAAAAAGAATGAATTGGTTACTATACAATGCTATTCTCTTCCTCAGGTTTCCTTGTGCTAGCCAACGCATTTATTGTAGCTATTCAAGTAGGTCAAATTGTATTGCGTATCCACACCTAACAGTTGTATTTCCACGAACTTCAGCTCATTCTTGAGAGTTATATAATTTGACAGATGGTGAAAAGCAACATGTCAGTTGCAGCAGTCAAGTCAGAACGCAGATTGTGTGATTCCTGAAGTCAATGGAAAGACTGAATGAGGAAGAATATTTGGAGGAAAATGTGCAATATTATAGGTACACCTGTTCAACCGCTCGTTAATGCAAGTATTAAATCAGTCAATCACACCCAATGTGTTTAGACATGGTCAAACTCAGCTACAGAAAGGGGAATAGTAGTGATTGAAGTGACTTGGCATGGTCGTTGGTGCCAGACGGGCTCAGAAACTGCTGATCTACTGGGGTTTTCACACACAACCATCTCAAGGGTTTACAGAGAATGGTCGGAAAAAGAAAAAATATCCAGTGAACGAAACTTTCATGAACAAGCCAATGAGTTCACTAAACTCAATTGGCCTCCAGTCACCAGATCTCGATCCAACAGAGCAGCTTTTGGATGTGCTCAGGAGATTCACATCAACAAATACAGCCGACAAATCTGACAATATGGACAAACATCTCTGAGAAATGTTTCCAGCACCTTGTTGAATCTCTGCCACAAAGAATTAAGGCAGCTCTGAAGCAAAAGGGAGTCCAACCCTGTACTAGCAAGGTGTACCTAATGAAGTGGCCAGTGAGTGTTTATATATATGACCATGGACCACAAAACCAGTCACATGGGTCACAATTTTTAAATTGAGATGTATACATCATCTGAAAGCTGAATAAATAAGCTTCCCATTGATGTGTGGTTTGCTAGGATAGGACAATATTTGGCTGAGATACAGCTATTGAAAATCTAAACATTGAGAAAATCTCCTTTAAAGTTGTTCATTTATGTTGGCGATTGTGCTGCATTCACTCACAAAAATACATGTTTTATATATTTACGGTAAGAAATTTACAAATTGTCTTCATGGATCATGATCTTTACTTAATATCCTAATGATTTTTGACATAAAAGAAAAATCTATAATTTTGACCCATACAATCAGGAGATTGCCACAGATATACCCGTGCGACTTGTGACTGGTTTTGTGATCCAGGGTCACATATATATACACACACAGTATACACACTTTTTGTGGCCACTATAAGAACAGCTGTTTAAACTAGTTGAGAACAAGACATTCTTCATATGAATCAAATCAAAAGGTTCATATCACACAAAATGCTTTATTTTTGTTGTTTAAGGTATTTCGTTGCAGACATCAGCTCCATTTACAATGTCAAACAGTTGAACCACAGTGGGGTGGAATAATAATCACAGTTAAAATGCATGAAAGCAGCAGCACCATCCCAAACGCACCACCACAGAAGAGCAGATACAGCTGTGCTTTAATGTTTTCTGTCAAACACCACCATTTCCATGCTTTGATGTCATAAACAGAGTGGAAACTGAATAGTCTGAATGTAATGATGTTGCGATTATTTCAGTTAGCCTTTGAGTGCGGTCAGAGGACAATAGGTGTGTCCCAATTTGCATATTTATGCACTATTATTCTGTGCCGTTGTGTACTGCAAATAGTGTGCTCAGTGTGCTAACACTGAAAATTTCATTTAAAAAAATGCCATTTAAATACACAGATGATGCACTTATACACTCATACAATAGATGGGAGAGTACATAGTGTATAGTGTCATTTGGGACACAACTAAAGTCCTTGTGCTCTTTCCATCACTGTAGCTATATTTCCATCCACCTATTTTTATGCAAATTTTGGATATCCACATTAAAAAAAAATGGATGGAAATGCCAAGATGCACATACGTTAAAAAAAATGTGCATACAAATACTGTTTTTATGTGAATATATTGTGAACTGTCATTTATTCCTGTGAATAAATTAATTTATTCTCAAAAACGTATGCCCTCGTTTGAGGTAGATATTTTTTTAATCCGATAAGACACCAAACCAACGTTTGAGATGCTGTGATGCGATTGGTCCGCTGGTTACTCCAGTTATCCAATCACATTCTCTGTTTAGGTAAAGTCTTTTTTTGCACATTGAGGGATTTATTCGATGAACATGTTTACATCATAGTTTATGCACGTCTTATCGGATAAATCCCTCAATGCGCAAAAAAAACAAACAAAAAAAAACTTACGAGACTTTACCTAAACAGAGAATGTGACTGGATAACTGGAGTAACCAGCGGACCAATCGCATCACAGCATCTCAAACGTCGGTTTGGTGTTTCTGAAACGTCTGAATCAAAGTCTGTCATCAGAATGATTTGGTTTAATTCCCTCCCAGAAGCGTCTCAAACACCAGCATCCGAACGCAAGATTATATGACAACGCTTACAGCGTTTCGTCTGTCATTTACGATGTACGGAAAAAGCTGCAGTGGCTTCCCTGATTGCAGCGACTTCCATTTTTATTACAGATATTTTGTGCTGGAAGTGATAATTTTGTTCTCTTGAACACAAGGGATGGAAACACTGCTACGTTTGCACGTTTTATGCAAAACTTCAATTTTGCGCACAAGTTAAATTTGAAACTTCGCAAGGAAACAACTACTGGCATCTGCAGTTACCAGCGCAAAAAAAAAAAAAAAAAACAAGTGCAAGATGAAGAAATCAGTTCATTCCAGTACAAGGTTTGAAAAAAAAAAAAACCCTGCATTGCCTCGGCACAACTATTATTTTTTTCTAACTATTTTTTTTATTCTAAACTATTTTTTGGACACTCCTGCTATTGCCTACTTCTCAGACATGCATCAGAAAACTCTCTGGATCCACTGATTTTGTCTTCCTCCTCTGCTTGATCTCTTCACATGAGTGTTGTCCCTTCTACCACATGATATCTCAGTTTACTGCTATTTTTCATAACCTAAAAGAGGTTGACAGCCCTAACATTGGTGTCTGGATTGGAATAACCTGAAAAGTGCACACCTCATGCAACACCTATGTCAATGACACAACAGACCACTAGTTGTCAACTGCTGTTTCATTCATACAGCACATATCAACCAAACTCACTTTTAAAATAGTCAAAACTGAACTAGCTAGTGTGTTTTTCGTGAGACACATCTGGACTCTATACACAACAGCTTGACATTGAGGTGTAAAGACAACGACTGACAAACAAGGACTAAAACACCAGGATATAAACACACTGGCTAACAAGAGCCTAACAAGCAACAGGTGAAGGTGATAAGTTACTATGGAGACAAATTGGAACAAACACAGGCACAACAAAAAATACTAAAGAATATCAAATTAAAAGTCCTGAAACATAAAAAAAAAAAACAACAACAAGGGAATCATAACATTATTATTATTATTATTATTATTATTATTATTATTATTGATTCATTGGTAACTAGCTGAAATAAAATAAGTTTAAGGTTTTTTTTATGTTTTTTATGTTTTTTTATTTTTATTTTACTTTTATTTTTAGTTGACTATAATATCCCTTCTCTGAGGTAAATTTCTTTTAAAACTTTGCTCTCCGGTTCATTTCACTGCTGTCAAGGAGAAACAATTGAGAAATTAACAAGATCTCTTTTGCAATTGCTCTATCCTAAGGGAGGCCGAGTGTAATTTTAAACATGAGGTATGCTATTTCAGCGCCAGTGGAATCACGTAATTGCAAAAGCAATGACTGTTCAACCTCTGTAAGCATGTACGAACTTGCCTAATGGTGAAAATGACACAGCTAAGTGAAGTCTGTGACTACTGACCCTTTTCTTGAAACGCACCACAGCTGCCCGGCAACAGGCGACACACGCAGGACTAATAATAATTTGAACCTGGAAACACTTCAAATCGAGAGCAGCCTGCAGATTTATTCAGAGCAGTGAGCGCATGTGGGAAAGAAGTCGTCACAGGTAATTGATAAAGAGCTCGAGGAGGATTGATGCTCTGTGTGTGTGTGTCATATTTAACGTGTGAGAGTGAGCAGGATAATGTTTTGAGAGTATATCTGTGTTGCATCTTCCATGTAAAACCCCTCCATTGATCTGTGTCATTTAAAGGCGGCTGCCAGTGGCTTCAGCATCCAGTATTGAATCAAAGCATAGAAATAATTTATTTCTAAAGTGACGGTCTGTGGAAGGATAATCTGTCTGCGGCAAACATAAGTGAGCAATGTGACAGAGGCGTCCACACACTTAGAGCCAAACAAACACGCAAACACTTGCATGCATACGCCAGCGAACCGAGGGCATAAAGCATTCAGGAGCTTTCAGAGAGAGGAAACAATACAATAAAACATTCTGCACTGTCACTGTCAGCCAGGGCTGGGTGAGTGTTTTCATCATGATTCTGAGAAAAGTAAGCAACATTGTTTGCAAATAATTTGAAATGTACACTGTTAAAAAAAAAAAGAAAAAAAAAAAGTTTTAAGTACAATCAACTTGGATGCGTCCGAAAATGAACAATAAGTCAGCGAATACTCAGTCAAACAGGCATACAGACACACGGGCATGAAGCTTGAATTCTCTTCTTTTAAATGAAGTATTTTTTATTAAAAAAACAAATATTCTCAGTTTATGTAATCTGTATGAAAAGAGCGAGATGTCAGTCGTTCTCATCTCAGCTAATAATTTTTAATGTGACTCCGCCCACGGAGAGCGCACGCTATTAAAACGCAAATGACTGAGGCAATCAACACAAACCTGTGAACGCCCCCATATCAGCTCGAGAAAACACATCAAGCTTATTCAGATCATTGTACTAGTTTACACCGTCTCGCAGCGCTGTGAGGAATAATAATAATGGAAAATGTACCTCAGAAGTGCTGGTATTTCGAGGAGCAATAGATCCTGAGAATACTGTAGTAAGTTTTTTTCATTCGCAAGTGAATCGCGTTTCTGTGTGTGAATGAATGAACGGCAGAGATGCGCTGTTTACCACAGCTCGCACACTCACGTTTCTGTGTGTGAATGAATGAATGGCAGAGATGCGCTGTTTACCACAACTCGCGTTTCTGTGTGTGAATGAATGAACGGCAGAGATGCGCTGTTTACCACAACTCGCAAAAAGACAGTTTAAATTTGAATCACGTTTCTGTGTGTGAATGAATGATCTGCTTTTAGCAAACTGTATTGCTATACTGAGATGAGTAAAAATCGACTGAAATATGTTGAAATAAAATGTATTTGTATAAGCAACGTACTGCAAACTGCAGATGAACATTTTTATTTCTTATATAAACGAAAGACCTATGTTACAGACATATGAAAGACAACATTTCGTTGACTAGTTTTGGATAGATTATACAATTTTTACTGTAAAATATCTGGCACCTCAAATAAGCTTTTGTTTGCCAATTTTTGCTAATATGTTAAATATAGTATGTTTTGTCAAAAATAATCAAATAATCAATCAAATCCTTAACTTTGAAATATGTATGATAAAATGTATACTTTAGTTTTTACAAAGAAAGATTACACTTGAATTGTTGTTGTAATTGTAACCTTTTTCATAAAATAATATATATATTTACAAGGTAGATGTAAACAAACTATTAAAAGGTAAATATAAGCCTTTTCTTTAAATAATTTTTATTGTGTTTTATTAGTGACAAATTTGGGGAGAGGATACATATTCCAAAACTGAAAATATGAGAATTAACTGCACAATTACTAGACATGTTTTCCTCGGATATTATACAATTTGCAAGCACAATTTGTGAAAAAAAAAAAAAAAAAAAAAAAAAAATGAGATGCTTCCAACTGTGAACCAATTTGGTAGAATATATATACTGTATATATATATATATATATTGCTCTTTCATTCTTTCTTGTGGCTCAGTGACACACCTGAATGAATGGCTCATTAAGTATGCGGGCCCCATTGTCTCCTCAGGTGTGAACCACTAAATATGCATGATGGTGTTGGATCGTTGACGCCCACTCGCATATTGTCTTTCCAAACAGAAAGTGTTTTGAAAAATTTAAATCAATGTATTGTTTTATGTGAATGATTAGGGAGGATGATTTTCACATCATTTTGAAGAAAAAACTCTAGGCGTTAGACTAGACTAACTCCATTAGTCAAAAGTCTTATTGACACATATTTAGTATGTGTTTTGTGGCCTTATTTCAGAAACTTTAGTTTTTAGTTTTTTCAATAACCATGCATAAACATTATTCTCTCCAAAATACAAACATGTACATTCATGTTGCTCACATATTATGGTAGCCCTGTTTGTGCTAAATAGAGTGTAATTACACCTTTGCCATTAATATGTTTATAAGCAACTGAAAAAAGCACAAATGTCAGGGCATCTCAAGGACCCCAAAAACCCCTTAGACCCCAGAGGGTTAAGTCATTTCAACTTAAATCACAAAAAAAAAATGACTTGAATCTTGTCTAACAAGATTTTTTTTTTTTTTTTTTTTTTTTTTTTTTACTTCCACAGAAATATGAACTTTTCAAAATTGATGATAAAGTAAGAAATGTTTTTTGAACATCACATCATATGATTTCTGAAGGATCATGTGACACTGAAGACTGGAGTAATGATGCTGAAAATACAGCTTTGATCACAGGAATAAATTACACTTTACAGTATATGCACATAGAAAACAGTTATTTAAATTGTAAGAATGTTTCACTATTTTTACAGTATTTTTTTTATCAAATTAATGCAGTGAGCAGAAGAGACTTCTTTCAAAAACATAACAAAATCTTACCGACCCCAATTTGTGACATTGATGTATATTAATGACAATAATTATACATTCGATGCCTTGACAGAAGACCTAATATGTTTTCAATAAACATTTTGAATCTACTCTCCTACAACAGCTGTCTGGTCTAAACGATGTATCCGTTTAAGAGCTATTAAATATTTAGCTCAACACAAATGAAAAAGCTTCTATCTAGTGGACTTCACAGATTTATACAGAGAAATATATGAGAGTTTATACTTTATGTCTGTCATACTTCAAGCCAAAGCCTGTGCATTTCATAACGGTTTGAAAAATAACCCATTTTGGGCAGAAAATGTGTCCGAATGCATCAAGCGAATGCATGGCACTGTAGTTTCTCCGAGTTTCAACACATCTGCCCCCTGTGAATCAAAGAGCTAGTGGTGAAGCAAAGATCTGCAAGCTGTAATAAAAAACCTTTTACTCATAATGAGCTTTTATTTCTATACTTCATACTCCCCGCACACTTTAAATCTTACATTTCGGAACCATTTTACATCGAAAACTAGCTTGAATCAGGAAAGAACAAACAAACAACTTTTCATACTTCAGATCATGCGTCTTGTTAAGGAAAAGTCGCCTACTACTTTTCTAAATAGTAAACAAAAAATTAAATAGAATTACATTTTATGCATGGTGAATGATGAAACAAACAAGCACCACTCATAGTTTCTTGAGAAAATGTGTGTTATTGTTCACTCTCAGAAAAAAAGGTACGAAAGCTGTCACTGGGGCTGTACCTTTTAAAAAGGTACATTTCTGTACCTAAAGGGTGCATATTGGTACCTTAATGGTACATATTAGTACCTAAAAGGGACAAATTAGTACCTAAAAGGAACAAAAGTGTACCTTTTGAAAAGGTACAGCCCCAGTGACAGCTTTCGTACCTTTTTTTTCTGAGAGTGTTTAGTTCTAGTGGTTATTCAATCACACCCTGAGCTTTAAACACACCAAACATTTTTGATTATGCCAGATAATGCATATCTGCAATGCCAATAATGACCAGCTCCATGTTGCCTAGAAAGCAGACATGCAATGTCTAGTTATACAGCAAGTCTCTGCCTGCCATATGTCTCTCACCAATAAGAGCAACAGATGAAACAAAGTAATAGTTCACAGTGATGCATCACTATATGAATCTGATTTGTACTTCACAGGTCCGCTGTTGGTAATACAGTAAATGTTGTGCAAGTGTGTATGTTGACAGATGGAAACTTGAGTCTGAGACTTGAATGACAATAAGGAATCGATTTGAGGATTGTAAGCATTTGAATTGGAGGTTAACTTGGACTCCATTTTACAGACCTGTGAGTAACAAAAGTCATTATGTGTAAGAGGAGAAATATTTTGTCTGGATATAGCAAAAGTTTTGTGTGGAAGTCCAATTTCCACCACATAATCATGACATCAAAGTCATTATTCCATAATGTGAATGCTTTGTGTCATAACTATGACTTTTTAATAAACTTATAAATTTGACTTTTTGTCATAACTCTGACTTTTCATCTTATAATTTTGTCATAAGCTTTGCCATAATTTAAACTAATTTTGACTTTACTTACTTTAACTTGCTTTTTATAACTGTGACTTTTTGTCATAATGTGACTTATGCAATAATTTGGGCTTTTTGTCATAATTTCGACTCAAGTCATAAAAAAGTCAAGAGTTTTTATGTCATAATTTTGACTTTATCTTATAGAATGTCATAATTTTGACATTTTACAGTATACTCTAATTATGACTTGGCATCTCAAAAATTCTACTTTTTCAGTCATAATTATTACTCTTAATGTAATAACCATATTATGTTTTCATACATTTGGCAAATTATGTCTCTTGTTTTTCAAAATTATGCTTAAAATAAGTAAAGGAAAAATTGTCAATGACACAAAATACACTTTTTAAGGCTTATTTTTAGAGAATGTATCTTGAATATAAATTAAATTCTCTAAAAATAAGCCTTAAAAATCTTAGTTTTTTTTTCTTGTCTGGTGAATTAATGTTGTTTTAAGAATGTTCAGACTTTATATTCTTTCTGGAAAACAAGAAAAACAAGATTTTTTTGTTAAATGTTAAACCTCATATCTGAGAAACAGAGTTCCTACCGATATCAATGTTTGTCTGTGTGTGTGTGAGAACTCCCTCGCTGTCTCTGTCTAATAAAAGTGAGGCGTGTTCTTGTGTTTGACACCCTGAGCACATCCAGAGCGAACAAAGCCCCTGACAGCCTTAGCTGCAGAAAAACACAGCAAAACACACAGGACACAAGCATCCGTCTGAGCAGAATGAGTGTGAGAGCAAAGGCCAAGACAAACCCGGGGTCTCGTATGAGCTCTCGTCTCCGCTGGTCCCTTCTCACAGCGGTTAACACACATCTGATGCTGTCACTGTGATTGGCTACTGAACCCTGAAACAAGGCCAGGATTTCCACGCATGACGTCTGCTATCGGATCCGTCCAGCAGAACCCTTGCCGTGTCGACAGTCTCAGAGGATTTACAGCAACACCGGGTTCCTTCCGCTGGGAGACTCTGTATTAAAGACCGCAGGCAGAGGCCTGATCCGTACCGGAAGTTCAAGGTCCCAGTATGGAAGGAACAAAAATCAGGGGGTAGACTTTCAACAGAAATCACCAAACGGTAAAAATGATTTTAACGGTAAAAGACTGTAAAGTGATAGGGTAAAAACCTGTTAATTGGTTAAAATAAGTTCCCTTACTTTGTAAGGTGAAACCTGTAATAGATCTAATTGGACATTTACTATTACAGTAAAATATTGTTTAATATACAGAAATTGAAACAGAACAAGTCATCTTATAATTGGCAGGATTCCCAGAATTCTCTGTGACAGCTCATATTTGATTTTGTAAATAACACAATAGCACATGCACACAAACACCACCACATCCTCACAGAACCTTATTTCAGTTTGGTGCTTCTAGTGTTATTCACCATCAGTTCCCTCTGGTTTTAGGGATAACTTGTGGGAAGGGTTAGGGATAGGCATTGGGTTAGGGTTAGGGGTTATGATTGCATTTTCAGACAGGAATGTTGTTTCAGGATCAACAAAATATGTTTTCTCTCTCTCTCTCTCTCTCTCTCTCTCTCTCTCTCTCTCTCTCTCTCTCTCTCTCTCTCTCTCTCTCTCTCTCTCTCTCTCTCTCTCTCTCTCTCTCTCTCTCTCTCTCTCTCTCTCTCTCTCTCTCTCTCTCTCTCTCTCTCTCTCTCTCTCTCTCTCTCTCTCTCTCTCTCTCTCTCTCTCTCAACGACCCATCACAGTGTTCAGGAACACTTCATTTAAAAGCCCGTCTTTACTTCTGCAACAGTCCAAAGAGTCGAGCAGGAGAACAGGATGACAGCCATAATTTATTCAGCTGTATTAAAGATTTATATGACTCTTGGTTACATAGGTTCTTGGTTGTATCCATTATGTTTTTTTGTTTTGTTACTGGCTAAATGTTTGGACAGCTAATCCATACAGATTGATATTTAGGGGGAAAACAAAATTGATTTAACAATGCAGAATTCCTATACAACAATTTGTTTATATATTTCTGGAAAAAAATAATAATATATATATATATATATATATATAATGGCTTAACTATTATAATTAAATAGGCAGAGTAAACTGAAAGGCTAACAATGTGATCCTCTAATACGCACAAAACTGTGCATGCATTTTTAATTAAACCAAATTGATGAAGAATGAAATAGAAGGTATTTTCTGAAATGTCTCGGTATACTGTATACGCTGGCAGTAGGTTTTGGAAAAGAGTGAATATGATTACATTGTTTTCCCATCACACAGCTCCTATATTTTCTCTATTACTTGTTGTTATTTCATTCACCATTGTGCCATTTTTCATAAAACTGGTCCCTGAACAATTTACAATATAAAACAATCCAGTTTACTGGCAATAAAAATGATGTTAAAGTATATATGAATGTATTGAAAATGCATCTGTAAGCAACATGACTCATGACTCCCTCTCCAGACCTGAAATGACTGAGGATGATTATTCTGGGATCAAACTCCCTCGACAGATTCGTATCCCACACAATCAATTATGCACAAGTGAAGCTGTGAAAAGCACAAGGCAGAGCAGAGAGAAGCCCCAGTCTGAAGGAGTCCAGTCCTCAACAATACAGTGCGGCGTGTCTATTTATTGTTTAGTGGACAATAATTCATGTGGAGTGATTAACTGAAAGACAGAAATATTGTCACTGTCATGAGGGGCCAACAAGATGACCAGACCACAACTTTACCCTTTGCCCCTGTATACACTGTAAAAAATCCAACTTGCAAATTGTTAACTCAGTTTAAAATTTTAAGTTGAGTGGGCAAATTTTTTACTGCAATGTTGAGTTTACTTATAAAAACTATTTAACTGCAAGTGCACTACTATTTTGTCCAATGAACACAAACAATTAAGTTGAGAAAACTTAATATTTTGATTTCATAGTTCGAACGTTTAACTTCCCGTCATCGCGCATGCGCAGTCTGTCTCGCTGTACGTTACTTGGGGTTTCCTCCTCCAACCACACTATCGAAGGGACTGGATTTCATCTGATTGCGGTAAGTTTTCTTTAAGCTTTATGAATGAAAATAGGCTATAAATTGCACACATATGTTGATAAAATATAGTATTATGTTAAAAGATATATTTCGTGGTGACGATAAGTTTCTATTGTTAGAGATTATCCACGTAGCACATTGCTACTTAACGTGCTAACGTTACCCAGACTAACGTTAGAGTGAGGAAACATGCTTGAAAAAGGACAAGGACGTGCATGGTGTTTAAAAGATGTTAAAAATGTTAAGCTCAGTAAGTCGTGAATAAAGACTTAAATGCGGTGCTTGCACTGATTGAGAGACAGAAAGCCGCTTCTCTCGGACTCGGACAGAATCTGAGTGCGAATTCAGCTATCTTTCGTGGCGTATTGCGATTTAATAATGACATACACATACAATTATGTCAATAACAAAAAACAAAACAAAAAAAGTATTCAAGTAAACACAGTCGGCAATGTCTTAAGTGAACATAACCAATTTGGTGAAACCTAACGTTAGATGTTTTAGTATTAGATCCATGAGCTCTTAAAGTGACCGCAGTCCGTTCAATTTAATTTCAAGTTTATTTGTCACGTATACAAATTTCAGTTACAATTTGTACATGCTTGGGTTGAGGCTCAGGCATTCTACAGTAGTGCAATATAATTAAATACAATACAATTTAGAGGAACAATTTTATAATAGAAGCCTATGCAAAACTAATGTGTTATGTTAAAAATATGTATGTTAGCTTTGCATATCAAATAATAGAATGGGTAGTATGTGTGCGGTATGTTTTAAAGTGAATAGGATAAAAATATTGTGTATCCTTAATGTTAATCAATTAACAAAAGACAAAATCACTCACTGCTCTTATAATAACTTTTGTATCTTTAATATCTGTAATATTTAATAAATACAGTGAAAACTATGCATTGATTATTTTTCACATTTGATTATTCATTTTCTGTATTATTTTTGCTACATGTTAAATTAACCTACTGTAACTGATTTTGTTTAATAAAATTATGTATCTTTGTTCTGTTGTATTTGTCCTTTTTAGACTAAAGAACATCAGTACAGTGACAAGATCCTTGGATGTGCTAAAACAGTGGCCTTTATTTTTTAAAAGATCAGGTGAGTTGAACTGAATTTACTTAATGTTTCTTACTGTTTCAACAATGTTTTTTTTTTCCTTTTTTCAGGGTCTCTGCTCTCTGCTGAGTATTACAGTATCACACAAACTGATCCGAAGAGCACCTTTTTCTCTTAGTTAAATGAATACACATCTAGTTGTACAGAGCAAGTGGTGGAGATGAAGATCCTCACTTGATCATCAAGTAATTATTTTGCATGTGATCATATCTCTCTGGTTAAAGGCTGAATGGTGCCATCTCTTTTTCAAGGTAATTCCCATGCTTCACTTTGTATATAACTTGTTCCATATTTGTTTTTCTGTCTTTCAGACACAGAAACTCCAATGTGCTTCCTCAAAGAAAGTCTACAACTCTTAAAGGTCTGCCTTTGTTTATGAGGGAAAAGTCTGGAAACATCCTGAAGACTTGCCTGGTAAGAAGATCATCAGCATATACACTCACACCTGATATATTTCACCTATTTACCAGATACTGTTAAGAGATAGGTTTTGTGTGATATACAAAACTTATCATCAACAGACAAAGTCATGGTAAAAATTACTTTATTAAATAATTGTAGTTGAAACTTTCTCAGTGATCAGTTTGACTTCATCTGATAGCACAAATTCAACAAGTTGTTATTTTACCAAAGCAAAGACAGTGGAAAATTACTGCTTCACAACACTGTCCGGAGACATTCCCTCTGATATCTAACCTGTTAAAACAATACAGTGCACAATCATAAGGTTAAACAGTAATGTAGCAATAGCAGAGTAAATAAAATTAATATAATATGAAAGAATATGAATATAGGAGATATAAACAAGAAAAGGCAGCATGAAAGTAATCCATGTGACTCTAGTGATTTAAACCAATCTTCACTGATGCAATATGACCAGTTTTGGGTGATGAACAGAATGTGTGCCTTAATACCCTAATTGAAAAAAATGACCCTAATTGACCCTAATTTTATGCTGATTTATTTTCTACTGCAGGACACAGAGCCAGAAGACATTCACAAGGGGAGAAGATGAGGACCTTAACTATCGTTGAAGATGATGTTGCCACTATCCACTCAAACCCAAATATAAGGTGCCTCTCTGTAGTACTATAAGAGCAGTTTGGGCCAGATAATGTGCAAGACCTTTGCCACAGTTGTTACTCTCCTCTTTGGCTTGATTTATGGCCCCAATGTTAACTATTCTAAAGCATTAAAATACACCAGTAGTAACTGGTTAAGAAAAAAATTGTTTAGTTTGTTTAGAAAAAAAACATTTATTTATCTTGACCTAAAGTGCTCCGCAAGGCTGATTTTTTTTTTTTTGCATAGTCCTTCAAAAGATTGTCCAAGTAGCTGCAATCCATATGGATAATTGTAAGGTTGAGCATTTATTTATTCCAGTTTGTACTCTAATTTTGTGCATTGTCTTTTTTTAAATATGTGTACCTAATGCAAATAGAAAATGTGTTGTTTTGCAGAATATTTGTCAATAAATAAGTTCTGTAATGATAGCAATGTCTTTTGTATTGTGTTGTATTTACAGTATGGTTTACTCCCTGCATTTGGATTCTTAATGTGAAGGCTATACAAGTATCTGGGTGAGATATTTGAAAAAGTTGAATCAACTTAAAAAAGTAAAAAAGTTGAATCAACTTAAAAAAGTAAAAAATTGAATCAACTTAAAAAAGTGAAGCAACCAGCTGCAAAGCTTTTTTGAGTTTACTGAACTTCAGGACCTCTGTAGTTGTGCTTACTCGTTTCTTTGAGTTGGACTGGTAGTTGGATGAACTTCGACCACTGAAGTTGAGTAAACTCAAAAATGCTTTGCAGCTGGTTGCTTCACTTTTTTAAGTTTACTCAACTTTTTATTTTTTACAGTGTATCAGATTTATATTTTGTGAAGAAAAAGTGTGGTGCTCGCCCATGCATAACTCACCATCACCACAGTAGGGCACAGTATAGTGGGTGTTGCACGAATTTTCTCGGTGGTTGTTGGGGTTTTGCACAGGTGGTTGCCAAGTCTCAGTGATAGTCAGAGTAGGGTTGCACCATAAGGTCTTAACTTAAAGAGGCCATGCCCTTTTACAAAGTTTTCATATTCTCCATTGTTGCGGCTCCTCTCTTCCCAGTCTGTCAGTAATGCTCTGTTTAGTTCCTGTTTCTATGAAGCCCCGCCTTCTGAAAAGCACACTGTGCTCTGATTGGTCGGCTGGAGCAGTGTGTTGTGATTGGTCGAGCGCTTCGAGCATGTTTGGGAAATGTCCCGCCCCTTACCATAACCGCCAGTTTAACACACTACTAACTAACTCAACCAGGCCACGTCCCCTTTTTTTGCATATGCCTTGTGGGAATTATTTAAATGAGGAATATTGTGATGTGTACGTTCATATTATTTGAAATAATAATGCATGCCGGAGAGCTGTATCCGATACGGAAGTCCTGGAGCAAGTGCGGGCCTGATGCCAGGAAAATGTGCTTCATTATTTATTCAGGCCTCTACCTCCTTCTGTTTGTCAACATCACTCGGATGAATCCCCATCCTTCATCCACAGACACGCGCCAGTATCAGCGCCATGGGCTCCAGACTGCAGGAGCCAATTAAACTGTGCCGCACACTTAAATAAAATAAACAATAGATCTTAGCCAAAACATTACGTTATAGACTATAATGCAAAAAGACAAACACAATCATCTTCCTTTACTAAAATTCTGTTGTATCTGTGGGTAATTAAAGATACGCTCAGTCAGACAAATCCTTTTAGCTGGTCTTATGCTAATATACCAACATGTTCAAAACCTGCTTTGCACATCGAAATGTAATGATAACCACCATGATAATACAGGTTAATCAAAATAATATAAAGTTGATTCGTAATGGCCTTTCTATAAAAACGAATTAACACACACAGAAAGAGCACCGTCTTGCTCACACAAAATCAGACATGACAACAACACGATAAATATTAGCTAAACAACATAACACAAATAAAAATAAACATTACCACTTCAATAAAATACAATCAAATGTGAAGTCAGTGCTTTTATGTTATTTTTTTACCCTACAATTATAAATGACAAAACATTTGAATTTTACAACAAAAAAATAAATAAATACTGCACAAATGCACTTATTGTCTTGTTGCTCTAATAATTTCATACTTAAGACCAATATAGAGCTGAAGGCAGTTCACCAACATTGATCAGTGTGACCTCTATACCCCTTGTGATCTACTTAACATGAGGCCAAATGTGTTGATTGAAGCACCCTCATCATCTTTAATCAGGTCTCAGTTCATATTCATTTTTTTTTTCCAATGACACTGAAGGCTCTCTTATGATTTACAGTGCATCAGGACTGTTCTTAAAACTAATGACTAAATCAAATGCAAAACACATCTAATCTACATTGTTAAGCAACTCATATGTCTTTGTTATTGACAAATCAAAATGAGTATGGAAATTATTCTCGGAAACAGATACATTTATAAACAAGATACATAATATTTTGCTTTGCAGTAATAAATGAATGTTTTGTTTTACCATCATAACAAAACAAAAAAATCACTGTAGGCTGATTGTCAATAGGATGGATGGATCTTGTTAAGTTCATATTGAATATACATCTTGTAATCAGACACTTTGGCCTTGACTGTTCTCTCATGGGAGGGCGATCTAGCCAACTCATCAACTAAGAGTCATGCTCTCTCTCTCTCTCTCTCTCTCTCTCTCTCTCTCTCTCTCTCTCTCTCTCTCTCTCTCTCTCTCTCTCTCTCTCTCTCAGGGAGAGATACTGAAAGACAAGCTGGATGCTTTTATTTCAGTTTTAGATCCGAAGAATAAATCAGGTTGTCCTTTTTGTTTAAAAAAAGAGACTGTTTCATGCCTTCATGCAATGTATCAGACTTGGACCTTTGTTTGAAATGGTAGAAAGACTGTGTAATAAGTTTAAAGAGTGTTTTTATCCTGAGACTTTTATTTTTGGTTTTAAATATGATCAAAAAAAGCGAGTTGTTTTTCAATTGTTGAATTTTATTTTGGGACAAGCGAAGTTGGCAATATACATGAGTAGGAAAAACAAAATAGAGCAAAAAAGCAATGATGATGTTATTTTTGTTTTTAAATCGTTACTTAAAGCAAGAATTTTGATTGATTTCAGATTTTACAAAGCTATGTGTGATCTTTGTACTTTTAAAATGAAATGGTGTAGTTGGGAAGGTTTGTGTAAAATTGATGATGATGAGTTTTTTTTTGGAAATGAATGTTTTTTTCTTTAACAAATTATGATGTGAATTTATAGAATAATGTGTGATTTGGTTAATTGTAAATAAAGGTTTGTTTAAAAATCAAATCTCGCTCTCTCTCTCTCTCTCTCGCTCTCTCTCTCTCTCTCTCTCTCTCTCTCGCCTGGTTCTCTCAGTCTATGTCTTACAATGAATTCAGGCCAATGGCTATAATTAGCCTGCGGTTGGCAGGTGACTTCACATCAAACCCCCAGATGTGCTCAAATATGCCACATCAGTGTCACTAGAAAGAGATGAGAGGGGAAAAAAAATACCCTTTCCCATCACAGCTATCATTAGCATGCTGAACAATGGAGAAAGCACTTTGCCATCACTCTGAAGATAATATGAATTTTGATTTAATGTTCACTGGATACAGGTCTGAGTGTGGCTTCAAGGATTAAGATTGAACTTTAACTGTGATGATGGAGGGATGATACTCACCATACAAGCTTTGTGCTGGAACACAATCCTACCTCGAAAATCATAAGAAAAGGATAGGTTGACTGTAAAACTCAAGTCTCTAACTCCGCTACCCCCAACCCAAAAATCTGAATGTTGTTCCAGAAATTTCTACTTGGACAATCATGTTAAGTGATGAATATAATGTCACTGTTCTCCAAGAGAAACTTCAAGATAGCCTTGCAAGCTCTCTCTTTGCAATCAGATCCAGATATCTCAACTGTCCACATGTATTTATCAGTTGGATCTAATCCTAGCAAGCAATTTTGCATTTAATAGCCGTCCAAACACAGCCCTGACGTCTAGGCTAAAACCAGGCAAAATTTGGGCTGTCAGTGTAAACGTCTAACCATAGCCCAAGGGTAGACTAGTCATCAATTAGATAACATGTCAAAGAAATGAAACCAAACACTTTGTATTCACTGTTGACTTTGCTTACATGATGGGATGTCATCCACCTCGCATGTTATTTTGGCAAAAACAACATGTAACCAAATTCAAAGTTATTTGTTATTATAAGTGTGTTACTCATAGCCACACTATACCGGGTCTATAGTTAACCTAGATGCGGAAATGACGGCTATTGCTCTCTGGCATAGAAAACAGACAGTGCGGTTGACAGTAGCTGCGTCTCCATTACCCTTCAAATTGCGCAAATTGAAATTGCGAATTGAAAATACGCATAATGGAAACACGTCAATATCGCAAAAACTCCCGTTTATCGCAAAAAAGTTTTTACGCTCTCATGAGGTGGTTTTTCAGGCAATTCAAAAAAGGAATATTTCGCAAAACTGCAATGGAAACAGTTTTTGCGCATTTACAGTCACCTGACTTAGAAGACGCGGTGTGTTTGAGGTCCATGTATAGCTACGCAAATAATAATAATTTTATATTATTTTATTATAACATTTAATAGGCTATATTTAGAAGACGCTTTTATGCAAAAAATGAACAAAGCTGAGTGTGGAGCGCGCACTGCATGGCACGGAGGCGCGGGCGCGAACACTTGCATTTTCCTATCAACAGTGGAAACAACTTAAAATACTCTATCATTTCTGGTCATACAGAAAATAATAATACATTATTCTCAACTACTTTTATTTGTGTAAACTCACAATAACAAGAAAACGTTGTGCTTTTGTAAAATAAAAGAAAACAATCAGATGCACTTTCATGATCTCCGTAAGCTGGAGCGCGAGAACTGAAACAAAATATAGCCTATAGGCTAAAGCTTGAAATGTCCACTTTAAAACGAGCAAATTCGAATCGAAAGCTAATACCTTCTGATTATGTAATCCGTATGAAAGGTGCATTTTTCTCTAAAAGCGCATCTGCTTAACAGTGGAGATGGAGATGTGATTTTAGCCGACACTTAGAAAACAATAGTTTATTAATAATATTAATGGCTCTTCTCATTCAGCACTGTGGGAAAAACATCAATTCCAGGTTCTAACTTGGCCTTAGAAAACCAGTAAAATCGACATGTTTTCCATATTAATTTGTGAATATTTTAAATGTTTAATAAAGGGGCAAAAAGTCATAAACAAAAATCTGAAAATTCGTCAATATTTAGGCCTACTTTTTTTGCGCAGCAGTTGGTGTAGTAGCCAGTTCAAATTAAAATTTTGGTGTTCAACTTTGCGTTTTAAAAAGACAACAACCGTTCATTTTTCGTTTTTCAATTACGGGTTAAAAAAAGGAAAAACGAATGGACACAAAAGTAGCCTACATGGATCGTTTGGAGAGAATACGAGACAGAGTTCTTTATTAAATTCATAAAAGAAACAATAATGAGCCTATAGGAATACTGGATTCTAAATCTCAAAGAAATGCCACAATCAAAACCTCGGAGCAGAAATGAGGGCGAAACACCCAGAAACTCCTTATGTGTCGTTCGCAGTATAAGGGTCTTTCCCTGCCATTAATGCTTGGATAACACACCACGTCTCCTTCCATTAATAATAATAATAATAATGTCTAATGCGGTGGCTGTGATATTATATAAACCAACGTCCGTTGCCGTGATTTTTGGAATGACTTATCGTGCGAGAAAAAAGGACGTTTTAGTCGCATAACATCGGTTAATGGAAACGCCGTCATTTCGCAATTGTTTTTTATCGATATTTAGATAATAGCGCAAAACATATGCGCAAATCTGTAATGGAAACGCGGCTAGTGACACAGCAATGCTGAAGCTCTTACCTCTGTTATCCAGACTGTGTTTGTGGTTGGCCTCTCCCATCACTTTCCCCAGACTGTCGACGCTGTGTGTCCCCTGACTGCACAAATCATCTTCCAAATGTGCTTTCCCATCCAGCAGATGTCCCGGCTGCTCGTCATCCTCGCAATCGCAGTCGTCGAGGATGGGCGTCTCGCGGATGGGCATGCCGATGACGGAGGTGTGCTGGAGGGGTCTGGGCCCTCGGAAGCTGTCCCGGCTCTGAGGACCCAGGAGAACTGAAGGGATGTAGTGAATCTCATGCGTGGCCTCAGTGCTGGCACTCTTCTGAGGGGCCCGGCGACGCCGGCACCAGCGCTGACGCGTGTAGAGCACCAGCGTGAAGAGTAGGATGAGTAACAGAAGAGCAATCAGACCACCCTGTATGAGAACGAACCAGAGAGAAATGTCAGAATTCCAAATAATCATGGTCCAAAACTAGTTTCCCATCGTGAACCATCCTGGAAGTACAACTGCTCAAGACTCAATGAGGAGACACTCATTGAAAAATTAATGGGCATAGTCAGTGACTGTACTTTTCTGGTTTCTAGTAATCCAGAAGACCTTGGATAAACCATTTCCTGGTTTAGTTGTGTTTGGTTAATATTGGAGCTGAACAGGATAGTACGCTTGTCACTGGGATGTAGTAGCCTAAATGAGGTGCTCCTGAACCAACATACTTTGTCAGGGGCGCTGCAGCACCCCCTGTTTTCACAGAATTGTAAATGCAACGCATATGTTTGTTCATTAACATTTATTCATTTTTAGCATTTAGTCATTTATTTGTAATAAACACTTTAAGTGGGCTTTTTAAAAAGTGTTATTTATGTTAAATTATGTTTTTAAAACATACGCGCAGAGTGTTAAGTAATATTGTGTGTGCATCGAAAGAATTTGTCCGCAGCTGCTCCAAAAAAACCCTCAAAAAAACAGAGCTACTCCTGAGCGCAAGTGCACTGTCAGTGTTGTGTAAGGTTAGCACTAGGCAGGTTTTTTGTGTTCATTTCTATTTCCTGTCGCTGTGCAGGCTCTTTTATTGTATATGACACTGTAAACAGCCCAATAACCCTTTTCTTTAAAGGATTAATTTATGTCCCGTTGACCGGTCCATTGCATTACGAATAAAAGCAGAATCAATAAAGTCAAAAATGTGATGTGCAGTCAGGTTTGAGTGTGTTCGCTGTTTGAGTGTTCTCACTGATAGGCTTGTTGTGATTCGCGGAGTTTTGACGAGTTTTACAGTCTTGATATTGTTTCTTATTCAAAAGTGGTGACGACAGGTGTGTTGGTGCAGGATAGAGCTAAACTCTGCAGGGTGTTGGCCTTCCAGAAGCAGGATGGGGCACCCCTGTGTAAGGACCAACAAGGACAAGGGGTGTATAATTGGGCTCCTGGAGTGCTAATGTCATGCAGAGTTTAGCTTCAACCTGCCTCAACACACTTGCCTGGAGGTCTCTGGTAATCCTGAAGACCTTGATTAGCTGGTTCAGGTGTGTTTGGTTAGGATTAAAGCTAAATAAGTGGCCCTTCAGGAGCAGGACTAGTCGCTCCTGAACAAGGATGCTGATCTGTGAGAATGCCCTACTTGAACTCATTTGTAGGCTACAGAAAGTCCCAATAAACTGATCTTCTTCACACCAGCACTTACTCTAGACTGCATGTTGGCATTACCTGGTATTTATAATCTCGTTTTATCAGATGTTATGGTGATTTGACACGCAAAACTGTTTTGGAAGTTTTCATTCAGGTAAACAGGAGCTTGCATGATTAAAAAATAGTTGACCATCAAATGAACTGGCATGCTTTAAAAGGGGCTTTGCTAAGTCTCTCTTGACAATTAAGAAAGGAGCATAGAATTAAGCATGCATTTGGGTAAGCTCGAGTAATACATGATGCACGGCCACAGACTTCAAACGCTGTTCATGTTTTTAGTATCTTGTAAGGAGCCACTGAGCTTTGCTTGTTACTTCTTCAGCTTGAGTGTATGGCCTAAAGGTGCAATACACATAAAACAGCTGAAGATTAATTTCTCCATGGTTTGTCTCATTTCATGGCATGTCAGGGACATCAAAGATTCCTTCTCTCTCTCTTGAGCTGTTAGTTTGTAATACTCTTAAATCTGCAGTTGTTCTTAAAGAGAGTGGTATTGAGCTGACAGATAAAGTGAGCAGTGTAATATTTTTAATTGCCTTAAACATGAAACGTTATTTGAAAGAATGAAACCAAATTATAAACAATACTGCATTCTTCTGCTCTGCTATGCATTTTCATTAGACTTCCTCCCAAAAGCCACAGTGTGACATGGAATTGCATATGAAACGTTGCTCACAGGATGATCTTTTCTTAATAATTACAAACCAGACTCATGACTCAACAAATGCCTAACAGGTCAATCCAATGTCTAAGGCCCTAACATTGGACCATTTGGGGCTCGCCCTCGAGCCCTCTGAGCTCATTTTAAGACATTGAGATATTCTGAAATGCTAAAGGAAAGAGATGTAGGACTTGTTTCTCACAAGGATCATCTGAGAAGCCGGAGAGATCAGTAAAAGTCTGCCTTTTCTCACCATTATTTTAATTAGTGAACAAAATCAAGATATCAAGATTTTTCTTTCCCATGGGAATGTGCACAGCATTAATTCAACTATTTGAACCACGCAGCAGATCAGAGCCGAGGAAGCAAATGAGGATCCGGCACTGACCTACTCAAGATGGATATTCAGCTACTGCTCTCCAGCACATTTCATGCTAAATGTACAGATTCAATACGTTGACACAATTCACTTTAGTGCATAAAGTGACATCAATGACTAACCACACACACACACTGGTCTCGCGCCTATCGCACGTGGCATCCAGGATGAAATCTGTGCTGTGTACCTTCCGTTCCCATCTAACCTCTTTTCTTCTCCCTGCAGAATGATATAAAATGACTAGAGTGGTGTTATTAATCTCAGAATTTTAAAATTCCATCTTCATGAGGAAAAACAAACCCCTCTCAAATTACAGCTCATGCACTGCCGGCTGTCCATAAATCATAGCGCTGTAGATGGGCATTTTCAATGGGAACAATGCAGCCCCGACCAAATGTGTTCATTAATCTCCAGCAGGAGCTCAGCCACTGAAAGTAAACTTCCCTCAAAGTTAAATGCAGAAAAATGAGAGAGGCTAAGCCATTCTTTAAACTTTCAAGCACTCCTGGGAGTCTCTGTGCACACTGTCTGTTGTCTTAAGCTTGAAAACAATGGAGCCGCTTGGCAAATGTTATGAATGGAACTGTAAATGCTACATCCTGATAAAAGAGTCAAGCTGTGCAGGAAACACCTACACCTTTTTACAAGTTATGGACGAAGGAAGAGCAACTGTATTGCACAATAATGCTGACCAAATGGGACTTTTTTATGTTGTGCAATTTAAAGTGAGCTTGAGACATGTCTATAACCTCACGGTCCTACCGTGAAAAATTTCGCCATTTTGTACCATGGTAAGACGTTGCATTCTTTGTTGTATTTCGGAATACCATGTAAAACAATGGCACATGAAAATGGTATTACTATAACTGCACCATGTTACTACCACGACTTTTTTAAGGGAGATGAATGTCTTTAAACATCAGTATCAGTACATACTGAGTGATGTTTTTTTATTTTTTTATTTATTTTTTTATTCCATGCACCAGACATGTCATTACCCAGGCAAACATCTGGCCAAGAAACAAGAGGTCTCCAGACATCCAGTAATATTCTGTTTAAAAGATAACGATGAATAAACAAACTCATAATGCATGACAGACTTCTGAGACCATCTGGCATATTAGTAATAACTTTTGAAGGTGTTCCATTGCACAGATGCACAATACAGAACCAGCAGCTCAAACAATCAAATCCCCGTCTGAGGAGAACTCGGATAAAAGCAAAACATAACAGAATATGAACAGAATGTAGGCATTATAATATCAGCCTCTTAAAACGTTAATATGTACTATGTCTTCTAAAACACCATGTTAAACCTAGCCTCTGAAGTATACTCCAAAACAATATCCACCTGGTGAATAATGAAGGTGATCTATCTAGTTCTCCAAATCTAGTTCTCATTAGTTAGTAGGGACTGTTCGTTTTTATTTTATTTAAGGGGCTATTTGATTTATTTATTCAAAAACAAGGCAAGATATAGGTTACTAAATTATTTTTATCAATGTAATGTGACACACATCCATATCTCATATTTTCCTAATGTCTTGTACCGTTAAACATGTTATCACGTGGATGAAGTGTACGTGAGCCCGAAAGCCAAAAATGACGTACGCAAAAAAATGTTCAGACTTATAAAACCGTTCGTACGCCAGAACCTGCGCAGAATTCACTTTATAAATCCCAGTCAGCGGAAGATTGAGCGCACATGCGTCTCCACCCCGAAATAACCATATATGTAGCTTACAACGCCTAGTTTTACTATGCAGATCCTCATCTGCATATCATTTGCATATGATTATTCATCCACGTGATAACGTTTATCGGTACAAGACACATTACATTAATAAAAATCAAGTAGTTGCCTATCCTTGCCTTGTTTTTGAATACATAAATCAAATAGTGTAAAATACATTTCAGAGAAAGTTTTTTTCTCAATCTTTTCCACTGGCCGAATTGTATTTTTAATTGATTTATATTTTTAATGGAAACAGATAGGCCTTGGGCATTATTTGCACGAAACTATTTTCTCAGACAATCTGCTATTATCATGATAAGCAATTATCTCTGTAGTTAAAACATTAAAACACAGCATGCCAGAGGAAAAGTGCTCAAAAACATCGCATCCACAACAAATATTTCTATATTGATTGAATTTGAATATAAAAAATGTTGTAACTTCTCAGTGATGATTTCATGTTTAAGTGTTCTCCATTAATTTGAATGGCATATTTAATCTAAATGTTTATATCAGAAGTAAAACATAGTTTAAATCATTATTTTATTTATTTAAACTGTTATTTGTGTCAGTTTCACTAAATGGCCCAACGCGCTCGCTGGCGCGGACATTTAAGAAGGGATGGATATTTGCTTCAAGATAGGCTTGGGGCCTCATTTATAAAACTTTGCGTAGGATTTGCGTCAGAAGTGGCGTACGGATGAAACATAGGACGTGCGTACGCACAGAAATATTCAGATTTATAAAACCGTGCGCACGCACATCCTACGCAGTTTTCCCTTAATAAATCACAATCAATTCTAAATGTAGCGCAGCTTTTGCGGCTTCATGTCACGCCCATAGTTGCCCATAAATAGACCGTGAAATGCCCACAAGTTAATATTCATCGATTGCGAAATCATGGCAAACACAGAGAGGAGAACCAAGAAACGTAACTTCACTCACGTGCAAGCGTGAAGCGCATGATCAGCCATTGTGCATCATTACGCATTGTGATGGCATCATGGCATTTTATTACCATCCATTTGATTGCATCTGACAAGCTACAGATGTGTTATGAGGATGAATTGCATAACATGCTAATATTATTGCAGAACATATTTATATCTTTTTGCAAATATCTGTTAAATTGCATTTCTGTTGTAATCTTCGTTTGATTTTGTTTGTTTTACACTGCAGATCGATCAAACGGGTGTTTGTGTGGGCTGTTAATTGTAAGACTTGCTTTGTGAAGTCTTCATGTTATTTATGAGAGGCAGTATTGCCATTTCTTTTACACAACGATCTACAGTTTCACACACTTTCACGTGTTTCTTCCATCTGCCGACGGTGTCGCCATTTCTCATTTCACCCGTTTTTGTGCGTACGCCTGGGTCAGAGCTTGCGTGAAGGACCGCACATTTTCCCGTCAAGTTTGCTTTTTATAAATACCAATTATTGCGTAGAGAGCGGCGTACGCCGCCTTTTGTGCGTACGCAACGTTTATAAATGAGGCCCCTGGTGAGTGAAATTATATTTGTATTATCTTTCTGTATATGTTTAATTTTCTTTAGATTTTCTGTCTAAAAGTGACCAAAAAGACACTTAACTCCAGCTCACCATCTGTGTCGCCAATTCCCTTTGTCTCCAGAATGTGCGTACGCACGGCTCAAAGTTTGCTTAAAGGTGCGCACATTCTCCCGTCAAGTTTGTTTTTTATAGATCACAACCTTTGCGTGGGAACTGGCGTACGTAGGCTACGTTTCCAGCCCCGTTTTGTGCGTATGCACGCTTTATAAATGAGACCCCTGGGGTCTCATTTATAAAACTGTGCATAGGAACCTTACTAAAAGTGTACGTGCGCCCGAAAGCCAAAAATGGCGTACGCAAAAAAATGTTCAGACTTATAAAACCGTTTGTACGGCAGAACCTGCGCAGAATTCACTTTATAAATCCCAGTCAGCGGAAGATTGTGCACACATGCGTCTCCACCCCGAAATAACCATATATGGAGTTTACAACGCCTAGTTGTACTATGCAGATCCTCATCTGCATATCATTTGCATATGATTATTCATCCACGTGATAACGTTTAACGGTACAAGACACATTACATTAATAAAAATCATGTAGTTGCCCATAGTGTAAAATACAGTGTAAAATACATTTCAGAGAAAGTTTTTCTCAGTCTTTTCCACTGGCCGAATTGTATTTTTAATTGATTTATATTTTTAATGGAAACAGATAGGCCTTGGGCATTATTTGCACGAAACTATTTTCTCAGACAATCTGGTATTATCATGATAAGCAATTATCTATGTGGTTAAAACACAGCACGCCACAGGAAAAGTGTTAAAAAACATCGCATCCACAACAAATATTTCTATTGATTGAATAGGCTATAAAAAAAATAACTTCTCAGTAATGTTTTCATGTGTTTAACTCCATTAATTTGAATGGCATATTTAATCTAAATGTTTATATCAGAAGTAAAACATAGTTTAAATCATTATTTTATTTATTTAAACTGTTATTTGCGTCAGCTTCACTAAACGGTCCAACGCGCTCGCTGGCGCAGACATTTAAGAAGGGATGGATATTTGCTTCAAGTTTCTGTATATGTCTTTAGATTTTCTGTCTAAAAATGACCAAAAAGACATTTAACTCCAGCTCACCATCGGTGTCGCCAAACTGCTCCGTCTCCAAAACGTTCGTACGCATAGGTCAGAGTTTGCGTGCAGGTGCGCAAATTTTCCCTCAAGTTTGTTTTTATAAATCACAACTTGTGCGTCGGAAGTGGCGTACGCCTCTTTCAGGGCCTGTTTTGTGCGACGCAACGGTTATAAATGAGGCCCCTGGCCTGGTGCGGTCAATTTCTGCTGTGCTGCACGCGCTGAATTAAAGTGACAGCGCATGGTTCGTGTTCAAAATGAACACAGATTGACATGAAAATATAATAATCTCACCATAATTGCACATAACTAAATAAAATGTAGTAATCTCACCATAAATGTATTTAATTAAATACTACTATTTTTCACAGTCATCTTTTTACTTTAAGACCGGGGTAAAGCAAGGAAAACAACAGTTTACCTCAACAAGGCGACATAATGAACAGCACTCGTCTCATTCGCGGAGGTGGAAAAACAAGTTCTGTGTGACATGCAAGATTTATTGTATTAAAATTTAAATGCAAAAGAAAAGGCATGAGAGTCGGCTGTTTTTGTCAAATTTAAGTTTTAATTTAAAATGTTTGCGATTTTAATATATGTACATGGTAAAATATTTTACCACTTGCTTGAGCAACTTAATATATAAATCTATATAGAAGTAATGCGTTGAATAATACGTTGTTTAAATTGTGTTTAAACGTGAATACATCTATTAAAGAGTGTATAGCCTATGTGTACAAAAAAAATCGCAATGCTGGCTTTTTTTATTTATTTAATTTTTTTAAATAAAAGTTGCTGATAACTTCTGGATTTGAAATAAAAATAGTGATTATGTGTTTGTGGTACAGCCGTGGCTCAGTTACGCACTGCAAACACAGCATAATGTGAAAGCACTACACACGGAGTATGTGTGAAACGGGCGTTAACCTCTGCCTTCTCATCTTACACATCACACTCCACTGTTATGGTGGCCATTTCAGTAGATTTACTCACTAACATTGTTGTGGAAACACAATAAGCATGGAAACTATAAGATGGTATCGTGCTATAGCGCACATTCTATCAGCTGCAGTTCTGGCGCCTCAGTCCCAATACTGTAAAACTCGACGTACATTCACATCACATGTTATCGCAGCGGTAGAGTTAAACTCACAGGACACTGCACTTATTCGCAATCAAAAAGGTTCATTATTTGCTCATGCTTTAAAGCTTTGCCGAGTAAACATTTCATTGGCATTCTGTTCTGACATGATGCACTTTTTCTGAGCACGTACGCCCACAGCGCCAACCTGGATTTTTGTTGGGTCAGACCCATCTGCTAGAGATGAGAGAGCTACATGGAAAAATATGGACAAAACAAGCCACTTTGAAATTTTGCTGTTTTCATGAATACAAAAGTTGGGTGACCCTACCCCTAGACTAAAAAAAATTGGATGACCCTCCCCTCAACAAAGAATAAAAAGACATAACCCTCCCCTATTTTCCTCCAGTGGTCCATTCCATAAATACTGAACGGCCCCTTAATGAGACATTTGCCAGAGTAAAGTGCCACACAGTAGGGCATATAAAGTAAATCACACCTCCAGCAACATGGATGGCAAGTGAAAATCATCCCTGTCATCTGTTCACCAGGTGATCACAGCAGAGGAAGCCAAGCCTTTAGGACAAACTCTAGGATAAAAACAACACAACACAGACGAACCTCACCCAGAAGCACCTGCTTCTCTCTGTTCCTACCATCTGCGCCCAGGAAAAAACTCCCAGAGCTGGCAACGTCGACGTCAACATTAGAGGCACAGACTACATTTATCTCTCTGGCAAAAATCACATGAAACATACACAGACACAGGCATACAAAACACATGCCGCATAAGTAAAAGGACACATCTTTGCGAGCTCATAATATGACAAAATCGAGTGAGCTGACTATGACTACAGCCAGGAAGGTTTTTCCAAACAGCATGCAGCACGATTATATTGGCCAACTCAAAGGTAGTACTGCATAATTTGCGAATGCACTTGGACAAGCTAAAAAAACAAAACAAAACATACAACATGGCAGATAAAGCATGATAAATTTTGATTAAAAAACATCCTTATAATATCGATAAAAACTGACTCTTTAAAGCTACATGTTTAGAGTATTGCAGTGTCAGTTTAGCAAAAATGCTAATGCCAAACTCTATTGCAATCAACTGCAAGTCGAGTCAAAGGCTGTAAAACACCAAAGACAGTTCACTCATATTGCTATGAATGGGAGAAACTGCAATACACAATATGGCGTCTCTAGTAAAGCAAGTAAATAGAAGAACCAATCAGCAATTGGTAAATTCATTGCATCACTACTGAAATTTTAGATGCCCCAGCCACAGAAACCCGAGTCTCGTGCTTAGGACTGCACATAATGTGAAAGTTCATGTTGGAATTTATTGCTGATGTGCAATATGCAGTTGTTGAGATTTCGGTTGTTTTGCATGACTGAAATAGGCGTTGGGGGTGTTGCAAATCTGGCCTTGGAGCGAACTGACTTTCCTTGAAATGGACTTTGGTTTGAGTGTCCTGTGCGCTTTGCGTGAACACACTACATGTATTTGTCCGGCAGGGTTGAGGCTCCATTTTGATTGCGTTACTTGGACAGAAAGCAGCTGTCTATGTAGGTAGCTGACTAGGTTTTGGAACGGAGTTAAGGACAGAATGATACATGCAGACGTTCCAGCATCTGTTCAGTCTGGGACTCCTGGGGTGTTGGGATGTGGGTAGATGGGAAGCTCTGTTGCCCACAGGGATCTATGGGCAGCTCTGACATGCGAGCAAGCTTATTAGAGTCGGAGTGGACGCCTGTGCCGAGAGCTGCGTGCCGCCGTCTCTTCGCACAGTATGATGTTTAAGTGCCATGTGTTGTGCCAGCTGCCTCCTCCCACTTCAGTCCAAGAGCGGATCAGAGAGTCGGATACCCCGCCTGCCGTCGCTGTCTCCTTTTTTGTCTCAGTTTTCTCTCTTTTTCATTCCCTCTCAGGGGAGGGTTTTATTTGACCATAGAGGCTGTTTTTCCTTGGGCTTTGAGACACTGTCTCTTAGACTGACAGATCTGAAGAGAGAGTGAGGAGAGGAACCCCAGTGATACTCAACCCAAGCTTTGTCCAATTATGGCCTTCAAAGAGCAGAAGAAACAAAGCTCTGTACCAAAACTGGAAATGCTGAGTTGATAGGCTGCTCACAAGGTTTTGGAACAAAGCTATGTCTTTGTTCAAATTGTTTGTGAAGCCAATTTTTCGCCATGATAATGCAGCATTATTGTTCATAATCAAACAGGATATTCGTCTTTAATTTTAAAGAGGCCATATTATGTCCTTTTACAACGTTTTTGGGCTCTACTAGATTAGAATTCATGCTTGAATGATACAAAAAAAAAAAATATTATTTTCCTCATATTCTCCATTATTGCAGCTCGTCTCTTCCCAGTCTGTCAGTAACGCTCTGTTTACTTCCTGTCTCTATGAAGCCCCTCCTTCTGAAAAGCACACTGTGCTCTGATTGGTCGGCATGAGCAGTGTGTTGTGATTGGTCAAGCGTTTTGAGCGTGTTTGTGAAATGTCCCGCCCCTTACCATAACCGCGTGTTTTTTCACACTAAAGCAACCCTTTTTTGCTTTGAGTTTAAAATATTTAAATAAGGGATAAGATATTTATGACGTGTTCGTTCCTGGAAGAAAACTTGACTACAGTTGAGGCGTTTAAGGGAGTTCAGAAAAAGTTCATAATGATATAAAGAATAACTCCTTTTCATTTAGCCAAAGAAAATTGAATATTAATCTTCCACCGTGTCACCGTGGCCTTTAATACTGACTCAGGCTGTGTGTCCACCCCCTCCCAACACACACAGAGCACAATATGTCCAGTCGATCTGTCCACCCTCCCTCTCTCTATCTCTCTATCTCTCTATCTCTCTATCTCTCTGTCTGCTCCTCGGCTCTGACGTTGCACATGGGGAAGATTTGTCCTGCAATTTGTCCGTCCCTTGGACTTACGGCGGGGTATTACTGAAGAGTTAGTGAGAGTCGCACACCACCCCAGAGACACGGACATCATTCCAACAGATGTGACCTCATTACACACACCGGACAATAGGGAGGGAGAGTGAGCGTTAAAGGCTCAAGCTCACTACTACAGAATCAAGTTCATAGTTTTCACAGTCATTTATTCCCATTATCCTTAATGTAATCAAGTTTACGGTAACAATAAACTTGAAAAAAGAAGCATCACACTGGGATACATGGAGATGCTCTGCGGTAATGAAGAGTCATGAGTCACATGTCACAGAGATTTCCGGGTATTGGATATTCCAAATTACAAATTGGGGTCTAGATATTTCCTGGATGCACTACGATGATGTCACATTTCTGTGTATCATTTAAAGAGGTATTCAGTTGTTCTCTAGCTAGTGTTAGCATCGCTTTTCTTTGTGTACTTCAAGTACCTATACCACAGAGGTGTTAAAGGATTAGTTCAGTTTCAAAGAAATGTTTGCTGATAATTTACTCACCCCGATGTCATCCAAGATATTCATGTCTTTCTTTCTTCAGTTGAAAAGAAATTGAGGTTTTTGAGGGAAACATTCCAGGATTAGTTCTGGACTTCAATGGCAACCAACTATACCAATGTTCAAAGAGGGTTCAAATGTCCGTCTCAATGCAGCTTCAAAGTCTCGACACGATCCCAATTGAGAAATATGGCTCTTATCTAGTGAAACGATCAGCCATTAAAAATAAATAAATAAAAAATAATATATATATATATCATCACATTGGAAAGGTCACGCGTCACGTCATTTATATAAGTTATTTGTCTGTGTACTCCGGTTCAAAAAGGTAGGGAAGGGTGAAAAATTTCATCTCATTTTCTCCTCCAACTTCAAAATCGTCCGACATCTTTGTTTTAATTTATTATTATTTATTTTATTTTTTTCCGTGACCTTTCCAACGTGATGACGTAATACGTGGCGCATCTCAGAGATGGTACAAGATGGGCATTTGTTAAAAAGTATACAGTATATATATTTTTTTTTTAATTTTTTTTTTTTTTTTTTTTTTAGAAAATGGCCGATCGTTTCGCTAGATAAGACCCTTATTTCTCCACTGGGATCGTGTCGAGACTTTGAAGCTACATTGAGACGGACATTTGGACCTTTTTTGAACATTGGTATAGTTGGTTGTCACTGAAGTCCATTCTGTGTAGAAAAATCCTGGAATGTTTCCCTCAGAAACCTTAATTTCTTTTCGACTGAAGAAAGAAAGACATGGATATCTTTGATGACATCGGGGTGAGTAAATTATCAGCATTTTTTTTTTTTTGAAAGTCAACTAATCCTTTAAATGCTGCACGGCTGTCTATCAACGTGGATCAGCATGATTGTCAATGTAAATGACACTGACACTAGTGGAGGGAATGTGGTTGATTATTGGTCATCGATAATTTATCTCTCACCTAATAACCCGCCGTCTCAGTTATTTATGAGAGCTTAAAAATTAAATCAGCTCTTACTCACTCTCCAAAAACTTCACCTGATGGTAAGCATCAATTTATTTTTGACTGGAAGCACAACTGAATCTCAATTTGTCATGCCAGATGACACTGCAGACATAAGAACAGAGCGCCTTTTAATATTCATGGAAATCGGAAACAAACGGGCCGGTGTTACGGTAATGGCTGCCATTTGGAAAACAGAGCTCTCTTTCTGTGATGCTGTTTTTCTCTGTCTTTAATGATGTCCCATGATGCACCCTGTTTGCATGGTAACCAAATATAATTGCCTGATAATCATGCATCACTGCATGCTCATTACAGTGGTAAATTAGCACTGGTGGGTGAAGTCGCTCACACCTTGTGGCACATTTCTTTAAATAAGCTCTTGTAAGAGAGAGAAATAGTCAACAGTTGCGGGAGTAAAGACTTGCTGAGCTCTGCCCTTCTCGCTGACATTTTGAGATGGACTGTAATTACTGTGCCGGGCCTGTTATGAGTGGCAATAACGAAAGAGGTCAATCCGGCACTGAATTGTTTAGTCAGGCATCCCACGGCAAAAAGTAGATAATGTTGGGATTATTATGGCATCAAAAAGCCTTAACAGTAACCTAAAATTATAGTGTGTTCTTCATTTGGTGAATGACAACCCATGACTGACACAACACACTTCTTACATCCTCACAGATTTCCCTTCTTTTCAACAGCAGATTTCTCTGCTAGTAACAATGGCAGAGGCAAATGCTTCCTTTTTTTACTTTAAATGTCTGCCAGTGCTTCTGGCTAAACATTCACTGTATAGAAACATGGCAGCCTGGGGGAAAAAAAAATATCTAAGCAATTCCCAAGAAGTCAGTGAGTTGTGCTCTCATCTGAAGGCTACAACATTCGCCAAAGTCCTCATCTCACAAAACTCTGCCAGGCTCAGACATCCAACAGCTGTTGGACGTCCCATGAAAAAAAAAAAAAAAAAGTTCTGTCACAAATGCTTCGTCAGTCTCACAGGAGCCACAGAGAGGAAAGTATACTAAAGGATTATCGCTAAACCTAAGTTCAAGTTTGCAGTTCCTTCTACAATAAGAATGTGAAAGTATAAGCTAGTGAGGGTTCAACAAGGACACAACCAAGAGTCTCAAGCCAAGTCCGACCTTCTTTTTGAAAATTACAGTCCTCCCATCTTGACAAGAACTTGACGGCAAAACTCCCAAAACCTACTTCTGCAAACAATTAACTGCAGTTTCCAGCTGAAATCAGTAAAACACCAACAACTTTTATTCCTTTTCTCAGTAATTATAACTGGGAGCTTGTTTCCGCCACAGAATAAAACAATTTAAAAGATAATTGAAACTTTTTATCTCAGAATTGAGAGATATAAAGTAAGAATTGCAAGATATAAACTTGCAATTGCGTGTTATAAACTCGCAATTCTGACTTTTTTTCTCCGCAATTGCGACTTTATATCTCACAATTCTGACTTTATAACACGCAATTGTGACTTTGTATAATGCAATGCTGACTTTATATCTCCTAATTGCGTGTTATAAAGTCAGAATTGCGAAATATATACATGCAATTTTGAGAAAAAGTCAGAATTTCAAGTTTATATCACACAATTCTGACTTCATAACGCACAACTGCAACTTTATTTCACGCAATTCTGAGATATAAACTCGCAATTGTGAGATAAAAAGTCGCAATTACCTTTTTTTATTTTTCATTCTGTGGCGGAAACAAGATTCCATAGATTATTGATGAATAAAGACTTATTTTTTGCACGGTTCCCTGAACAATATGTCATGATCTCAAAACACTTTAACCATAGTGCATGACTTGGAAACTAATACAATTTGCATCAGATAAGCAGCTTTTCTGCTGTAGTAAACTTGCTCTGAAACTCACCTGATACAGCACTGCACTCGTGATGTGAAGTACGAGTCCCAAGTCACGAAAAAAGAACACAAAGACTAGTAGAACCAGCTGAAATGGCATGGTTCCTCCATCAAATGTGTTGCTTTTTTATGTGCACATTTGCTTTCTTTTGTAAGTAATATTTCTGTTCAAAATACTTTTCTGGCATTGCCAGGAATATTTCCCTTTTCTGTTTAACATCACCCCCTCTTCCAATGCTTGAGTGAATGTTACGGAGGCCTGGAAAGCCCACCCACTCCGATGGAGAGACGCTCTGATAAAGCGGGGCTAATGGCTCTGAATTGGCTCTGGCGTCTAGAGATTCCCGGCAGCTAAGAGCTTTAAGAGTGCACAGATGTTGTCAGTTGACACCACAGTCATTAATGCACATTGGTCCTCGTGTCTGCCGTCATTAGAGTTTTAGGGGGAAAAAGAGTCTCCCACATAATCTGCACAGCATCTCGAAGCCTTTAAGTCACCCAATTTGAATGAATCAATAAGGCAACAGGAAACAATTTGGATGGGGCTTTATACTGTAGGGTCTTGAATGCAAAGCAACAATGGGAGTTGAAAACCACTGAGGGGAGCATTAGGGTTAATTAGATATGGAACTTATTTTGGCTAATCTTTTGGAGTCAGAGTTATATAAAGGGGATTATGGGAGAGAACTTGTCTAGCAGGTAAAGCAAAGTAATTAAGACGTGAGACAATCTACAAAAAAGCCATTAGCGGGATGCTATGAATATCTGCAGAGCTCGTCAGAATCCTCGGAGAGCGAGGAGGTGCAACTGTGTTAATGAGCAGATATAATGCTGAATTTCCTTAACGGGATTGAAGGTTAGAAACACTCTTCTTAATTTGGCATCTGCCAATTACATACAAGGCAACTATTACATTTTACTTGGTTCTTTGGGAAATGGCACCTTTTGAAGTGTCACACAAAGCCAGACGTTGACTCGCGGCATGAAGTCTGGCCCGCATTACATCATATTCTAGCAGAGAACCGCGGAATGGATGTCTAGTTTACTTGCTACTTAATGTCTCAAAACACAATCTCCGAAGATCTGAAGCCACAATCCTGGCAAACCCATTGTTTAGTTCTTCCTCTCAAGTGCTTTTAAATGCATTTCCCCAGTGGACTGATAAAAAGCCTGTTCAGCCAGACTCTGAGAAATTGCATTGCAGTCGGGCAATCTGACTGGAGCTTATTCTCACAAGTCATTACCAGTTTTGTGTGCAATATGCATCAGACAGTAAACAGGCTGTTAGTGTCAATGGCAGAGTGTTTGTCTGTCAATCTGTCAATCAATCAATCAATCAATCAATCAATCAATCAATCTATCTATCTATCTGTCCGTCCGTCCGTCCATTCATCCATCCATCCATCCATCCATCCATCCATCCATCTATCTATCATCTATCTATCTATCTCTGTCCGTCCGTCCGTCCGTCCGTCCATCTAGTCTGGACAATTCACACAGTGTATATGCTTTCCTTTGGGGTGAATGAAGCCTGGTTTTGTGTCAACCTCCATAGCATATGCACAGACTACAAAACGTTATCTACAGCATTATAGTGCTTGAGACAGGACTGAGACCTGTCTTAGACAAGACTTGTAGGACTCATCTGGTCAAGTACTACAACACTGCAAACAACTGTCAACCATACTATGAACTGGAAAAAAATAAACACATAAATACTGCACAAGCCATCTATCACAACACTTGTTCCACTGAGGAGAATATATTAGAAGCTATGTGCTTCAGACATTATTGTTCGGAGAGAGACAGATGCCCTCTTGACATTCTCTTCTGAGTCTTAAACAGTGCAACACACACAAACTTTGCCAATAAGGAACATCTGTGATAAACCACAAAATCAAAGCATCTGAGTGTATTCTCCAGAGTGACACACAATGGCCTCGTGCATCAATCTCCCGTCGGAGAGCCGGATCGAGTCTCCAACCCTCCCACCAACATTCCTGTCCACATGATCAATGTGGCTGGCGTTCATTTTTGTCACATTTTAATCTGTGGCGGAGCACGGGGACAGGATTGCCTGTGTGCTGCCTATGAAAATAAATTATAGAAGCCAGACAACAAGAGGAGGGGCGATTAATGCTTTACTACGGGCTCAAACATGGCTGGGCAAAAAATAATATCATTAATGTGTTGATGTGAGCATTAAAATATGTTCAGACAAAGGTAAGCTAAACCTGACAAATCCTTACTTTGAGGATGCCTTCAAAAGGTTTAAAAAAAAATATAAGGTACATACTTTTTTAATCTTAGAACTGAAATTGATCCATGTAAAACATACAGATACAGTGCATATGACTCATCCCTTTCTGGTAATCTTGCACATATCATGCAAAAGTTGAACATAACACAGACAAGGCTAGTAGGTAAGGTAAGTAGGCTACTGTAATTTTCCCACACCAAATACACATATATTAGACCTGCACTGTTAATCGTTAAGAGATCTTAATCTGGATTCAAACACCCACGTGATCTTATTACTTAATTACAACGATTCGGCTCTCTCTATTAAACCTTTGACAAGTATAATCACAGCAAAACATTCAAATAGGTATGAAACAGCTTCACAAACAGTGTTTTCAACCACACAATGTCATGTTATCACATGATTATCACAGAAGTACTCAAAAAGTTTATAGTTCAGATGTTCAAACACTGATGTCTATGATCAAAATAGACACAAAATAGACAAAATACACCAGTAGATGGCGACAAGTGACTGTTAAAAAATGTATTTGCCATTGAATCATTCATTCAAGAGACTCATTCAAAAACACAGATTAATCCAGTAATGAAACAAGCGAAGACTTTATGAGTGAGTCATTGAATCATTCACTCAAACTGATTTTTAAAAAAATAATTCAAATTAATTCAATTATTTTAAATAGATTGCAACTATTAACATTTTGTCAGAACATCTAGTAAATTACATGTTATTTTGTTTGGTTGTCTATTCAGAATCGTGGGAGAATCGTGATATCTGTTTCTTTTTTAAAGTGTGTATTTTATGTTTATGGTTTCTTTTGTTTCTTATATATATATATATATGATATTGCATTATTACCACTGCCTTCAACAGAGCTTAACCTGTACTGAGTATTCATTTATTAAGGGATACGGATTGACCAACACTAGTAAAAAGTGCTTATGTTTAATGTCTTCAATGACACTTTTAGCCTTTATTTATGTCAAACAAAATTAACATTGGCTTCGGGATTCAGAGCTGTTCCTCCTGCCACTTTCAGGCCATCTGTGCTTCATAAAATCTCTCAAAGTAAAAAGGGCAGCAATATTCCTAACTAACCTTCCATCATCCAATAATCTTCTTTCCCCTGCAGCCCCGTCTCCCAGTTCCCTGAACTCCTGGTCTCCATCGGTAACCATTGCCATGGTAACCATGCAGACGGTGGAAAGGTAAGTGGAAGTCGAGCCGCAGGCTTTGGCAGTCGTAAATACACGAGACTTGGCCAAGAAAAAAATATGACTGCAGTGTCACAAATGTATGACAGGTAAAAACATGGATCTTTGTTTTTTTTTTCTAAATCACTGTCAAATGCATTTAAAAGCTAGCAGGTTTAATTTAAAGGAAAGCGGATTGCACTGACTGCCTCGGATTCCGGAGTCTTATTCTGTTTTTGACAAGAAAAATACACATATTTAATTTGCTCATGATTCATCCATCAAGTGCTGCACAGTCAAATATTGGCAGAAAAGAGCCATTTATTGTGTGCCAGTCATGGATGGTGATCATAGATGATGACATGAGATGGCAGGTCTGCTTTATGCAAAGCATGATGGGCAGAGAGAAACAAAGCCCAACGGACAGGGTGGCAAGATAAATGAAGAACTAATTAAACTGAATGAATGAATGAATGAATGAATGAATGAATTGATGAAGTTAGGCATCATTTTTTTTTTTTTTTTTAATAAGTCTCTTCTGCTCACCAAGGTTGCATTTTAATTAAACATATAGTAAAACAGTTAAATATGTAGCTGTTTTATTTTGTTTTATTATTATTATTATTTTTTTATGAGAGTATATGTTAAAATGAAATGTATTCCTGTGATCAAAGCTGAATTTTCAGCATCATTACTCCAGTCTTCAGTGTCACATGATCCTTCAGAAATCATTCTAATATGATGATTTGATGCTCAAGAAACATTTATGATCATTATCAATGTTGAAAACAGTTGCACTGCTTCATATTTTTTGTGAAAACCATGATGGATTTTTTTTTTTTTTTTTAAGATTCACTGATGAATAGTTCAAAAGAACTGCATTATTTGAACAAGAAATATTTTTTAACATCATAACAGATCAACTCTAAAAACAGCCAGTCATTTAATAGCAGAATAAAAATAAAATCTTACTGACCCCACACTTTTGAATGGTAGTGCTTAATTGACATAAAAAATAATGTTAAAAATATTGTCCTTAAAAAAAAAGGCTTCATGTTCTTTATGCAAATTGCAAGACAATTATTATTTTCGTCTTAATGCGGTGTGAAATGGGAGCCGGACACGTGTTCATAAGACTCACCCAGAGCCAGTCACGTTGCTTGTTTGTTTTCTGCTGGTTACGCCACATCTGAGGTTTGTGTGTGCTGTGTTTCTGATGCATTGCCCTATGGTTTGTTGTGGAGCAGATCTGTGACAGGTAAATTAAAGTGCGGAACATTCAATCTGCCAAAATATGCAAATGTATTCTAACTTTAGGGCGCGCATTAAGTTTGTTTGTCTCCTCGAGAAAATTATGTGTTATGCTCAGTTCATCCGCACCAAACAGTTTGCAGTTTCATGCCCATTAATCCACAAACAGAGACAAAAGAACATAGCGGCAAAGCAAATCAGTGATTTAATTAATATTTCATTAAGATAGCATGGGCAAAAATCTATGAGCGTACAAGACGACGCACACGAGCGACGGTTAAATCAAAGATTGTGACACAGAGATATTATAATTGACTCATATTTTTTATGGTTTGTTTATAGTACAACACAGCCGTGCTGAAATATTGCCTGGGAAGAAATGGAGAGAAGGAACAAACTCCATTATATTCTGTTGATGTGTGGAGCTACGAAGGTCTCATATCGAAAACTGTCAAGCCTTGTGCGATGAATAAAGCTTCTGAATAGGAAATGAGAAATTCAAAAGCAGGAGAAGGTTGACAATCAATCAAAGCCCTCTGAAGCATTACTAAAGCCCCTTCTGGAGCTCACCGAACACTGCGCTGATCACTGATTGTTACGGTCCAGTCATGAAACAACAAAGCTTCAAAGGGATAGTTCACGAAAAACTGTAAATTCTGTCATCATTTGTCACCCTCATGCATGTTCATGCAGATCTTTTCCATAAAACAACAGCTTTCAAGCTCCAAAATGTGCAAAAAGCCCTGTAAAAGCATCATAAAAGTATTTGACTCGGCTCAGTATTATGGAAGCTTGTTTCCGCCACAGAATAAAACATTTTAAAAGATAAGTGCGATTTTTTATCTCACCATTGCCGGTTTACATCTCGCAATTCTGAGAAATATAATATGTTTAAAAGTCAGAATTGCATGATATGAACTCGCAATTGCGTGTTATGACAGAATTGCATGATATAAAGTCGCAATTGTGAGTTATAAAGTTAGAATTGTGAAATATAAACTCGCAATTGTGAGATAAAAAGTCTCAAATACCTTTTTTATTTTTTATTCAGTGGCGGAAACAAGCTTCCATACAATATATTTCAGGCGAAATAGAAAGAACAAACTGGTGCGACGTCATTTCGCACAAAATCACGCCAAAACGAAGTTCATTTTGGGAGTTGCAAAAGCAAACTTTCCGGAAAATTCCGCTTTGGCTGGTAAACACCTTTGAACTACCAACCGTGGTGATGATGTAATAGGTGGGCGTGGCTCTGAAGCTCCGCCTTCTTTGACATGTAAAACACTGGAGAGCTGCTTTATAGTAGAAAATGAAGTCGCAATTGTAATTGAAAGTGATAGTTTTTTTCATGTTTAATACTGTAAAACTGCTGCTTTAAAGCAAGCTGTTGTATAAAGTGGTTTATAAATTAAACGTGACGAGATTTGACGTGACTGGAGCTTGTGCAAACATAAGCACATCACTATGATCAGATGCTTTCTTAACTGCTATTTTCTCACTGTATTTCTGTGTGTTTATTTTGTTAAGAAACACCATTCTCATCAGTGTGGACGTGTCGAGATGTTCGTTAACAGTATATTGTTGTAAAGATATTTCAAACTTCTTTTTACTCCTAAGCTTCACCTTTTTTCCAGATTTTTGGAAAATGCCCAAAATGACTGAATAAGATGTGCTGGTTTGCAGTAAAAACCCACCAATAACCGTTATGTGGTTAATGCGTTTTAGTGACAGTACAATCTCTCTCTCTCTCTATATATATATATATTATTTTTTTTTTATTGATTGTGGAAATAAAAATGTGCACATCCAGTAAATAATGTATAATTACACAATCGAAATCTTAGAAATCAGGTAAATATTCACAGATGATTTTGATGAGCTAATATCGCTTTTCCACCTCAGATATTAAAAAAATAAAAATAAAAAAAATAAAAAATAAAACAACATTCAAAGTGTTGCATATAATGTGCCAATTGGTATAATTTGCATTAATGCTTACGTTCACAAGATTTCAAAATCCAAGAGGGACTGTCATCATGCTGACATTGAAGTCATTCGTCCATAGCTCACAATCTCAATGTCTTTGCATATTTAACCATATGAAAAAAATACTTTATTAGATGACAACTTAAATGTCCCTTTGTACAAAGCTACTCTATCACACAATGTTATTGTCATTTTCTGAGCTTAACAGATTCATTCACTTTCATTATATGTATAAAAAAGCATGATCTTTTGTGTTCTACGTAAGGAAATCATACATAGTTTGGCTTAACTAACCATTTAATATCAACCATCAAAATGTGAGAAACAGAACAACCTATTACAGAATATAAAACACTTGGTGAACTAGTACAAAGCCCCTGACATCAGGATTAAAATTAATATTACTGCAATGATTATCTGTAAATCCAGTTAAATATTAATTTGCCCCTTAGATATTGCACATACATAATCACTGTGCTTTAATATTCACACAGGGTTTTATAAAGGAGCGTTTGTTAAAGAACGAGGAAAAAAAGAAAAACTATTGAAGCAAACCAATTAAAAACACCAGGACACCACGAGGGACTCGTTTCCCAGAAACACCTTGAGCGAAACCAGCCCGACACTGTTTGACTTGATCCAAACACACAGTTAAAAAAGTGCACTGTGACATTCATTTCCAGAATCATCATAATATACACTTCCTAAAAGTAATTTGCCTATCAATAAGCAAAAAATGAAGTACTTGGCATTCGAACGGAGAATCTTAACACTTGCAAATTACTCCGGACTCGATACAACAGATTTATCCGACCATCCAATTATGGTCCTGCATAATAATTAAGCTCATTTGCAATTTAACTTGTTTGGCTTTCGCTTGCTGTCACATGCATACACAGTAGTCGCAGTTTTGCTGAATGTGAGCTCCAGAAACCCGTTTCTCAGACCCTTTGGAGAGATGCAGGAACATGTAAGCCAAGCCAGGCCTGTCCTGTCCTGTCCCGCCGCAGGGCTTCGTGTGTAATGTCAGGCTATACGGGTCCCGCTGTTCTCTCTACATATGGTGGGCCGTTGTGTAAAGAGATCCACTCTATCAAGCTCTATCTCTGGCCCAGTACATGCTAATGATGTTTAATTAGGCAGTTACACCTGTTTGTCCCTTCTGTGCCATTGACACGCTCCTGCATTCGGGATATACAGCTGATGTTGCGAGTTTGCAGAAAGAAAAAGATTCTGTGAGCTAAAGTTTGGTTACATAAAGGTTATTTAAGTGACTTTGAGCGTGGCGCATGGTTGTTGGTGCCAGACGGGCCGGTCTGAGTATTTCAGAAACTGCTGATCTACTGGGATTTTCACACACAATCATCTCTAGGGTTTACAGAGAATGGTCCAAAAAAGAGAAAGTATCCAGTGAGTGAAAATGTCTGGCTGATGTCAGAGATCAGAGGAGAATGGCCAGACTGGTTCAGCTGATAGAAAGGCAACACTAACTCAAATAAACACTGGTTACAACCGAGGTCTGCAGAAGAGCATCTCTGAACACACAACACGTCCAGCCTTGAAGCAGCAGAAGAAACACACCGGTGTCACTCCTGTCAGCTGAGAACAGCAAACCGAGGCTACAATTCACACGAGCTCACCAAAACTGGACAACAGAAGATTGGAGAAACGTCGTCTGGTCTGAAGGGTCTGGATTTCTGCTGCAACGTTCAGAATTTGGTGTAAACAACGTGAAAGCGTGGATCATCCTGCCTTGCATCAGCGGTTCAGGCTGTTGCTGGTGTAATGGATGTAATGGATATTTTCTTGCCACACTTTGGGCTCATTAGTACCATTTGAATGGTAGTGTAAATATGTTAATCTAAGTTTTATGTAACCCTTGTAGCATATTTTGAGTAAATGAGCACTCATCCTGTCTGCTATTGGTTGTCAACACTGTATTATAAAAGAAACAGTTAATGACCACACCATTCTGGACATGTCATGAGTGTAATAACATCTCGATAGAGAGTAAACAGCTCTAGAAATGGTTGAAGGAAAATAAAGAAAGGAAGGCATCTGTCCCTGTGTGTCATGATGGACCCGTCTCTCACGGCACAGATCAGCTCAAAACAGTGACACAGATGAGTTTGTATACTAAACAAAGGCTTTATCATCAATATTCATGAATGCCTACTTGTTAACAAGGTGGTTAATTTGAGAGAGAAAAAAAATGAAACACTTTACTTGAAGCCTTTATATATAATGCATTATAAAAGTATTTTTAAAGCGTTAATTATGCCTTGTAATGTACCATTGAATGCATTGCATGAGCTCATGAATAATTTTAACATCAGTTATAATACTGTAAGAATTGAGAAATTAGGAGATGCCGGACAGTCTGGTTGAAGAGCGACCAGAACCTGAGAGGACACAGGACCTCTCTGGAAATTAACATATGAAATCCTCCTCGTGCACTATTGAGACGAAAGTCTCACCTCAGAGTCATCCTAATCTACATCTCTTTCCCTCATCCCCCTCTCCTTCTCCCCTAATGCGAAGATCACCAAGGACTTGCCCAAGAATATATGGTTTAATGTGAATGATTAACATAGAGTGATTATTCATATTTAGTATCATTTGAAATGTCTCATTGCGACTGGTACAAATGTCTCATTTCCAAATAAGTAAAACAAAAGGTAATAAGGTTTTTAGGGATAACTGACACAAAGGAAGGTGGTCTCCTGGCAAATGGTCTCCCATATGGAGCGAATTATGTGCCATAATTAAACAAACAAATCCAGCATTTTGCAAACAAACTTGATCTACTTCGCAAAGGAAAACTCGACTCGCAAACAAACAGAAAGCAATGTGCAAGTACAGAGGTCAGTTTGAGTGAAAATGCAGTGGAGTAACAAACATGTATTGTGTTTTACAAATATGTGACGTATCTTATGTTGCACGGGTATATTTGTGGCAATAGCCAACAAAACATTGTATGGGTCAAAATTATAGATTTTTCTTTTATGCCAAAAATCATTAGGATATTAAGTAAAGATCGTGTTCCATGAAGATTTTTTGTAAATTTCCCACCTTAAATATATAAAACATTTATTTTTGTGAATAGATGCAGCACTATCGCCAATAGAAATGGACAACTTTAAAGGCGATTTTCTCAATATTTCGATTTTTCTGTAACCTCAGATTCCAGATTTTCATATAGTTGTATCTCGGCCAAATACTGTCCTATCCTAACAAACCATACATCAATGGAAAGATTATTTATTCAGCTTTCAGATGATGTATAAATCTCAATTTAAAAAAAAATTACCCATAAGACTGGTTTTGTGGTCCAGGGTCACATATAAATAAATGAGCCAAGATAATACTTCACAGATAAATACAAACCATCCTACAAATTGCATATAACCTTTGAACAAATATCAAATCTAGTGCATACAAATGCATATCTGTCTGTTATGATTGTGAGACACTTGGCTTTTTATGAGATCTCTCGGCTCGATTTTCTCACCACTTTGGCATTATTTTCATTAAAGAGTTAAAAGGAATAGTCAAACATTCGCTCACATTTAATGATGCACAGCTATCATTAAAACCTTTTCATTTATGGAGTCAGATGAAATAATGAGAGAATACATATTCAAATGTATTGCATTTAATCAAAAAATACTTTGCCTCGAGAAAAGGACAGTAACACGTAAGACCTTCCGCGCTGGTCGGATGCCGGTTTTGGGCCGATCGAGCGCGAGCTTACAATACTGTACTTATCTATTCATTGTTACACCTTTAGAAAGACATTGCATTAAAACACATGACAAACAACCGATTTGGGCAATCTGGAAATATTATAATGCATTTAAACTTTGGTTACAATTATTGATGAAAAGATTTAGTGCATTGCAATGTAAATTATGAATACCTTAATACATAAAGTCTTCAAGTAAAGATGCTTTTGAGTTTTCTCAAAATCGCTAACCTTATTGAAAACAGCACCGTACACTAGACTAGTAGTTTAATGGTGTCTGACCGGTTTGCTCTGGTCAGGTCAATCAGATTTGATAGTTTTAGTGAGGTTTGGGACACGTTTCAGTTGGTCAGACTGCGAGACCAGAGAAAACCTGCTCAAATGTAATAATAATAACCTTTATTTTCTATAGCGCCTTTAAATGTACATATCAAAGCGCTGTACAGAAACAATTAAAACAACAAAGATACAGCACACAAAGAGACATAATACACTGTAAAATAAACATAAAAGACAATAAATCAATTAAAAGCTAACCTAAAAAAAAAAGAGTTTTAAGCTGTGATTTAAGCGATCTCAATCGGTAGAGAATTCCAACGTTTTGGAGCTAATGAAGAAAAAGCCCTGTCTCCCATTAATCTTAAACCAGTTGAGGGAACAGTTAAAAGACCAGTTTCCGAAGAACGAAGAAGAGTTAAAAGCTCGGTCAAGTATTACAGTAATCGATACGGGAAAACACAAAAGTGTTTATCAATCTCTCAGCAATAGTAAACGACAGCATTGGACGCAATCTGGCAATATTTCTAAGATGGAAGAATGAAATTTTAACAGTATTCAGAACATGTGGCTCAAATCAGTCAAGACCAGCAAACATTAGTCTGGATGGTGCTATATTGTTAAAAACATAACCTAGACATACCGATATGAATCCTCCTAATATTTGAAAGCTGAGTTTTAAACTTTTGAAACCTCTTCAGTAATACAACACTGAAGAGTAATTAACAATTAGTGAACTCGTTTGGGTTGTTCCCTGAAGTGCTTCGGGGTAGATCTGAAGATGAATCGCTTGAGTTTCCACTCTGATCTTCTGCAATACACAATGGTTTAGATTTGCATGTGCAATTATTAATGGTTTGTAATCTCAATGCTTTATTGCAAAGCTCACTAAACGGTTGGGCAGTATAGCTCTCGGGCAATGTAATAACATTCAATCCAATTGACACATCAATAAGTGCAGATCAATAACCATCCAACAGCACGCTAATAAATTATCCTCTCCTTCCAAGAACTCTTGCTTTGAATCGTCCTTTCCTGTTGCCAATAAGATATTCATGCCAAAGTGTCTTCGTGGAGCCAATTGTTTTGTTCATCCAGTCTCAATATCAGCCTCAAATTAGTGTCAAGATTAAAGAAGGGATTGAAACACCTCAAGGGAACCTTATGCGTCAGCAATAAAACAATCGTGACATTGAACTACTAAACACTAATGATTGAACTGTGCCCATCAGTTCATTTAGACATACTCTGTGCATGATTTTAACACCCGATATAATAGAAATTAGGCAAATCAGGTAACAGTGAAAACAAAAGCATTCAATGCAATTTGTGTGGCAACATTTTCCAATTTCATTTTAAAGTCCCTCTGTGGTGGAAATCCAGCTTTTAATGTTGTTTATGTGTCTATGTGGTGTTTTTAATATGCTTTAAGACAAAGCATGTGTAAATTCATAAGTCGACACCATTGCTGAGTATTTCCTCCTTAAAACTGCAGTGAACCAAAGACAGTCTCAAAAACACGCTTTGAAATCGCTGGTGTTTCTGACGTCACAAACTATCTTGTAACCAATCAGATCAACGAGTGATCGTCAACCAGTGGATCTCTGAGCTGAGTGAGTGAGTGGAGGCGGGGCTCATTTGCATATTCATAGAACCGCGTATACTAAATGAGGCAAGGGTGTAGACCTATAGGCTATTCAAAGTATTTTAAGGCACAAAGAACTTTTAAATATGTAATTTTGGTGATCAAAGATGAATTTTAAGGGATACAATTGACTAAACAGGGACATTAAAGTACTGGTAAGTTTGTAGTGTTTTATTAGTTTTATTTTATAATTGTTTATTTTATGATTTTTTTTATGATTTTTTTTTTTTTTATGTTTTATGATTTTAGTTATTTTAGCACATTAAGTTCAACTAAGTCATTGGCAAATTGAATACAAAATTGTTTTATTATTGTTTCATAATTATTTTTAAAATATTTAACATTTATTTAATGTAACAAAAATGTATCACTGTTGATTCATGAAGGTACCTGCATGTGTAAACTGGTTTGAGGGGCATAAGACACAATTGTTCTTGCTTTGCACTAAAACTTGACTTGTTTTGCGACACAGATTTGACCATAAGATGAACATCCATGCGACTGTGTTTGTACTGCAGAGCCCCAGTGAGTATCTCCACATCTCATTTGTGTCTGTCAGTACAGAAACAGGCCGTGTAATCAAGCTCTGATGCAATGTAAACACTGGCTTGCAATATTGCGTTTAGATGCTGAAAGCACCCCTGTAGCAATAAAGCAACTGAATCCAGGTCACAATTAAAAACAGCAACTCTACCAACTCACTGGAAGAAAGTGTAATGTAACTTACATCTTTAAGATTTAACTGATCTGGAAACCAGATGTGCTGTATGATCACATTCAGTCTTAAAGTCCTCCTGTGGTGAAAATCCAGTTTTTAATGTTGTTTATGTGTCTATGTGGTGTTTTTAATATGCTTTAAGACAAACCATGTGTAAATTCATAAGTCGACTCCATTGCTGAGTATTTTCGCCTTAAAACTGCAGTGAACCAAAGACAGTCTCAAAAACACGCTTTGAAATCGCTGGTGTTTCTGACGTCACAAACTACCTTGTAACCAATCAGATCAACGTGTGATCGTCAACCAGTGGATCTCTGAGCTGAGTGAGTGAGTGAGTGAGTGGAGGCGGGGCTCATTTGCATATTCATAGAACTGTGCATACTAAATGAGGCAAGGGTGTCGAGTTACATTCAAGCTATTGTAAGGCATAAATAATTTAATCGTTTTTAAATGAACAAACTGTTAAATATTTCATTTTGGTGATCAAAGATGAGTTTAAAGATGTCAAAACTATAATGTAACATCAAATTATGATTGTAAATAAATTGCCTCAATGTGGGATTTTTAATTTATTTTTTCCACAGACTGTAGTGCTGGTAAAAGTGATGAAGATATACATACAGAAATGTAATATATGGCATATATTGCCCTATATCAAGAGGATTTTGCTGTGTCACATTTATGTCAAATTTATGTTAATAATATACAATGCATGTACTGTATATCAAAAGTCATATATGTATGTATATAAATAATTATCTATAAGACATATGTCAAACATGTATTACATACATAAACATGCATATCTGTATAGGATTGATATATACAGTATGTCAACATATAAAATTGTTAAAATGTCTAATAGGCTTCATATATTAATCATTTCATATTACAACATATTTCAAATATGTAGATTTGATTTATGCACATACATTACATATGTGCAAGCTTATTATGCTCATGTTCATATCTGCCACTGGCTACATGCATGACTCATTAGACACTGTTTGATATTCACGATGATATTGCGCATTCATAAGACGGAACACACGGTAAGGCACATCGACTAATACATGGAGGACAATTAAAGTGTAATTGGCTCAAACTTTAATAGAATAATTAAAGGTGTCCATGCAGTGCATTAGTTCACCTCATGCCAAGCAGCGCATTAATCTCTGAGCCTTTGCTTCTGAGCCAGACCTTCAGTTTAATAGGCTCTGTGTGCTTATCTGTGCCTTACCCACGATGCATCTGCATGAGTAGTTTCATCTACACTGCACAATGCAACACAACAGCTTATTTTATTGGATATCAAGAGACTAATCTGGTCAAATTAAGGCTAGTATTATAACATTACCGACCCAGGTTTTGTGAGATTCATCTTATCGATGACGCTATAGTAGAAATAATGAAGGCTAAAACTGATATGGCCATCATGCACTCAGATTAGGTTGTAAGCTATTAATAAAAAAAATAAAAAAATGCATTTTACTCAGGATGCTGTTAGCTGAAATATGGATTTTATTGGGCTCAGTGACATTCGTGAACTATCTGAAAATTAAATTGGGCTAAAAGTCTGTGTAAGGCTAGACCTTAAGAAAGGTCATTTACGAACATCCAGACTGATAGAGCTTCCATTCACTCCAGGCAGGACAGGTCAACCATTTGTGCCATATCTCTGGGTCCTGTATCCATAAATAACAGATGCCACAGCATGCTCTAGTAATGCTGGTCCAGGGTCATGTGACCAGACACGGATCGGATCCGTTTTTAAGTGGCATTCACAAAATGTAAAAACATCTAGAATGGATCAGAGCACAAGGGTTGAGATGCACTTTAACTTGACATTTCATCTTAAAAGCGTAACACTCATGGCATGAGGTGCTGAAAGAAATAGAAAAACAGGACAAATGTGTTTTGGTGAATAGAAGTGTGTGTGTGTGTGTGTGTGTGTGTGTGTATTTGGTGTTGCCAGACCTATTTCCTGTCATACTTGCGTTGTGTCCACCGATGACAGACATGACAAAAGACTCATCAGCGGGAATGAAGTGACCTGTGCAGACTCTTCTGTGACTGACAGCGTCCTTGTCTTCATCTGACAACATGTAAAAGAATATCGCTTGGGATAAAGAGAGATTACGCCACTGTTTATGACAGATTGAAGGCTATTAGCAGCCACATTTTACTGGAACACTTGCTTGTCCTCTGAGTGAACTCCAATTCATGTCATTATGTCCACAAGTACAGCATAACTGTTGTTTGTAAATCAATATCCTCTGTTGTTTCATCTGAGCAGCTTTTGTCTATGATTTCCATTGTTACCGGCGGATGTACAGGTACTAATACACAATCACACAGTTTTCACTAGCGGTTCCCCAGACATGTCGTTCTCTCAGCGAGATGAGGTAATTATGTTTGGTATCCTCTCTCAGGAAGTTTTGTTTAATACATGTCACCATCAGTGTGGCTTTCATCTGTGACATTTATTATTTAGGAATAAGTGTTAATAACCATTTAAGTCTCTCTCTAAATGTGACCTGTTGTAAGGCCAAGGGGCTTCATATAACCCATCATCATCATCGTCATCATCATCATCATCATCAGAAAGAGAGATAACGCAAGGATTGTTTGGTTATTGCTTATTAAATCTTGCATTCTGATAAATTTCTGCATGAACAAACAAAAGCAGGAAATGTAAATGTTCTTACACTGCAGCATATGGAGGGTGAGTCAAGTTGCAATGATTCAATTTGATTTCATCAGTGGATATGTTTATATAACACTTATTTCTGCACAATTAACCGTTTTAAAATATGAGAGATGTTTACATGTGCAAAACTCAACGCTAGGGTGTTTGCTATGGTGTTGCTATGTGGTGGCCAAGTTAAGTGCTTTTTAACAAATGTTTTTAGGCTGTTCTGGGTGGTTCTGGGTGGTTGCTAGGGTGTTGCTATTGGGGTTGGTAAGGTTGATGGGTGGTTTTTTACACATTGCTGTGTAATGTTGTTAAAATATTGTCTTAAACCAGCTCATTGTTGTTTATTGTTCATTGACTACTATTACTGTGCTATTTATGGGTTTATCTTCACCACCAAAAGTGTAAACATTGAGAATTTAGGGAGTGGTTACTGTAACAGGCTGAGAGTTTGGGGTGTGGTTACTGTAACAGGCTGAGAGTTTGGGGGTGTGGTTACTGTAACAGGCTGAGAGTTTGGGGGTGTGGCTACTGTAACAGGCTGAGAGTTCGGGGGCGTGGTTACTGTAACAGGCTGAGAGCTTGGGGTGTGGCTACTGTAACAGGCTGAGAGATTGGGGGCGTGGTTACTGTAACAGGCTGAGAGTTTGGGGTGTTGCTACTGTAACAGGCTGAGAGATTGGGGGCGTGGTTACTGTAACAGGCTGAGAGATTGGGGGCGTGGTTACTGTGACAGTTTGGAGTGTGGCTACTATAACAGACTGAGAGTTTGGGGTGTGGCTACTGTAACAGGCTGAGAGTTTGGGGGCGTGGTTACTGTAACAGGCTGAGAGTTTGGGGTGTGGTTACTGTAACAGGCTGAGAGTTTGGGGTGTGGCTACTGTAGCAGACAGAGTTTGGGGGCGTGGTTACTGTAACAGGCTGACAGTTTGGGGTGTGGCTACTGTAACAGGCTGAGAGCTTGGGATGTTGCTACTGTAACAGGCTGAGAGTTTGGGGGCGTGGTTACTGTAACAGGCTGAGAGCTTGGGGCGTGGTTACTGTAACAGGCTGAGAGTTTGGGGGTGTGGTTACTGTAACAGGCTGACAGTTTGGGGTGTGGCTACTGTAACAGGCTGAGAGCTTGGGGTGTGGCTACTGTAACAGGCTGAGAGTTTGGGGGCGTGGCTACTGTAGCAGACAGAGTTTGGGGAGTGGTTACTGTAACAGGCTGAAAGCTTGGGGCGTGGCTACTGTAGAAGACTGAGAGTTTGGGGTGTGGCTACTGTAACAGGCTGAGAGTTTGGGGGTGTGGTTACTGTAACAGGCTGAGAGCTTGGGGCGTGGTTACTGTAACAGGCTGAGAGTTTAGGGGCGTGGTTACTGTGACAGTTTGGAGTGTGGCTACTATAACAGACTGAGAGTTTGGGGTGTGGCTACTGTAACAGGCTGAGAGTTTGGGGTGTGTTTACTGTAACAGGCTGAGAGATTGGGGGCATGGTTACTGTAACAGGCTGAGAGTTTAGGGGCGTGGTTACTGTGACAGTTTGGAGTGTGGCTACTATAACAGACTGAGAGTTTGGGGTGTGGCTACTGTAACAGGCTGAGAGTTTGGGGGCGTGGTTACTGTAACAGGCTGAGAGTTTGGGGTGTGGTTACTGTAACAGGCTGAGAGATTGGGGGCATGGTTACTGTAACAGGCTGAGAGTTTAGGGGCGTGGTTACTGTGACAGTTTGGAGTGTGGCTACTATAACAGACTGAGAGTTTGGGGTGTGGCTACTGTAACAGGCTGAGAGTTTGGGGTGTGGTTACTGTAACAGGCTGAGAGATTGGGGGCATGGTTACTGTAACAGGCTGAGAGTTTAGGGGCGTGGTTACTGTGACAGTTTGGAGTGTGGCTACTATAACAGACTGAGAGTTTGGGGTGTGGCTACTGTAACAGGCTGAGAGTTTGGGGGCGTGGTTACTGTAACAGGCTGAGAGTTTGGGGTGTGGTTACTGTAACAGGCTGAGAGTTTGGGGTGTGGCTACTGTAGCAGACAGAGTTTGGGGGCGTGGTTACTGTAACAGGCTGACAGTTTGGGGCGTGGTTACTGTAACAGGCTGACAGTTTGGGGTGTGGCTACTGTAACAGGCTGAGAGCTTGGGGTGTTGCTACTGTAACAGGCTGAGAGTTTGGGGCGTGGTTACTGTAACAGGCTGAGAGCTTGGGGCGTGGTTACTGTAACAGGCTGAGAGTTTGGGGCATGGTTACTGTAACAGGCTGAGAGCTTGGGGCGTGGTTACTGTAACAGGCTGAGAGTTTGGGGCGTGGTTACTGTAACAGGCTGAGAGTTTGGGGGCGTGGTTACTGTAACAGGCTGAGAGCTTGGGGCGTGGTTACTGTAACAGGCTGAGAGTTTGGGGCGTGTTTACTGTAACAGGCTGAGAGTTTGGGGGCGTGGTTACTGTAACAGGCTGACAGTTTGGGGTGTGGCTACTGTAACAGGCTGAGAGCTTGGGGTGTGGCTACTGTAACAGGCTGAGAGTTTGGGGGCGTGGCTACTGTAGCAGACAGAGTTTGGGGAGTGGTTACTGTAACAGGCTGAGAGCTTGGGGCGTGGCTACTGTAGCAGACTGAGAGTTTGGGGTGTGGCTACTGTAACAGGCTGAGAGTTTGGGGGTGTGGTTACTGTAACAGGCTGAGAGCTTGGGGCGTGGTTACTGTAACAGACAGAGCTTGGGGCGTGGCTACTGTAGCAGAATAAGAGTTTGGGGTGTGGCTACTGTAACAGACTGAGAGTTTGGGGGCGTGGTTACTGTAACAGGCTGAGAGTTTGGGGCGTGGCTACTGTAGCAGGCGGAGAGTTTGGGGCGTGGCTAATGTAGCAGGCTGAGAGTTTGGGGCGTGGCTACTGTAGCAGGCGGAGAGTTTGGGGCGTGGCTACTGTAGCAGGTGGAGAGTTTGGGGCGTGGCTACTGTAGCAGGCGGAGAGTTTGGGGCGTGGCTAATGTAGCAGGCTGAGAGTTTGGGGTGTGGCTACTGTAACAGGATGAGAGTTTGGGGCGTGGCTACTGTAGCAGGCTGAGAGTTTGGGGCATGGCTACTGTAACAGGCTGAGAGTTTGGGGCGTGGCTACTGTAACAGGCGGAGCCAGGTGTTGTTTAGCTGCTGAGGGACCATGACTGGTGCGTTACATGGGAAAAGACATTCAGCTTCTGTTACAGAAGTGCAAGCCAAAATTCACTGCATTTAGACAGGTCATGAACACATCAAAGCGAACGTGGCATTGTGATGCAACATCCTTACATTTCTTTACTGTCACTTTTGATCAATTTAATGTATTTTTTTCTGCATACAAGTGTTAATTTTTACTGTATTTAAATTGTTACTGACCACAAACCTTTGACTGGTAGAGTAGGTCTATAAAAATGTTTCACCATTTTTATCTAACACCAGGGGGAAATCAAAAGTGAAAGCATCTCCTCAACAAGACGTATGATTTGAGGAATCTTTCATGAAGTGTGCGACCAGAAACATGCCAAAGTTGAACACATTAGACTTTGGGGCGTGAATTAGAAGTTTTAGATCAAAATTTGCATGAGCAATAGTAATAGTCATGCCTGTCTTAGCAAACACCACTGAGTGTCATATAAGGACAGAGTCATTAATAATGTATAGGGTACATTCAGGCGGGTGTTTGTGTAAGGGGTCGCCGGTTCTCTATCTGTATTCCAGACACGCAGTGTACCAAATGAAGCCCTGAGGTAGAAGGTAAAGCCCAGTGTGAAAACACTGACAGAGGGAGACCACCTCCAGTGGGACACCTGATTCTATAGCCGCCGGTTTGATAAACAGCACACGAGGATGAAAAGACGAGTCAATGGTGGTCTGTTAGTGCCCTGAAGGCAGTTCCCAGAAACAGACACAACATTTCACATGCAGCGAGAGTATTCACTCTAAATGATTATGCAAAGGCGAGGGGATGCGCGGAGCATGCAGATTCAGCGCTGTGACCCACTGGGTCCGGTCAGGCAGGAGATCTCTGGGCTGTGATGGGTGTGCAGGAGCTAATGAGCAACAGATGTAAACAACAGCTTCTGCACTATGTTTGTGCTCTGTAAAATGGGATAGGAGATCTTTAATAAAGCTAAGTTAAAACAAGACAGATGCAGACAAGCAAATGGAAATGCAAAAGCAGATCCCTTTGGGTTCAGAAGGCCATGCATTAAAATGCTCAATGTTCAACTGAAGAAAATGTAATTGGTGCTTGTCAATGCAAAACATGCCACAGGGCTGTGGGTGGTTGTCAGGGTGTTGCTATGTGGTTAACACAGAGGTTGCCAGTTGGTTTCTTACTGGTCCAAGGCAAAATAGGCCAATGGCAAATATTCTGGGGCTGGATTCCAGAAAATCTTCTTAAAGTCACTAGCCTGACGTCGTCATACTCAGATTCTAGTCAGAATATGAGTCTGATACTGCTCCATTGGGCTGTGATTATGGGGCGTGTTTCAACCGAACCAGGAAAGAAAATGCCTCTGCACTCAATTGGATAGACATTTCATTCATCTTTCTGATCGACAAATGCCTTGATCGCGGTTCTCTGTTCCTCTTTTAAAATTAATTTGCTGTCGATATCTTCTATAACAGACGCGATGGCGGAATCTACACATCTCACTTCTCCAGTGGCAGCCGTCTGTGTTGTAAACGAATTCAACCCAAGCGCTCTTTGGTGACGTGGATGAATACGTTACTGTTGATCATCTGTCCATCATCGTATAAAGCCCGCCCTGACAATTTGATTGGTCCGAAATGCTCTGGTTCGGGCATAATAGCTCCACAGCGGATCAAGTCCAGACCGAACTTCCCGACCTAAAAATGTTGTGGGCGGGGCTAAGTTCGGCTGGCATCCAGGCTATAAAGCTATAATTTACAATTCTAAAAGTATTGCAGTGTTTATTATATATTATACCAAGGGGCTGTTGAATGCTTGAATCTGACTGGTTGACAAACGTGGAAAAAGGGAAACGCATGGCGAAAGTAGTTCCAGGCAGGTCTTGACTGCATTACAGTTCAATATCACTACGCCAAATGATTTCAGTTACTTTACTTTCAGAGGACTTTACAGCATACAGAACCAAAACTCACAACGACACTGACCGAGCAAATAAATATAGTAAACAATAGGATAAAACCACAAATTATTGCCACGTTTTATTATGTATTATGCATTTATTAGTTATTATGGAAAAGTACATATCTCTTTCTCACTTTCTCTCTCCCTCTCAAACACACACACACACATACACACAACACACACACACACACACACACACACACACACACACACAGTACGGACACACACTCGTGATTTTATCAGTAAAATAGTTTAGCAACTTAAAAGCTTCATGATGTTTCTCACTAGCGAGGTGCAGATAAACATATTTTCGCCATTTATAGACGCTGGTCCCGGACACTGTTGAGAGACGCACAGACTGAAAGTGTTGTGTGTGTGTGAACACGTCCTGTGTATGGGTGCTCTTGTATATGCTTAATGCTGCTGAAAATGGTCTAATAATTATAAACTTAAGATGAGGTCTATTTGACTTGTTTTTGTAGAGTTTCCACTAAGCTAAAAGTCATGTTAAAAATCATGATTCAGAATCATTGTTTAAATTATCGGTCATTAGTGTCAGTATGCTTGATGTGTCATCATCAATGATATTCATGATATTTCAGTCATTCTGCAATTACATGCAATATTGTGCAGATCGCTCTTAAGATGTGTATGATCAAGACGTTGTAGAAACTCGTTAGATCCACATAGTGCAATCTGAACACCTTGTTTAACTTGCTTATTTCTTCTCCCAGTAAACATTTCCGTAATCTCCCTACACCTGTGTGTACACACTGTGCGACTTCAAACTCATTATCTGAGTGTACCACGGTGAGACTGTAACCTAGAGAGCAATCATTATCCTGGCACGCTAGTGTTCGCGCAACGTGACTGGCACGTATGCTAATTTAACGAGAACCACCCTCTGTTATTTCCTCATTTAAATATGCCTAACACTAAATCTGCTAGCGTTAACACATTCCTTTTGCAATGCTGTGTGTGATAACTTTAAACCCAGCTTGTAGACGCTGATAAAGCTATCAACATATTTGTGTTTCAACTGCACGCTCAGTGAGATTCAGAGATAATAATTCCATTAAGAAAATGCTTCAATTTCGATAAGAATATTGCCATATCAATACGAAAGAGGATGAAGCTTTTCAGATCCAAAGTGAAAGTGTAACAGTCTATCAATGCCGACATCTCCTCCTAATTAACGGGTTTGGCTATCATAGCATTTCCAGACAAGACAAACCTTATTAGAGACGCTCTAGAGAAATCTGTGCTTCCATCTCACAGTAGTTGCAACAGGGACCTTTTGTGCTTCAGCGAGGTCCATGAAGAAAGGATTTACTGAATCTGCTGTGGAGGAACTTGACTGGCCTGATGCTTTTGTGTCTGAATGGGAGCAAATCCCCGTATCCATGCTTCAACGTAGTGAAAAGCTTGGAAAGCCAGAAGGGTGGAAGCTGTGTGTGTGTGTGTGTGTGTGTGTGTGTGTGTGTTTTATTTCTATATCATTGAACATAAGCATATCACTGGTCTGGGAAATTAGCAGTATGATCAGCCTCAGTTGCGTCTGCTCATCTATCTATCAATCTATCTATCTATCTATCTATCTATCTATCTATCTATCTATCTATCTATCTATCTATCTATCTATCTATCTATCTATCTATCTATCTATCTATCTATCTATCTATCTATCTATCATCTATCTATCTATCTGTGTATGTCTGTCTGTCTGTCTGTCTGTCTGTCTGTCTGTCTGTCTGTCTGTCTATCTATCTATCTATCTATCTATCTATCTGTGTATATGTCTGTCTGTCTGTCTGTCTGTCTATATGTGTATATGTCTGTCTGTCTGTCTGTCTGTCTGTCTGTCTGTCTATCTATCTATCTATCTATCTATCTATCTATCTATCTATATGTGTATCTGTCTGTCTGTCTGTCTGTCTATCTATCTATCTATCTATCTATCTATCTATCTATCTATCTATCTATCTATCTATCTATATGTGTATCTGTCTGTCTGTCTGTCTGTCTATCATTGTGGCTTTATAATCCCAGTGAGAGTGAGAACAGGAACATTTATTCTAAATGTTTAACTATCATTAATACTGTTAATGTGCATTTCTCTAATCTGTGTTTCTCTAATCTAACTATGAAATGCAATATTATTTATATTGGTAAAACTGAAAGAGTGTATCAGCAATCTACATCTACTGCACAAATAAAAAGCTAAAGATTTTTTCTCTGGAAAATGTTCATGCAGCGCGCTCATTCACATGACTATTAAAGGTAACGGTGCTTGTATGGTCTCATAAATTGGCCTTTATTAGCTGTTCACTGGAGTAACAAACATCTGCCCGTGATTCACTCTGTGCTACACAGAAATCAATAAAGCATATGAAAGCTGAAGGCTCTCATTCTTTCATGACCGCCCTTTAACCTGAGCGCTTCATAAAATGAGCTGATCAAAGGAAACCTGAAGCAGATTTGTAGTTTTTACGCAGCGCACTGCTTTTCGTGTGTGCTTTACTAATAATGCTGGAGCCACTGTCAGAGAAACAATGACCACCATGAGGCATGCATATAAAACATTTACACAACACTGAGAATATCATGAGAAAATATAGATCAAAGCTATTCAAGAACAGTGACTTCCTTTCATAGATGTAAAAGGATCATGTAAGGCTGAAGGACTTGAACTTGAGCACAGCAGAGTTTACTGGAAACTCATTAGCTAGCATTAGTGTGCCTCTTTACTCGCCCATTTATAGCATTTTATTGTCTTTTTGTTGCGCTTTTAAAATGCCTTTGATTTGCACTGCCCATTTGTAGCACCAGGAGCCTTAGGGAGACATTATCTTATTCTTCTGTACACTTGGATAACTGCTGATAAGAAAGCTCTCGTCTTGACTTTAAACTGTGATCTGCAGTCTGTTGGACTATAAGCGTGTCCTAACTACTAATCTGCATGATATATCGTTTAGCATCGATATAGGATGTGTGTGATATTCATGATAGTCACATCACAGAATTCACGTTTGTCAAGTGTAGGGATCATAGTTGATCTGTAAAGACCAGGCAACACGCTTCGAAACTCACATGATTCTCGGATTAACTGCAAAGTTTAACCATCATAGAGCAATAGTTTATCATTTGCACGTTTTAGGTCCAGTCAGTTTAAACTGACACACGTTTAAACCCGCTAACACTGAACTCTTTCTCATTTATTTGTGCTTGAACGAACACATACACACAAAATTATAAAAAAAAATGTCCCTGTAAACAGAGTCGCTCATGGCTGACGTGAACATAAAAAGTTGAGAAAGAAAACAGATGCGTATCATTATATTGGATCCATGCATTCAGTCTTAAAGTGATAGCAGCCTAATATTACTGTCTGTGTCATTAATGTTATCAAACTACAAAATATAAAGAGAAAATCACTTTTGTAGCTGTACCAAATATTAATTATATGATTTGTGAAGACTGTTATTTTACATTTCACCATTGCATGTGTATTACCTGAATACTGCAAGACTTTCCTGAAAAACATAAAGCGCTGTTTATTTCATTTGTATCTTTGTTCTATTGCATTTATCTATGCTTGTAATTTGTTTATTTTCTATTTAGATTCACTCAAATACAAAATAACTCCAATCATGAATGATTCATTCTTTCCAAATAGAGCTATTCAAGTCCTTTGGTGATATATTTTTTTTTTTTTCATATCGCATATATATTGCAGAAAAACAAATTCATAATGTCAGTTTTATCGTGCAGCCCTAGTCCTAACCAGCCGCAACGTGACGCACAATAAACAGTTTTTTTTTGCATGTTAATCAGAAGTTGTGTCCAAAATGACGTTCTATACAAAATGCAACTCCTTTCAAAAACATTTAAACATCTTAACGACCCCAAACTTTTGAATGGTAGTGCAGGTGTGTTTAAGATTGTGTATAATCTTCTTATAGAAGGGATGTTAAGTGGAAAAGATGGGGCAAAATGCACAAGCAAATGAAACATTCTCAAGAGTTTGCATGACGGTCACAACAGAAAAATACAAGTGTGTCAGTATTGATGGCTGTAAACATACTGACCATCAGTTTTGATAAATACTCCACTGCAACACCACAAGCTAAATCATCCAGCCCAGTCATCTTTCATCTTCAGAATGAGGGGATCAAACCTGAGATAACAAACAAGTGAGCGTGAACAGAGTGTGAGCGACAGCTCGCTGGAGAAGTGCAGCTCGACGCCTTCAATCTGTCACTTCCTTGACAGAATTACAGTTAATGATGCTCATTGAAAATGCCAGCGCGCCGCTGTATGCTCACACACACCGATAGATACACCTTGTTTTCCCACGAAGAGGAAAACACACTTCTCTCTACGGCTGCTCACTTGTAGCCGCTCCAGTTCTGTCCTCCTGAATGATATCAGTCTCTCAGACCAAAGTGTAAATGTCATTGACTATGGAGGTGGATTGAGGATAGATGTGCAAGTGTGTGTGTGTGTTACGTCTTCTGGAAAACACACTCCACTGGAGATGATGTGTCTTACAGCAGATGCGTCATGTTGTTTGTGGACTTGTTTTGCGCCTGACTGTTGAACTTTACTGCTGAACAACAACCTCTACAATGGATAACATACTGAAAATGTGTTCTTACAATGATTTTCAGAAAAAAAAAGTATAATTGTTAATATCTCGCAATGTAGACATTATAACTGCAAATCTGTTTATTTCAATTTTGATAAAAAAAAGTCTGAACTGCAGGATATAAACTCACAATTCTCAGAAAATAAGTCAGTGTTGTGAGATATAAACTTGAAATTCAGTTTTTTTCCCCCGCAATTGCAAGTTTATATCTCACAATTATGACTTATTTTTTCAGAATTGTGAGGAAAAAAAAAAAATGGTCCAAATTGTGAGATATTTGAATATAAAACTTTACATTTTGAGTTAATATCTCCCAATTCTTACTTTTATCTCAGAAATGACTTATTTTACTAGAATGGTGAGATATAAACTCGGAATTGCACATAAATAAAAGCTAAACACTCGCAGTTCTCAGAAAATAAGTCAACTTTGTGGGATATAAACTTTAGTTTTTTATTTTTTTTTTTATTTCCGCAATTGCAAGTTTATATATCACAATTTATTTTATTTCTCAGATTTGTGAGTTTATATCGCACAATTTTGGCTTGTTTTCTCTAAATTGTGAAAAATAAGCTCCACATTGTGAAATATAAACTCACAAATGTCAGTTATAAAGTCAGAATTGTACAATAAAAAAAATAAAAAAAACCTCTCAGTAAGTTTGCATCTCACAATTCATACTTTTATCTCAGAATAAGTTGAGTTTAAATAGGCAAACAAAATTCAGACTTATTTTACTCAAAATTGTGAGATTTAAACTTCACAAGAAAAAGTCACAAGTACCCTTTTTATGCATTTATGTGTTATTTTTATTCCGTGCTGGAAACGAGCTTCCACATAATGCCACTGATTCAGCGTGTTGAACAGAAACAGTCACTGGAGAGAGTGAAATAACCTGCTTCTTCAATGGCTCTCTGTGGGATCTCCACAAATATATCGATGTTATTCATTGAACTACTTTCTTAAACTATAGCAACATTAGCAGCTCACGCTGAGAAACGTAATGCTGCTTTACAGTATCAAAGCTCGTATTATTGATGCAGGGCAGCGTTGATGACACGCTTCTGTTTGTGCTGGAGAGGGAGAGAGAAAGAGAGAGTTGCTGTCCCGAGAAATTACAAGTAATTTTGGAAAAATCAATCAAATTGTCATTTATATCCTATTGTTTATTGTCTTTGAATTTCTCTGCTTCTTTTGCTGTGCAACTTTTGAAATAACTGACATCGAACTGATCTGGAGCTGTGCATTTCTAGAAAATTACCCTTAGAACTCATTAGAATGTAATAAATGTTCATAATGTAAAACATAAAAAAAAAAAAAGTGTAATGTAAATCTTGAGTTCCATTTAGTTATGAAAAATGTATTACATTATGAACTCAGCAAGAGCAAAATATATTTAATGTTGAAATACCTAATAAATGCACAATATTTAAATATTCATGGATTTCATATTATTAATGTTATTGTTATTGTTGTTTTTATTAGGGGTAGTAATGTCACTGCACATTCCTTCGGTAACACTTTACAATAAGGTTCCATTTGTTTGCGTTAATCAACTATATTAGACAAAAATTTATAAAAAAATAACAATGAAAATATATATCAATCTTAATTCATGTTGATTTTAACATTTACTAGTACATTATTCAAATCAAAAGTTGTATCTGTTAATATTATTTAATGGACCTGAGCTGTGACGCTTAACGTTTATTGTTGTTGTTGTTGTTTTTAATTAACTAATACTAATTAATTAATTAATAATATTAACTAGTAAGAACAAAATGCAGTTCAGTTTTGCTTTTTGTGCAGTTTTATTACAGGAAAATGACTCTGATTAATCTTGGTTGTGTATAAATAATGGGCCTAATGTGTGCATAAACACCGCTTTGACAGTGTAGTATATCAGTATTTGAGAACTCAATCCCGCATTAAGTTTGCTTGAAAACTCATTAACTCGTTTCAGATGAATCAACTTTTCCGATCGTCAGGGAATATTTTCTGTAGCACAATGAAATCTGACAGACCTTTATACGAGTTGAACATTGGAAGAAGTGTTGATGATGCTTGATGCATTACGGAGTGTTTTAGATTCCTGTAAAACAAATAACTAAACCAATCAATAACTAGATATTAGACCCGTAGTTCTTCTCAGTAGGACTTTCATGATTTTTAATAGGATACAATGCTCCGGAAAAAAACAACATTCTAGTTAATAATTTTTTCTGTTATGTTTTCAAATAATTGTTATTGATTTTTTTGTATGCATGTATCATTTCCTATCATTAAATGTGATTATTTGTAATATATTTGCTTCATATCTGCCACCAGTCACACTCCACTGTGAATATGTGTTTTGGCATCATCCATAAAAGATTCATATCAGGAGACTACAACTAAGGAATAACTTGCTAGCAACTTGATTCCAGTTTCTATATATGACCTTTGTGAACAAATGTATAAATCATCTTGCCATAAACCTGTGGCCAAATAATACACAAAGAAATATAGCATTCAATAAATCAACAATATGTGAATTCACATTGTAATGGAAAATATACATATCATTTAAAAATATTTGAACTAGTTTTTTGTTTTTGTTTTTTTAGTTTAGTTTTGATAATAGATATAGAATAGATGATAAAAGATGCAGCTATATAACTCCATGGCAAATATCCATTCATTAACATAAATGTGCTGTAAAAGATGGCATTAATTATAAACATTACAATTTTTTAAAACTTATTGATGCCTTCAAGACTATAAGAAGTTGTTTTGTTTTTTTTCTAGTAAAAATTAGAAACCCAATAAATCTCTGTTACTTTAATATCCTATTTTCCTATTCCTATGGAATAAATGGAGACTTCATTTGAGCCAGTGCATTTCAACGAGTGTCTTGAACTTATTAGTGTTGACAGCGTATGGCCTACACAACTGCAAGAAAAGAGAAAATGTTTTCAGACTGAGGAGAGGAGAAGATAATGTGTAGTATTGTGCCAAGTCTCTCTCTCTCTCTCTCTCTCTCTCTCTCTCTCTCTCTCTCTCTCTCTCTCTCTCTCTCTCTCACACACAACAGTTGTGTTGGACAATGTTCTTTAACATTAGCACACTGGTTTGGGAAAAATAATAATTAGATAAAAATAGTACAAAGTTGTCTTGAAAGAGAACATTAATCCAAATAATAATGATAAAACAACGCTGCACTATTATCCCATAAATCAGCACCATATAAAATGTTTTCTTTTTTGTTTTGTTTAAGCATGCATGCACGCACTGATTTTACATTAAAATTCAGAACACAGAAATAAATTATTATTAAATACTGCAAAATCCTGGCAATATTTCAGAGTGTCTTCAACTTTTTTTAATTTTCTTTTTTGAGGACTGTTGTTTTCAGTGTTATGCTCTCTCATTCATACTCTCATCGGCTGCCAGAGCACCGGTGTGTGATGAATTCATTGAAGTTGCACACAATAAACTGCAAAACTATGTGCACCCAGAGATTTGCACCAGTGAAAATGAAGCAATATCACATGTGCAGGAGCGATGTTGCTCCAGATATCAGCACAGATGTGTTCATATTCACACCAACAACAGATCTGTAAGTGTGAAATTGCTTTTATACATAATTCAATAAACGGTAACACTTTATTTTAGGGTCCAATTCTCACTATTATCTAGTTGCTTAACATAAACAGATATTGGCTGTTTTTTTTGTTTTTTTGTACCTATAAAGCACATATTCATGCCCTTTTCTGCATGACCATATTCTACATCCCTTAATCACCCAATGCCTAAATTTAACAACTACCTTCCTAACTATTAGTAAGCAGTAATTAGGAATTTATTGAGGCAAAAGTCACAGTTAATAGTGAGAAGTGTGACCCAATAAACAAAGGGGCAGATTTACTAAACAGGACAAACTAGTGGCAGCAAACAATAAAAGCACAGATGAGAGTTGTAAGTTCTGCAGGTGATCTACAGAGAATGTGCAAACGCAATGACATATAAGGTGCAAAATAGGTTAAGACATGCTTTTCTGGTTCAATAATGGTGCAAATACCAGTCAACTGACTGCCACAAACCGTAGTAAATCACCTTGCATGATTCATTTAAATACTCTCCCTCCAAGAAATGTTGCGTCTCAAAGGGAAACTTCTACAAATGCATATGCAATAATATCAATAAAATAAAAATACACAAATAATCCACACCTTTTCCTCTCTAATTTTTCACTGTGTGTCTTTAGTAAATCCTGACAGTAGCTTTATAACTCCAAAAGAGAGTTTGCGCTGGAGCAAGCTGTTAAGAAATCTGGCTCATTAGACAATTAAAATAGTTCCAAATGAAGCAAAAGCAGGATCAACCACTGTGTATCACCACACAATAATCAACAGGAGAATGAATTAATCCTTCTGTGAGAAATGCTTGGCTTATGAATATCAAGCTACGTAAGTGGATGTTCCCGGAAGGTTAACATCTGTATGGCCCATTTATTATGTATTATAGAGTCTAGGGCACTTCTTGAGGCCAGAAAAGTTTACATGCACAGCTCTCACTACCTGGACTCCGTTACACTATACATTATGCAACCATGACTTTTGTTCAGTGTATTCACAATAGTGTGCCTGAATAACATTGCATAGTTGTGCAGAGTAATTTTCAATTGCAAATGCAAATGTATTGTATTCTATTGTATTGTATTCTATTGTATTCTATTGTATTGTATTGTATTGTATTGTATTGTATTGTATTGTATTGTATTGTATTCCATTCCATTCCATTCCATTCCATTCCATTCCATTCCATTCCATTCCATTCCAAGTTACACTTCATTTCGATGTTCCACTTTAGACATTCAACTAACTATACGTAATTTAGCAACTGCATGCCAACTAACTCTCATTAGAGTAAGCAAGGAAAATTAAAACAGTTATTCATAATGCTTTACATCGAAGGGAATTAAAATACCACACTATGGCAATTCAAAGTGCTTTGCATAGAAAATAAGCACAAAATAAAAGCAAGGGAAATTAAACCAGTTATAAAAAGGAATTAAAAGAGATAAATGATACAGTTATAAAATGAATTAGAGTAAAATTAATTAAAGTAGTAAAAAGATGATACACAGAATAAACTTCTCATCTGGCAAAACGCTGGTGTATCTTATTTTGCTCTTACCCAATTCTCAGTGCCATTTGAGTTCAGTTTAGAATCAAAAGGAAGAATACAGTGCAGTCAGTCGGTCATACAGTGGATATAGTTATAAAAACAATTAGAAGAGATAAACTGGCAAAACACTGGTGTATTATATTCTGTGCAGATGCATATTATACTGTGAGATTATCCCATGTGGATTGTACTGTGTCTGTGGTGATCTTTCGACGCGCCTAACAAATCTATTTGACGTCTCCAATAGACCTGATTGTTCCCTAAAATCGGACAGGAGGAGCTCTAGGACTGACTCCTTGGGTTCACTGCCCCATCAGTCCGCACCCCAAAAAAAACATTTGTTTGGAAGCTCTAGGAATGGAGTCGATCCAGTCCACACCCCACAGAACCTCAGGTTTAACTGACACATCAAACTCACTACTCCACCACAGACCCAGGCCATCAGCATGGGTTCATCTCTCAATTTCTCCAATTAAGTAATTTATGTTTGTCTCTTATCCAATTTTCAGTGCCATTTGAGTTTAGAATCAAAAGGAGGATGCAGAGATAAAATACAGTGTAATCAGTCGGACGAACAGTGGCACAGTGCTCATTCTTTAAATGCACAACTAAACAGAAGAGTTTTGAGTCTGGATTTGAATGTGATACTGTAAGAGCACATCTGATCTCTTCTGGAAGCTGGTTCCAGCATAATAGCTAAAAGCAGACTCACCATGCTTGGAGTGAACCCTTGGTATTTCCAGCTGATGTGATCCTAATGATCTGAGTGATCTGTTGGGTTTATATTCAGTGAGCATATCTGCAATGTATTGAGGTCCTAGGCTACTGAGTGATTTATATACCAGTAATAATACTTCAAAATCAATCCTAAATGTAACTGGGAGCCAATGTAAAGACCTGAGGACTGGTGTGATGTGTTCATATGTTCTGGTTCTGGTTCTGTTTAACGTTCTGTATGAGCTGCAACTGTCTTATGGTCTTTATAGGAAGGCCAGTGAGGAGTCCATTACAATAATCCTGTAATCCTGCTGGTGATGAAAGCATGAACAAGTTTATCTAAGTCTTGACTGGAAACAAAGCAATTCTAATTCTTGCAATATTTTTTAGAAAATAGTATGCTGATTTGACATGACTACTGAAACTAAGGTCTGACTCCAGAATCACACCGAGACACACACATCTTTGTTTCCAAACGCAATGACTTCAGTTCTGTCTTTGTTTAACTGAAGAAAGTTTTGGCACATCCAACTGTTGACTTCATCAATGCATTGGCACTGGGAGTCAATGGGGCTGTAATCGTTAGGTGATAGGGCTAAGTAGATCTGTGTGTCGCCTACTGTTATGAATGCTCCGAGACACGAAGATTGATCCAAACGTAGCTTTATTAAATAAGGGTAATCCAAACTCGTAATCCAGTAAACAGGCAGTGGTCAAGGCAGGCAGCAATAAACAGAGTCCAATAAACAATCCAGAAAGGGGCAGGCAGAACAGAGTCAGAAACGGTAAACAGTCCAGGGTCAAAAACAGAAACCAAACACGGGAAAAACGCTCAGAAATGCAGACTAACAGTACAACAAGACTTCGCGATGAGTGAATGTGAAAACCAGGTATTTATGGTGTGAGTGAAACAAGGTGATGAGAAACAGGTGAAAGAGATGAGTGCTGATGAGTCTGGGCAGTGTGTTATGGGAAATGTAGTGTTTGAAGGAGTGATCACAGTCTAGTGTGGAGTAGCCTCTGGTGGCTCTCGAAGGCACTCTAGCTGGTGACCGTTACATAGCGGTCTGGCTGTGTGTCATAGTGAAGTTCTGGCTGGACGTGAAGATCCGATTGGACGTGAAGATCCGACTGGACGTGAAGATCTGACTGGACAGGTAGACTGTGAAGGTTCGACTGGGCAGAAGTGACGCGAGCAGTCTGTGGCTGGGCAGACGTGACGTGAAGAGCCTCTGGCTGGGTAGACGTGACGTGAAGAGCCTCTGGCTGGGCAGACGTGACGTGAAGAGTCTCTGGCTGGGCAGACGTGACGTGACCGGCTGAGAGGAGAGACACCGGCTCAGGAACAGACAGCAGGGCAGCATCCATCTTGTCCGGAGACACTGGCTCGGCGGCGGCCATCTTGTCCGAAGACACTGGCTCGGCGGCGGCCATCTGGTCCGAAGACACTGGCACGGCGGCGGCCATCTTGTCCGAAGACACTGGCTCGGCGTCGGCCATCTTGTCCGAAGACACTGGCTCGGCGTCGGCCATCTTGTCCGAAGACACTGGCTGCGCTCTGGCCGGCTCTATCTGATTTCAAAATTCAATGAAGATGGACGCCAATAACATTACGATGTCCAGCAATCGATTTAAATAGTAGGTTACATGGGGTTTAATTTGTAAACTGTAAATTTGTAATTTGGGGTTTAATACATGTTGTCAGTGCCAATACATCGATCCGCCTATGTAATTACCGTATATATGAATGGTACAGTGGTAGAGCTTTCGCCAGCCGTATTAAAGGTTATGAGTTCGAATCCGCCCTTGTATAGGTTTTTTTTTCTCTCGTATAGTTTTTTTTCTCTCATCAAAACGATTATGTTCATCAGTGGTTGTATATCAAGCAGGGACACGCAAACGTTTGAATTATTTTGTGATTTCAACAGAACGAATAGAGAGTATCTGCAACGCAACGGATTGAAGCGCGCGTCGAGTGAAGACAGAGAACACTGTATCTGCACCACTGATCGCAGCGGCAATGAGCACTTTGATCACTTGATTAAAAAAAAACACATTTCAGCGCTAGTATTTTATTTAAAAAACGAACGAAATGAATGCTCTGCCAGTTAACTGGAGATGTTTTATTTATTTGTAGAATTGGTACATTCGTGTCGCGAGATGTTTTAAAAAGTAGTAGGAACATGTCCCATCCGTCCCTCCCGCAAATTACGCCTATGCCTATTTCCATAGTTTATTGCTTATTATTTATCATTAGCAAAAGTTTGTTTCATGTTGCACGAGTAGGCTACACCAAAGAAAATTCCTAGTCTGTGAAACCTTTCATTGACAATGGCAATAAAATCTTTTCTGATTCTGATTCATAGCCTACTCATACTATATATATATATACAGGGTGCGATTTGCCGGGGGGGATGCGTGGGATTTCCCCCTTTCTGGTCAATGTATCCCTGCCTCTGCTTAATTATTTTTATCTTCGGTGGGGATAAATTTATCCCCCCCTCAAAGTGATCAGTGCTACTACACTAGTGGCGAGGCGGATCACAAAACTTATCACGGATCCGTGGTTTGTTTAAAGTCAATTTTATTTTAAAATGCGCTACTTTGACTGGCTCCGCAGCCTCTCTGTAATCACCACTCTGCAGAATTGCTCAATGTCCCGCCCACGGCACTATATGATTGGTTACGAATAATAGCCTATCAACACTTGCGAGACGGTTGCAGGTCTTTTTTTACGCCGCATATTCAGCACATTACTGAAGCGGGAATAAAAACATCACAATCTGATTATCTGTTTCTATGATGACAAGCAAGTGTCCCAGTCACACCACTGAGAATGGCCGAAGTTACAAATACGGTGTTTCACTCAATTGAGGCTAAAGCAAAGGTTTTTTGATTAGGCCTACTCACTCACTTTTGAGTGTCTGGCGTGAGTGATTTCAATGTTAAATCAATGTAAAGACGCGTTTACGCGCGTCTAGAGGTCCTGCGGCGCGAAGGCGTTTCGCGCGGCGCGGTAGACGCGAAGCCCGAATGAGGCGAATTGACTAACACAGGTAACGTTATTACTTTAACAGCAGCAGTAAAACTGTTTCTACTGTGATGGTTTAACTTTCTGTGGTTCAGCAGAGGCTGATATAGCCTATAGAAGTAGCCTAGCCTATTCAACTAAGTAAAGCGCTGTAATGTGAACTGTCAGTGCGATAGACCAATAAAATCCGAAATGGACCACCCACTGTCAGCGCTAGCCTTCTGAGACAATAGATTACATTGTGGCTAATTTATCTTCAAAATCAAGCCCGATCCTACCCGAGCCCGTGCACGTTGTGTCCGAGCCCGGCCCGACACATTAACTGTAATTATGAGCCCGAGCCTGATTTAAACCCGACCATTTTTTAATACGTGGGCCGTTATAACCAGGGGTGGCGCCAGGGAAGTTGAGATGAAGCAAAGATGAAGTTGACGATCGCCATCTCCGTAGTGAACGCGCCTATATGGAGAAATGCATGGATTACATCAGGGAGTTGCCTATTTCTTTTCGTTTTGAATTGTTTTGTTTAAAGACATTTCAAGCTTTCTTTAGATATATTTCTTAATATTCTCTGTGAGGCATACACTTAGTTTCAGTTAATTTATGATGAGATGCGCTCCAATTAACGTGCAGTGCAAGGCGCGCCGGTGCCTCCGTGATTATAGCCTGCTATATTTGCTTCTTATTTATTAAATACATGCAATTCGTTGATGAAAAAATTATTAAAATTAAGATACAATTTATACAAAACGAAATTCACTTTAAAGAAAGGTTTTCTACAAAACAAAACTTAATGAAATGGTCAAAATCATGTCTAACCCACTCCAAGTCTCCCGATATACTGCACATCCTATCTTACTCGTGCTGTTCACTTTTCATAAATCAACATAGAAAAAAAATAACATTATAATATTTTAACAAATATGAAAATCAATGAGCTTATTTAGGCTAATGGCTACAACACATAGGCTATAGTAAGCCTACAGAATCTCTGTACACATTTCTGCACATTTATTTACTTCTGAATTTTGCACACATAACATTTGCACACATGGCATTTATCAACATTTATCAAGTTCACAGATAATTGTGCGTGCATTTATTAATTATTATCTTAATGAATAATGCAACAAGGACAAATCATGTAAACTGACTTGTTTGTTTATTCAGAATGAAATGGATCGCAAATGGATCCGAATGAAGAAACGTAAAAAAAAAAAAAAAAAAAAAAAACGTGAACAATGATGAACACAGAAAATGAACAAGAATGAACTTTGGATGGCCTAGAAGGAGTAGGCCTAGTAGGCTACAACTCTAATTTAATTCAACAAGGTTTTAGAATAATATAGACATTTTTTTAAACAAAATAAATATTTTTAAACTTTATTATCCCGGGCCCGGTGTGATGCGTGCGAGTGGAGGAGACGCTGAGCATGACACGTGACATGTTGCATTTTGTAACACAAGTGCTGAATCAAGGGCCCGGCCCGGGTCGGGTCAAATTCGGGCTCGAGCAGAGAATCTAAGCTCTGATTTATCTGATCCTGTCCATTAGCTTTGATCCATGTACGGCTTTTCAGAATGTCACCAAGTACAAATATTTGTAATATGTAATTTTTCAGCACGAAAACTCTTGCTAGCTAGCTGGGAAAAGGGTCCAGAGCAGCAAATGCAGTGAATGAAGTTCATGTTCTCATGATTTATTTTTATGAATAAAAATGTTTCAAAACATCCCCCCCTCTGTTTTTTTCACAAATCGCACCCTGTATATATATATATATATATTTCTCACATAGCACATCCTGTTTTTGATTTGAACATTGTCTAGAGTTTATCTTATTTTGTATTCAGTGTACACAAGAGTTGCCTATACAGTTTTATCGGTAGATGCTAAGAGACATTTATTTATATATTACCTGTTTGCAAACTTTTTTTTTTTTCTTTGATGGCACATTTTCCTGACCTTTCTGCTCCCCCCTGTGCTTTACAGCTTTACAGGGGGTATGGCTTATCTAAATGAGATGTAAATGAGCCCTATTGTCACTCCCAGCAGCAGAGAGAGGTGAGAACTTCACAATCTTCAGAGGCTGTTTTCTCCCCTTTGAGCTTTTTTGAGTGCCTACCTTCAAATGGCCACAACTTCTCCAAATATTATCAGATTTCCATGTGTTACACATCGTTGGAAAGCTTGGAGACTACACTTTCAGAATCCGTGAATAACTCAAAATGCCCCAGAACGAACTTGTGTCCCTACTTTCCGTGATCGGTCACATATGTGTTTGTGTGTGTGTGCGCGTGTGAATCAGCTGGAAGAAACGCTGTGGGCAGGACTAACAGATCTTCACATAAATATTCTTCTTCAGTTGTTTAGGCTACGCGGGAACCACCGGAACTTCCTGTAAATGAAAGTCCGAACCATACAGAAAATGCTTTCACACTAGAAACGAACCAAACCTTTGTTCAGTTTGATCCGGACCGAGACTTCCTCTTTTCGTCGGACCAAATTTCATCTGTTTGGTTCGGACCGTGGTCCGAAGGAGGTTTCACACCTGTAATTTTGATCCGGACCAAACTGAAAAGTCTGAAAATCCAGACCAAACAAGGTAGGTGTGAAAGGGCCCTTAGACTTTCTACAGTAGCAAAAAGAGTGCGTGTGTTGTTTATGTTTCTGTTTATAATATCCGAGAAGAAAGTCTGTCTAGCTTTGCCTAGTTCCACATTGAAAGCATGAAGGCTGTCTTTGTAGATGTTATAATGGACTACAAGTTTTGTCTTCCGCCACATGTGCTCTACTTTTCTGCATTGTCTTTTCATATTTTGCACTGCTGTTGAGTTTCTCCAAGGTGCTTTTTGTCTGCCACTCTTCTTCCTGACTTTCACAGGAGCAATATCATCTATTAGACTCTGTACTTTTGAGTAAAAGGACTCGAGGAGAGAATCAACAGAGTCAGCAGATATGCTTGGTGTTAAAGATATAGCCTTCATAAATAGTACATTATGACAGACACAGATCTAGCTTCAATAGTAGGAGAGATCAATATGTCAAAGAATATGTCAGACAGTGCTACATCCTTAATAGCAATCGATGGAATGTTTAGACCCTTACTGATAAGTAAATCTAGAGTGTGTCCACGAGTGTGTGTGGGTCCATGTACATGCTGAGTCAGATCAAAAGTTTTTAAAACAGTTATGATTTATTTTGCCATATTGGTTTCTGTGTTATCTATGTGAATATTAAAATCCCCAGCAATAGCAAACCAGTCAAACTCTGAGGTAATTGTTGAAAACAGTTCTGTAAAGTCCTCAGCAAAGTCTGGAGAGTTTTTTGGAGGCCTGTAAATATTAAGATAAGTAAAATGCGTGGAGCACCTTTTAACACAATACCCAGATATTCGAAAGACGGGTAATTTCCCAAATGATACTTGCTTACATTGATAGACATCTTTACATACACCTCTCCTACCCGCTCTGCAGACACTCATACAAGTAAAGTTATGTTTCATCGAGGACTGTTGCACTGCAGCTGTCTTCTGTAGAGTAACACTTCTAGTAGAGTGTAGTCTATTAGTAGACTGTTAGGTTGAGGTTAAGTTGACATGTAGTTGTAAAGTTACTCATAGGCCCCGATCACACCGAACGAGCAGTGCGCTGCTTTTTTATGTTGCTAGGCAACCACCGAAACAGCCGTCCTGTCAGTCAAGTAAACGTCATATTAGCCTTCTATTAACTTTATTTACTTTCTGTTAACATTGTGGTAGTTACGGTTCGTGAAGTCGTTAAGCTCCTGGTAACCCGCGAGAGCACCACAAGTTTATCCTCCATCATTGCAGTCTCGGGACGTTCAAAGGAACTGTAGCTTTCGTCACTACAACGGATGGCCCGCCTCTCCATTCATTCGATTGGACAGTGGAAAAAAAACGCGATGACATCTAGCGCTTTACTACTCTACTCTTTTCTATTCTATTCTATTCCACCCAGCTTATAGTATTTTATATTGTCTGTAATGTTATATCATAATACATTTCAAATCACTTGCTTGAGATTGTGGTCACGACTGCTCAGCCAACTTTAATTATAAGAATGTACTGAAGTGTGCATTTTACTGTACGTCCAAAAACATTATATGTGACCCTGGACCACAAAACCAGTCACATGGGTCAATTTCTTGAAATTGAGATGTAGACATCATCTGAAAGCTGAATAAATACGCTTTCCATGGATGTATGGTTTGTTAGGATAGGACAATATTTGGCTGAGATACAACTATTAGAAAATCTGGAATCTGAGGGTGCAAAAAAATCGAAACATTCAGAAAATCTCCTTTAAAGTTGTGCATTTATGTTCACGATTGTGCTGTGTTCACTCACAAAAATAAATGTTTCATATATTTACAGTAGGAAATTTACAAATTATCTTCATGGATCATGATCTTTATTTAATATCCTAATGATTTTAGGCATAAAAGAAAAATCAATAATTCTGACCCATACAATGTGTTGTTGGCTATTGCCACAAATATACCTGTGCGACTCGTGACTGGTTTTGTGATCCAGGGTCACATATGATCAATAATTCATGGCTTCATGTGTATTTCAATTACTTTACATCTTCTTACATTTGAACTTTATTATTTTAAGTAATGTGAGAATCATAGATTTAACACAAAAAAAAAGTAGTGGAAACAACAATTTGATTGTACTTAAGTTCATTTGCTGCCTTAAAGTGTAAATTGCAGGTTAAATTTTTCACAAAGATAATGCAATGTGTTTATTAAACATAAAGATAAGAACCGCCCACCATTGTTTTTTATACCAAAATGCTGAATATAATATGAAAAGTTGGCACTTTTAACAGTGGTTTTAACCGCTCCCGCTCCCTTCCACTAGATGGGGCGTGACGTCATAAGAGGAACTCACTAGTAGAGTTACCGGCATAGTCATAGCTATAGATGCCTTACATAACTACAGAAAAGTTGGTTGTATGTTTTATTTGATAAAAAAAAATTATGGATAAAATAACTCAACTGTAAACATACTCGTGTGTGCTGACTTCAAGGAGACCGTGATCCTGCCTGAAATGAGAATAAGCTATTCGCAAAACAAACGGGTTCAGGCACCGGGTTCAGGCACGTCAGATCAGCCGGTCGCAGGTCGAGCTGTTCCGCGTTCACCTCACGGCAGCACACACTCTCCACTGCTGATTCAACTGGGTGGCATAGCCCACACAAACAAAGTGGGGACATCGATCTCTCTTTTTCTTTTCTGACAATAAACATCGCTAATTAAATCGTGAGAAATAGCGTGGATTGAGGAAGGGTATTACATGACGTTTGAGGCGTCGATGAGACTAGCGGTTGGTGCCTGTGCAGTGTGTGCATCTCTACAGCTCTGATTTGGACTGACACCATGTAAGTAAATAATGTCTTCAGTCGTTGTCCCTCCTTGCTATTCTACATGACGGTAAACTTTTGAAAAGACTGGCTTGTTCCCTTATATTATCCGGGTTAAGTTTGCACCAGGCTAGCCTAGACTAGCTCTAACGTAGCTACTCACCAGGACACCTGGCCAACCCTCCACTCAATCTCCTCACACCAAGCATTAATAACTCTTTGAGTGCCATGGGTCCTGGCAATTTCCTCCCCTCTCTCACGTCTGACCGGTTAAAAATTGTAGGGCTGTGGTCCATAAAGAATTTGATGGTTTCCCACATCCTCAGTCGTTCTCCAAATAGCCATAATACAGTAAGAATCTAGCAGAGTATGGGTTGCGAGTTCCTCTTATGACGTCATCACCAGTTACTGAAAAAACACGCTACCTTTGAAGAAACCCCAATAAATGTTATTTTAACGCATTTTAAGACAGAAATAATTAAATATATACATATAGAGCACTTTAATTTACACATTAATTGGCTGTGGTGGTTAACCTGCAACTTACACTTTAAGTTTCTAAGTTGAATAGGTGGATTTTTTTCATCTTGACTTGAAATCTAGTGTAGTTTCAGAAGATGCGAGTGAAGCCAGCCGTGAACTCACCATCACTGAGATGTGCAGCAGGTGCATGTGTTCGTGCAGGACCCGAGGCTGTTCTCGAACCGTGGGCTGTGTGACCTGGGACAGTTGCTCAGAGCTGCTGACGGACACGTGGAAGAACAGCGTCCCGTTCTCCAGCCACTGCTGCTTCCAGTGCACCTGAGAGATGAGCGCCCCGGTCCCGGACATCTCTGAAACACACGGAGGAACGACACGCTGATCACACACTGTGGGCCGGACTCATGTCAATGGCATTCAGAACAGCAGGGGTGCGTTTCCCGAAAGCATCGTTGGCCAACTATGGTCGCAAGTTCATCGCAATGTCCATTGAACTCTATTGGTAACGACGGAACTTGGGACCATAGTTGGCTAACGATGCTTTCGGGAAACGCACCCCAGAACGGTAAAAACAGGCCTGGGGAATTGCGATTCATATTGTTATTTGCAAAATGCAAAATGCAAAAAAAACAAAAAAAAAGTGTAATGAGCACATCCTGTAATTATGTACATAATATATTATGTATAATATAAGATACATTACATAATACACTACCAGTCAAAAGTTTGGTTTATTTATTGATTTAAATATTTTGAAAGAAGTCTCATAAGCTCACCAAATTTACATTTAATTTTTTTTTTAAATAGTTGGTTTCACTTTATTTTGATGGTCCCTTTAACACGTTCTGTTGACTATAAGTAACGCTGCACCTACATGTCTACTAACTCTCATTAGAGTGTTAGTTAAGTATTAACAGACTGGTAGGGTTAGGGTTAGATTAAGTTGACATGTAGTTGCAAAATTACTTATAGTCAGTAGAGTGTCTGTTGGAGGACCATCACAATAAAGAGTTATCAGATATTAAGCAGACAGTCTACTAATACTCTAATGAAAGTTAGTGGGCATATAGTTACAAAGTTACTTATAGTCAACAGCACGTTCAAAAGGGACCATCAAAATAAAGTGTTACCAAATTTTAGAGCATTTTAATTAAAATCAATCTAATATTTTGATTTGGTGCTCAGTTATCAGAAAATGTGATACTTTTTTCCCCTGGAATCTTTCATTAATAGAAAGTTCAAATAAACAGCATTTCTTTAATATTATTAATTGTCACTTTTGATCCGTTTTCTAAACTAAGAAAGAAAAATCCTTCTATTTTTTTTTCAATCTTACCCCAAACTTTTTTTAATTGTAGCGTCTCACAGTTTCCATAAAAATATGAAGCAGCGCAACTATTTTCAACATTAATAATAATCATAAATGTCTCTTGAGCATCAAATCATCATATTATAATGATTTCTGAAGGATCATGTGACACTGAAGACTGGAGTAATGATGCTGAAAATTCAGGTTTGATCACAGGACTAAGTTACATTTGACTATATTTTCACATAGAAAACAACTATTTGAAATTATAATAATATTTCACAATTTTACTGTTTTCACTATATATGATTCATGCATATATTGTGTTTTTGTGGATATATAAGGTTCTGTGTGGATTTGTGTGACACCTGAATTTATTAGACTAGTAATAATCTCTGCTGTCAAATGAAGAGTTATTATGACATCCTAACCAAGTCATCCATTTTCCCAACTTCAAACATGTTTTTTTTTCCCGAGCATCAAATCGAGTCTCTTCATACCAGCACTCTTTTGATATCTCTAATGGTTCTTGACGTCTTTAATCTAAAGGTGACATTGTCAGATGTGCTTGAAACAGAGTCTCCGAGTTCAATCGCAATAACAGTACCTCTAACTTTCTGACATCTGACAAGTTTCAAGTGTTTATTAGTTCACTGAAGTTACTGGCATCACTGATTCAAACATTGCGTCATCATTTACTCACATTCACAGCAGATGTTCAGCAAAATGTTCATAATGAAGGCAAAGAGTGACCAGAGGTTGTCCAGCTCCAAAAAAAACACAAAGTATAATAAAATTGAGTCATGCACTGTAAGTCTTCTGAAGTCGTACAATCAGCAAACAAATAATAATTCAGTTCAACTTTGTTTTTGCACATGTACATGCTAAAGAAGACATCATATCAGGTTTAACTAATACTAAATGTAAATCTATTACACTAAGTTTTTGTTGTGTAGACTTTGTTCTGAAATAGAGCTGTAATACAATAAAATATAAATATTAAATATCTTAAATATATTTTAAAGTATAAATATTATTTGAAAAACTTGTTTTATTGTCTGTTTGTATTATCTAAAAATTAGAAATGTTGCCTTAGCTGACTGAAATAAAATCAAACTTGAAGTACTAAACGTACAAAAAACTTAAATAAACATAAGCATAAATAGAAATATAAAACATAAAAAAACATAATAAAGTTACTAATACTATAATGGATAATATTATAGTGGACCAGATGTCATAATCATAAGCAGTCGTGACACGGCAACTTTTAATCTTAAATATTAACTTAACTTAACTTAACTTAATATATATATATATATATATATATATATATATATATATATATATGAAGACTTCAGATGCAAAAGCCTCTAAGTGCCTTCTGAAATTTTCTTTTAAAATTAGCATTTTTTTCAAGCTCGTATGTTTAAGTTCAGTAATTTCACTTTAATGACAATTAATAGGTAATTTTCATTGCCATTAAAGTGAAATAACTGAACATAAACATACAAGCTTGATAAAAATGATCATTCTAGAAGGAAATTTCAGATGGCACTAGAGGCTTTTGCATCTGAAGTCTTCATATATATATATATATATATATATATATATATATAAATACTAAACCATTAAAACAAGATTTGAAAGCTCCGGTGGAGGTCAAGATTTATAGTGAATCATGAATTGCAGTCTGATCCTCTCACAAAGCTACTGTATTTAAAAGACAGTTATGAGGATTTTTAATTTTTTTTCGGTCCTATTGGGAGCTTGAAAGGATTGAAAAGACATGAGTTTGGAACGACATGAGTGTGAGGTTTTTCATTTTGAAAACTTCCTTTAATTTCAGCCAACTCCAGTCAACAAACAGGCTCTTAAATCAGACATTCCAGTACAAACGAGAATCAAACACGGCTCATAAGCACGGCTGGATTGATTTTCAATCACTCTTGAATCAGAGATCGGCTTCAGCGACTTCAGTCCTCAAAGCATAATCAAAAATCTCCAGCGTGTGATTGTACACCTCTATACGCTCCAGTGAGAACTGTTCCCGAACTGTTATTTGGGGAGGAATGGAGACCTTGAGGGGAGAACTGATAAAACGTGTCCAGATAGGGATCAGATCCGTGCGATGGCCTTTCCATCGACTCGGGTTTGCGGTTTGACCGCTCAGCGTGACCTCGGGAGTAATAAGCCTGATATTTTCAAAGGAGCTTCAGAAGAGAGGTAAAGCTGTTTCACCAGTAACGAGACGCAGGGAATTGATCCTGGAGGAGCACAGAGTGGCCGGATGCTGAGAACGGGACATTCGGAAATCAGGAAGATCCTGACCTCCAACAAAAGTGCTGTTAGACTTCTCTTTCAGGTCTCCGGAGACCTCGTACAGTTCTCAGTTAAGCGTCATTTCAGGATCGGAAAGAAGTGCACTTAAAGGAGTAGTTCACTATAAAATGTAAATTAGCCCATGATTTACCCTCAAGCCATCCTAGGTGTGTATGACTTTCTTCTTTCAGACGAATACAATCAGAGTTGTATTAATAAACACCCTGATGCTTCCGAGTTTGATAATGGCAGTGGATTGCAACCAACAGTTTGAAGCTCAGAAAAGTGCATCCATCCGTCATAAACGAACTCTACACGGCTCCGGGGGTTAATAAAGGCCTTCTGAAGAAAAGCCATGAGTTTGTGTATGAAAAATATTCATATTTAGTTAAATAACTAGCGTCCGGCCAAGCAAACATAGGGATTTTACTTAAATCTAAGCGCAACTTATGCGAGTAATGCGACATGCTGCTGATATTTACGATTCGCCATGACGCAATACTTCTGACGTCACAAGTTGTGTAAGTTACGCTTTAGGCGTAAATAGACTGCGTTTGGCCGGAAGCTAGAATTATACTTTGTAACATGATATATGATTTTTTTTTTTTTTTTTTTTTTTTACAAACTTTAATGGCTTTGCTTCAGAAGGCCTTTATTAACCCACCAGAGCAGTGTGGAGTTTGTTTATGACAAACTCATTTTTATTTATTTATATATATATAACTCTGATTGTATTCTCCTGAAAGAAGAAAGTCATATACACTTAGCTTGAGGGTGAGTAAATGGGCTAATTTTAGTGTACTTGTAGTGTACTTGAAGTGTACTTCAAATCTTAAAAGTACCTTTTAAAAACGGTACTTTCAGGCACTATTAATGAAATAAAATGCCACGTAAGTGTGTTTAAAGAGAGTACACTTTAATGACTATGTTTCTTAAGTACACTTTTAAAAAGTGCACTTTGTAATAATGTCAAATTAAAAGTTTTACTTTAAAGTACATTTCAAATCATTTTGTTTTAATGATCGTTTGTACTACTTTTAAAAAAGTTCACTTATTTGATTTGCACATGTAAAGTTGTTAAAACTGCAGTGTGTTATTCAATATTACATTTAAACTAAATTGCAACTTTATCATGACAAATGTGTATATTTAAATACATCAAACCAGTTGACATTAAAGCATATGGTAACTCTTTACAACAAGGTCCCATTAGTTAGCATAAGTTAATGCATTAACTAACAATTTGCATCACATTTGTTACAATATATTAATGTTTTGTCAATATTGGTTAATAAAATTAGAACTGTTTAATTATGAAATTATAGCTACATATAAAAATGCACTTAAGTTCTGTAAAATTCAACTAATTAAGGGTCCAAAAGTGCAGCATATAAGTGTATTTATTTTTCACAGAAGTCACTAGTTAAAACTGATCTTCCATCTACTTCTACATACATCTTCTTTCAGTCTGGTCAATGATGCATTTATTACTTAATTTAGCTTTTTGTGTCTGTAAAACTCTAAAAGCACTTTTTCAGCATCTTTGGGACTAATGGACAGGCAGGCAGAAATTGCTGAGCATTGTATTACAAATCTGTAGTGTGTGAAACTTGCTATCAGAGTTTTTTTAATCAGATGTCCTTTAATACAACAACGAAGAGCAGAGAGCAAGTAATCGACCGTGACAAGGAACAGATCTTTTATAATAAAAACTCGTCATATTTTACAGCCGGCAACCCTGGAGCAAGACATCGAAAGAAAATAAACACAAATAAAAGACAAGTGGTCAAGTGAATATTAGCATCAGCGTCACACCATATCAGATGACACGATCAGCTTCAATTAGCTTAAAAACTCCTTTTCCAGGCAGCAAGCCAAAAGTTTCAAGCCATTTAGATCAATTTAGAGTGGATTACTGTCGCTACTCAAAGCTGAATACATTTGAATAAATTATATACATTCAGGGCCACGGCTGAACTGAACAGGGACAACATGGCATGTTTGGTGTGTTTTAATTAATCCAAATAATGTATAGTTTGCTCAAATCTGCACCCATTGATTAACAGCAAAGAAAGAAGCCAAACCAAAAAGAAACCTGTGTCTACCGTAGTATAATTAAGAGAAATACACGACCCACTATGAGGATGCTGCCAAAATAAAAAACACTATTATGACTTGATAATGCTTGATTGCATCACTAGAGAAATTGTCCTCTGGCATATTTATCTCCCGCCTGCACAGAATTGCATGTCTTTAAAAGTAATATTTAGTGTAATATAACTCTCACAGAGACAGACATTTGATTATTAAACATTTAAGGCATAACCCCCCCCCCCCCCACCACCACCACACACACACACACACACACACACACCACCCCCCACCCCCAAAAACAGAACAAAAAAACAATTTTGTCATAATTTAACCAGTTTTACTATGGATTGAAACAACATGAGACTGAGCAAATGATGACCAAGTTTTCATTTCTTTGTGAACTGCCTTAGAAGCCACAAAGTGTTTTAAGTAAGACTACAATACAATGAGAACAATATTCATTAGAGAATGTGGAGGCTGTATACAACGATTAAGACCATACAACATATTTGTTGAATCTATTGAATTATTATTCAATTAATTGTATATAATAAGAAAAATAATAATTCCCACAAACAGTCAAGCTCAACCAGCTACTAAGGACTATCACTGCATTTGACGTGTGAAAGTTGCACTAAGCTATAGACACTTGGGTTACACTTTGTTACACTGTTTGTTACAGTGTAATACAGGGATTAAAGTGAAAAAAATTCTTCTGACTGAATTTTTTTTTTAGGCCAAGTCATATTCCTTTAACTTTTTACATAGTCGAGACCAATAGCGTTTTAAGGGGAGACGTTTTAAACCGCTTTAATATTGCCAGTAGGCATAATTTAAAAACTATTTTAATCTATGAAAACGAGGCAGGGAGCATGTGTAGGCTACTGTAGAGCACGAACGGCAGCATTGTGACTAGCTTCTGATTGATGGTGACCTAGCACTTTTTTGCCATTATTGCCATATTGAAGTCTCCTGTGACATACTGTGCAAAGACACGTACCTGGCTGTTTGATTTTTTTAGTCCACAAACTAAAAGGCTTGCCATTCTCCCCCCATTTCGCTAAGCCTTCCCCTTTACTTAAACTTTCGTTAAGTAAAGGGGAAAATATTATATATAGGCAAACACGTTTATATATTATTATAACACGTTAACACAAAATTTGTTAACACACACAAGTACTTTTCCCCTTTACTTAACATAAATTGTAAGAATATAAAGACTAGTAATAAATAAACATTAGGCCTATGCTAAAGCTATTAAATAGCAGTCCCAAACTAGTTTTTGTTAATACAAAGTTGGTATGAGCCACTACAGTCATTTAAAAATATAAAAAATAATACAAAGAAAAATAGTGGCATTTTGGGGTTAATATGGAAACAACAGTTACCATGGCGAATACACAATATTAACAATAACTGTTAATGAAACATGGAAACTGCTCCTGGTGAATAGAATGAAAATCATCCCTGCATTACTTTTATTTCGGGTAATTTACAACGTAACGGCGTTGCATGCTCGTAGTTTCTTTTGCACTAGCTTGATCAGTGAGGCGATACAGCGCGCGCCGCTGCATTTGCGCGTGCAATTGAGTGTGCGCTACGAGAACAGTATAACGGCTGACAGGACAAGAAAGTCCGTTTTTCTGAGGTGAAAAACTATATTTCAGCGTATACTCATGTCACTGCCTGGTAGTTCCTATTGTGCTGGGTTTTCTGAAGTAGTCATGATTCGCCTCTAACATGCTCTAATAAACACGCATGCAGAGTGGAAAAGGAGGAGCGGAGGCGCGGGGAGCAAGGATTACAGCGCAAACTATATCGATATATGCGATATGGTCTAATTCCATATCGCATTTCAAAAATATATCAATATATTTTTTCGCCTAGCCCTACCTGCATTATAAGTGTGTCCATGGTAACTGAAATATAGTTATTCTAACTCAGCGCACAACTGTAGCCTGACATGCACTTTCCGTGAGCGGTAATTGAAAACCCAAACCCGGAGTGGACCATGAGCGAAGTGATTACAGAACGCTTAGAATGGAGAGAGGAACGTGCTTTTGCTCCACTCCAGGCTTTGATCACATCCCCCTCAGTAGGGTGAATACACCTCGTCTTTCCTTAATTTAAGACCTATTCAAACTAAAATTAAGACATTTATTACACTTTTTGAGAAATGAAATCCTATTTACGGCCTTAAAATTATTAAAAGTGAATTTAAGACACTTAGGACAGACTGGAACCATATTGACGGAAATCCGTCATAGACCTGCTGCAATTAACGGAAATCCGCCGTAGCGACGGAGAACTTTAATCCCTGGTAATAACACATTTAAGTACGAATAAGTAATACGTGACTACTTACTATAGGGTTAGGAATAGGGTTTGGTTTGGTTTAGGGTTAGTTGCATGTAATTATGCAGAATTTATAGTTATTACTATAGTAACTCCTGCACATCCTACATAATCATCAGACAATCTCTTCTCAGTGAACTGAAAAACCACAAGATGCCTGACATAGCAATAGATGGCAGCCGTGGTAATGCACAATATTAGTTTGTGATAATAAGAAGACTTAGTTAGCTACTGGAAAATCTACACTGATTTGAAAGCAACTAAGCTACTCTCAAGCTACTGAAAAACTGCATTGAGTTAGTAGCATCACTACTGCAGTTATCTACTTCTCAACACTGCTTTCTATATAGAGGAACCGTGCAAATGCTGACAAAATAAAAAAGAAACGTTCAGGCTGTGTCTTGTTCTCTGTTCCCAGAACAGGGACAACAATAATAGGTGTCATTGGGCTCAAATCCACTTGAAAGCAGGAGACAGTGTCCCCTCACCACAGGCCTGTGTGTAATTCATTAGCGTAACCCCATTAACAACCGGACCTGTGCTGGGACTCTCCGAAACACACCCTTTATTACTCCCAGCAAGGGCACCGGCACTGGATGGCTTCACCCGCCCCCGTCGGGACGTCCCGGTCCAGCTTGCGTCTCCGACACACGTGTGATCTCATTAAGTCAGCATCTACACGTCCTTGTTAAGGCCTCGCTGTTGTTCTGAAGCTCTGCGACTCTGTGGTTTATGCCCTAGATGACTTTCCAACAAAAGCTTCCCGATGTCCACAGTCAGCAAAACACTTATTACTCGACTGCTGGCTCAAGTGCTTCTCCCAAAGAAAAGCAATCAGCACACTTGGCAGAGACCGAGCTGCAAGTATCTGAATTTCACAAATCATATTCACACAGTCACTCCGGCCCAGAACGGCCATATTGGTTGTGATTTCAGTGACACTGCACAACAGAGAAACACACAAATGTGTGAAGCATAAGCTCGTTTTTCATGAGAATATGCTGGAAATGTTGTGTTGGGTTTGCACATACTGTACATACATGAGGATATGAACAAACTACACTAATTATTAAACTTTGCACTATCCTGCATGGTTTGTGTTATAGACATGCATGATAAACATAAATGATTATGCAGGTAATGATAAACATTCACTTTTGACATGTTAAACATGGTGTTCTCCATTCATAATAGGACACAACTTAAAGGGCTCCTATTATGCCCTTGTACTAGAATATGTACAACTTCAGAAAACACATGATTTGTCAGATATTTTACATTATTACAGCTCCTCTCTCCCCAGTCTGGCTCAGCGCATCATTAGTTCCTGTTTCGATGAAGCCCCTCCTTCTGAAATATGAAATGTGCTGTGATTGGTTCGCTGGGTCAGTGTGTTGTGATGCTACTGACAAGCATTTATGGAAAACTAAAATAGAATTTATTGTCATTACTATTGAAACTTGTCTATCATGTATTTGAATGTACTAGTTGCAATTTAGTACATAAAAAAAAATATATATATATATATATATATATATATATATATATATATATATACAGTATATATACACACGTATATTACGTATAATAACACATGCAATTTATTTTTTTCAGTTTAAAGTGTTACAAATATTTCACGCAATTAACACTTTTATTAACATTTTTCCCCCGTCATCCTTTGGCTAGCGTTACATTATCACGGTCTTATTCATGCAAATGTTTTTAAAACATTCAAGCGTGATAAGACATAAAAGAGAACGCAGTGCAGTCAGTGAATCTCCCATCTGACACACACACACACACACACACACACACACACACTTGTGCACACAGAAAGCCGCATCAGACAGCACTTGAACAGAGAAAAACACACACAATTATGTTTTTAATGAGGTAAATGAAGTCTCAAATTAACTTAAAGAGTTGTGAGAAAATGTGGGTGCATATATATATATATATATATTGTGGTAGATTTTTAATAGATAAAACAGTAAACTGTATATCAAACTAACCATGTCTCTAACATCTAACCTTACTTCCTTTTTCAGGCCTAACATGATAACACTTTGAAACACAATGTACTAAAACGTTCTGTCCTGTGTTTTTGAATGTTGTATGTTGTGTTGCCATACCCCTTCGACTTTGGTTGTGTGAGTGTAAAAATTACAAATAAGGGAAATGAAACTAGACAGATGACTAGGTTTGAACCTTGTGATTAACAATGAAGTAATCATTAAAACAAAGTTTGATTTACCTAGTAACAGAAGGGTTTGCCTATGAAGAACCAATCAAATTGTGGGGAAATTATGTAATGCAGCATGACATTTTTATCATACCTCCCTATTCTATAAAAACTGTTGTATTCGTGTTAGCTGGTGGGATTCTCAATGGAATTTGTCAGAGATCCTCCGGCCTCGCTTCTTGGGGGAGATTCTCTGAGAACTGCTCGAGAGATCCTCCGGCCGTGATTAAAGCATTTAAAGGACATTTGCTGAAGTCTGTTTGTCAATTATTCCTGCGCAGGAAGAACGCTAGTTAGGGAAGCAAGTTAGTTAGGTAGACTATATATTAAGCGTCAATTGGAGACGGCCCCGGTAGACCTAGGTCAGATGAAATAGGACTTAATTAGGTTTAGGGAAAAATCTATCTAAAAATCAATATATATATATATATATATATATATAAATAGAAGTAGTAGCCTACTAAGAGATGTTTTTTGAAAATGTAAAAATGCTGAAAGTTTTCTATGTTTAGGGGTAGGGTTACAGGAGAGAATAAACAGTTTGTACAGTATAAAAATCACTACGCCTCTGGAGAGTCCCCACAAAGATAGCGAAACAGAGTGTGTGTGTGTGTGTGTGTGTGTGTGTGTGTGTGTGTGTGTGTGTGTGTGTGTGTGTGTGTGTGTGTGTGTGTCAGAACATTGACAGTTGTATGGCTGGGACACAAGGGTGCATCAGCATTGCTTATCCTCATAAAAGCTGGCAGGCCAGAAGCTCTTTACTGTGTGCTGTGATGAACCTGGAGAGATCAGCTCAAACTCTCTGTGTGCGCCAAACCTGCCTTCAGTTATTCACATCACCGATATCAGGATAATCATCCACAGCTTGTACAGTTAGATTTAAAACAGATACAGAATCTATCAACATTCAGAGAGTTTGTGATATGTTCATGTTTTACATTGATGCATGACATTTAGATCATGATCTCTATCGAACGAGGCTCTACCAATCAGAATCAAGGACCGGAACTATCCATTTAATAATACATATGTTAGATGCTGGACCAGAATTCAATCCAGAGTTTCAAAAATCCGACAAAACACATAATTATCATGATGCAATTACTGTACCGTCTTGCTAATTCCATCTCCCTCCTGTTTAATTCACTATCGGTAAACAGCAAATCAAATTACTCAAAATAAGTCATTAATATTGTTCAGGATTTTTTTTTTTTTTTTTTTTTTTTTTAGTATCATTTAAAAAATACTTTTAAACTGATGTTCATATCTACTCATAATTACACAACTTGATATTTTGTAAACACAACTCATAGAAAAACATAGTAACTTCTCTTTTAAAGTATTTCTTTTCAAGCGATATGTGCAAATATGTGAAGTTTTAAATGTTCTCTTCTATTGTACTTAAAGTGGTCAGTGTCAATGTTACTCAAGATTTCTTGAAGCGATTATAATCTTATCACAAATGTTCTTCTCTCTGACTGTAAATGAAGCAGATCTTCACTCTTCACACTGCTTCTCATACAATGACTGACAGTTAAACCGTTCAAAAGGTTAAAATAAATCTCTTCTGCTCATCAAGGCTACATTTATTTGATCAAAAATACAGAAAACATATTATTATTAATTTTTTCTGTAAAAATTAGCTTTTTATTCCAGTGATGGCAAAGATAAATTAAAAAATGAAATTTCTTATTATTATCAATGTTGAAAACAGTTGAGAGATGTCTCTGAGGACTCAGTTTTTACTACTGTACCTTTAAGACTTCTATATGTAAATCACATTTAGCTGCATATAGTTAGAGTGCTTGGCTGCTGAAAGTCCTGCTTTCTATGATAAATGTCCATGACGAGAGAAAACATGAGCACTAGACGTAATCTGAAACAAATTAAGGTCAGGTGGTCATCTCATCTCAGTGTGTGTCAATCAAAACTGAGGAGAGTTTGGCTGAGAGGAAGAGGAAGAACGTGTGATCATGTGACACGTCTCGGTCAAGATGATGTCACTGCTGATTTGTTGGACATCACTGGACAGATTCGTGATTCGAGGATTTATTGATGTACATTCAGATTTGATCATGATGATCATGAAATCTTGACGTGTTGCTGACTACTTCTTTCAAATGTGTCTGTGACAGCGTTATTTTCATAGTTTTTATTCATATTTTGAATGTTTTTATTTTTCGATTTTTTTATTATTTTTAAATACATTTAAAAGTTTTAGTAATTTATTAGTGTGCTTTATATATATATGTGTGTATATATATATATATATATATATATATATATAGTGTGTGTGTGCTTTTTTATTGACTATTATTATTATTATTATTTAATATTTAATATACGTTTTTGTAATTTAGTAGTGTGCTTTTTAATATGTACTATTATTATTATCATCATTATTATTATTATTCCTCATTCATTCATTTATTTATTTATTCAAAAATGATAGTGTTTTAGTTTTGCATATTTCATTTTATTTCAGTTTATTTGATAATCAAAATAATGAAAATGTTGTTATGGTTTTAGTTAACTGTAATAATAAGATAATGAGATCCCACTTCAAAGCCTGGCGAGTTGTCAGTGAATGACATGTTAACAAGTAAATAAGAAAATAAGAAAATAAGAGGAGTTGTCAGCATTGTTTGGGCTCAATGAGCCTCCGTATAACAAAAACATTCAAAGATAAGAAATAAGAATAAAAGAATTTCAGCACACAATATTAGCAAAATGCTCATATTAGCTCCATGCTTCACTGCACTTTTTTCAAATTAAATATTAGCACAGTTTAACGCCACATGGACGTCTTATTACACGCTGAAATGGAATCGCTGTGATTCAGGGCAATGAGCTTTATTAAAATGCACAAAAAAAATTACAAACGCCCAAGAGAGTGCTGTGTGCGTTGGCGCTGTAATTGTGTAATATGTGTGCAACACTGGTGATTCTGCTAATGTTGAGTATAAAGTGTCCAGCCATTACTGAGAGCTGGTGCTAATGAAGGCCGGTCGGTGGGACTGACTCGATCCGATGGCAGAAAACGCTCGTTTAGCTATTAGAGATCATCTCTTCGCGTGTGAAATTAAACATTAATTATGAGGGAGAGGTGGGTTCATACATATGAGCAATTAGAGCCGAGTCACAAGTCATAAACAGGGTCGCATGCTAGGAGAAAACAAATGTGAATATTGCCAACAGAGACATTTATCCAAAGTTATAATGCTTGTAATTAAACTCTGGGGATGTGGTTATGTATATTTGATTTTCTTTTTTATTACTGTGTTGTGTTCTTGTGAAATATCAGTCATTCAGCACTTAGATACGCTTTAAAGGGGTCACGACGTCTTTTGACACTTTAGAGGTCTTTGAGACATTAAAACATCCTGCAAGTGTCATTATAAACAAAGCCTTTATTTAACCAAGGTCCAAACACGGCTCGTTTTGAATCGTGGCATCTGTAAAGTCACATGGGTGAATATATCTGCGTATGAATTTCACAGTTTTCACGTGACGTCACACACCCTGGAGGCCAAAACAAGGCTTTCCTTCATCGCCCGCAAGTTATTTTTCCAGGTTTGTTTGTACTAAGTGTTCATAGAGAGAAAGTGATATTAAAAGACCAATTTCAGCAAACACCTTTTTGATGATGCACAAACACGCGGACAGATATATGAACGCAACACGCAGTTTCTCATTAGGCAGTTTTCCAAAGAAAGCCATTATAAAGAAAACTCTTCCATTAAGCATTCTGGGCTCATCTGCTCGCCTGTATATAGTATGCATCATTAATGAGGTGTACACTGAATTTGATCTTTTAATATCACTGTTTTAGTACATTAAGTGTTATTTCCGTTAAGCGTTTTCAAACGTCCCGCTGTTTTCATTGGCTGAAATCCTGCAGCAGGTTCTGTATATGATCGCAAGTGCCAAAAACCTGCAGCTTGTTCACATTTCTTTTGAGAGGCCGTCAAAATATTCTTGGCTTGAAACAGAGGGGAAATTGACAGGCGTGCGCTGCAGTTCTGTGGATATTTTACACTCCACGCCAGTTCACGTGACTGAAAACTATGAATACAGTGAGGAAAATAAGTATTTGAACACCCTGCTATTTTGCAAGTTCTCCCACTTGGAAATCATGGAGGGGTCTGAAATTGTCATCGTAGGTGCATGTCCACTGTGAGAGACATAATCTAAAAAAAAAAATCCAGAAATCACAATATATGATTTTTTAACTATTTATTTGTATGATACAGCTGCAAATAAGTATTTCAACACCTGTCTATCAGCTAGAATTCTGACCCTCAAAGACCTGTTAGTCTGCCTTTAAAATGTCCACCTCCACTCCATTTATTATCCTAAATTAGATGCACCTGTTTGAGGTCATTAGCTGCATAAAGACACCTGTCCACCCCATACAATCAGTAAGAATCCAACTACTAACATGGCCAAGACCAAAGAGCTGTCCAAAGACACTAGAGACAAAATTGTACACCTCCACAAGGCTGGAAAGGGCTACGGGGAAATTGCCAAGCAACTTGGTGAAAAAAGGTCCACTGTTGGAGCAATCATTAGAAAATGGAAGCTAAACATGACTGTCAATCTCCCTCGGACTGGGGCTCCATGCAAGATCTCACCTCGTGGGGTCTCAATGATCCTAAGAAAGGTGAGAAATCAGCCCAGAACTACACGGGAGGAGCTGGTCAATGACCTGAAAAGAGCTGGGACCACCGTTTCCAAGGTTACTGTTGGTAATACACTAAGACGTCATGGTTTGAAATCATGCATGGCACAGAAGGTTCCCCTGCTTAAACCAGCACATGTCAAGGCCCGTCTTAAGTTTGCCAATGACCATTTGGATGATCCAGAGGAGTCATGGGAGAAAGTCACGTGGTCAGATGAGACCAAAATAGAACTTTTTGGTCATAATTCCACTAACCGTGTTTGGAGGAAGAAGAATGATGAGTACCATCCCAAGAACACCATCCCTACTGTGAAGCATGGGGGTGGTAGCATCATGCTTTGGGGGTGTTTTTCTGCACATGGGACAGGGCGACTGCACTGTATTAAGGAGAGCATGACCGAGGCCATGTATTGCGAGATTTTGGGGAACAACCTACTTCCCTCAGTTAGAGCATTGAAGATGGGTCGAGGCTGGGTCTTCCAACATGACAATGACCCGAAGCACACAGCCAGGATAACCAAGGAGTGGCTCTGTAAGAAGCATATCAAGGTTCTGGCGTGGCCTAGCCAGTCTCCAGACCTAAACCCAATAGAGAATCTTTGGAGGGAGCTCAAACTCCGTGTTTCTCAGCGACAGCCCAGAAACCTGACTGATCTTGTCAGGTCACAAAAACACTGGATCCAATTGCAAATTAGTATAAGGTTTATTTGAACAGCAAGACAACAAGGCAAGGCAGGTGGAAAGTCTCTGGTCGGCAGTATGGTCCTTGGCAGCGCAGAGACTGCTGTGGGCTGAATAATTCCTAGAAGACAGGAACCATAGAAAACAACGGCAAGCGGCAAAACTCGGGCAAAGTCCAATGCAACCGGTACAGAAGGCAGGAAAGTCCGCGGTGACCAGGAACTGGAGTGAACTGCACAGAGTGACACACAAGGAAGCAGTAACCAACGATCTGACACTGAACCTGACAAACACAAGACTACATATAGGATCCATAAACGAGACACACCTGCCGCTGATCTGATTGCTCGTCAGCACAGCTGACGCAGATAGACAATCAGACCAGAACAGTACACACAGAATGAACAGACAGACCCGTGAACCGTGACAGATCTAGAGAAGATCTGTGTGGAGGAGTGGGCCAAAATCCCTCCTGCAGTGTGTGCAAACCTGGTGAAAAACTACAGGAAACGTTTGACCTCTGTAATTGCAAACAAAGGCTATTGTACCAAATATTAACATTGATTTTCTCAGGTGTTCAAATACTTATTTGCAGCTGTATCATACAAATAAATAGTTAAAAAATCATATATTGTGATTTCTGGATTTTTTTTTTTTAGATTATGTCTCTCACAGTGGACATGCACCTACGATGACAATTTCAGACCCCTCCATGATTTCTAAGAGGGAGAACTTGCAAAATAGCAGGGTGTTCAAATACTTATTTTCCTCACTGTATGTTAACCAGGCACAGTGTAATGGAGAGTTCGCAGAGAAACTTCGGTTGAAAGATGAAGCAGTGAACAGTCAGATGAAGCATCACAGCCTCCAAGTAAACTATTACATGAGGCTTTGTCTGTAAATTATGGTTTTATATGTAAGTTTTCAAAACACTTACTCGTGTTGATACTGTTTCCAACGCAATGATCATAACAGTGGCCGTTTACTGACAAGCCTTAAAGGAACACACTGACTTTTTGGGACTTCAGCTTATTCACCGTATCCCCCAGAGTTAGATAAGTCCATACACACCCTTCTCATCTCCGTGCGTGCCGTAACTCTGTCTGACGCACCCACCGCTAGCCTAGCTTAGCACAAAGACTGGAGGTAAACGGCTCCAGCTAGCATACTGCTCCCAATAAGTGACAAAATAACGCCAACATTTTCCTATTTACATGTTGTGATTTGTATAGTCACAGCGTGTATAAATAACAAGGTCACATGAGACACAGCCATCTTCTAACCGTATTTTTCTAACCGTAGGGAATGTATGGACTTATCTAACTCTGGGGGATAAGGTGAATAAGCTAAAGTCCCAAAAAGTTGACGTGTTCCTTTAAAGGCCCACTGAAGTGCCTTGGATCACGCAGCTTTGTATGATGTGTTGACAATATTGAATGGCTCCTCACCCTTTTTAAATAGCCAATAGCGTTTAGTTTACCTCACAGACTGACAGCACCATGGAAGCGAATCCGAGCGCTGATGATACGTTGGACTCAATAGTAGAGGTGTGAATAAACTCATTCTTAATCAACGTACAGTTGGAAACCGAAATAAAACTCGAGCGTTTGAGCAACCAAACACACATCTCTAACCCATATTGCTCTGTGACATCAATGGCCACTTCGGCCAGGTGGTGTTTATAGCAGAGGGGGCGGAGCTTTAGATTCTAGAGAGCATTTGATTGGACAGAATATGTGATGAGAAGCTGAAGTCCGCGACGATGTCATAAAAAACAGTGATTTATTTTAGCGGAAGTGAGAGACTAAGTTTTGAATTCTTATATCTCCTAAATGCGAATTTTGTCGTTGTTTTGGAACACACCAGCTCAGGGCTTTTAAAGTTCCAATGAAATCAAAATGGACATATAATTTATCAGTGCACATCATTATTATTTTTTTTAAATCATGTTCCTGGTAATCTTGAATCAGAATAACTTCCTCTTGCAGCATCTCTTCTCTTCTCTGATGATGTGGGCGGGGCAACCTGTCAATCACATGAGATCCGCCAATAGCAAACCACAACCATCCAACCAGCCAATCAATTCCCCACAGACACAATCAAGCCCCACCCTACTTTTGTTCTTGTTCCAGAAGCGTTTCACTCGAATATATGGTACAATAGGGAAAAAAAGACGAGCATGCCTTCAGTTTAAAGCTGACTTTAAAGGAGTTATCACTTAAAACTGGATCATTTAACCTCAAGGAACAAATAAAAAAACATAATAATAGAAAAATCCATGTCATGACCCCTTTAAAACATACAGTCACGCCACATAAACAGTGACGCGTTTTATCACCCAGCAGGTGAAAACCGCATCTGATCACTTAAAGTAACAGCACACGGTCCTCGACAACACACACCATCTGAGGAATCCTTCATGTCTTCAGCACAAACGCTGCAGGATGAGATTTGCCCCGAAGTTTAATACTTTTGGATTAGGGGTTTGTTTAACCCCTTAATTGTATTACTCCATGCTCTCGTCTCACGTGAAGAAAACACGATCCAATCAATATTTCAAGTGCATTTGTTTATTCATTCAGTAAGTAGCCGCATAATAGTGGGATAATACGTCTTGTTTTATTAAAGTAAAAAGTAGTCTGGTGAATCCAGACTGACTGTACATTACCAGTTAATTTTTTTTTTTTTTTTTTAAATGTAAAAATAAAGATTAAAAATAAAAATTAATTTAAAAAATAAAGAAATTAATACTTTTATCGATTAAAAGTTGCAAGGACTTTTGCATTGCCATGACAGAAATATGACATTTTAAAATACATTTAAAAAAAAAGAAGAGAGTAGTTTAAAATTGCAATGATATTTCACAATATTACAGATTATACTGTAATACAGACTTCTTTCAAAAACATAAAACCATTTCAAACTCTCTCTCTCTATATAATTTGAACATTTGAAAACACGTAAAATGGCCTAATTTCGTGTGGCAGCGTGAAACCAGCCACTGAATCAGAGTATTTTCCAGTCTTAACAAGCTGTGTGCTTCTTATGTCAAAATTGCACTGCTGATATTTTCTTCAGCATGTAATTTTAGACACAGCATATGAGTGTTGTGACTTCTGCCGAGCGCTTTCATCGCTAACAAGCCCTGAAATGAAAACAAACTGAGCTTTATAATGAGACACAGCACTAGCAATTAACGTGAACAGAAATGGATCTATAAATACTTGCCCTTGTCTTCTGAAATGAAATGTCTGCTGGCGGCTCCGTCTCGCATTCACACTGCTAACATGTGTCATTCATTCTGACACCGTGTGTGTGTGTGTGTGTGTTTGTTCGGCAACAGCCTCTGGCTCAAAACTAACGCAAACCCACTTCAGTAACCCATCACTTCTGGTGGGCATCAATCAGACGCTGGCACGTGCGCACACACACATACACACACACACACACACCATTGACGGCTTTTCCTCTTTTAGCTGCTCAGCTCATGAAAATAATCCAAAGAAAAACGATCTAGGTAGTATCTGATGCCCTATTTATGATATGATACAGTCGGATAGCATATATTTTGGTAATATTTTGTAATACTTGAATATTATTTTTAGTAATATTTTGGGCTATAGAAGTCACAACACTCACATGTTGCGTCTATAATGACATGCTTTATGTGTAAAGTCACAGGAAAACAAAATGGGCCTTATTTACGTCCTTATACACGTAGCGTCTCCGAAAGGGCATCGTTTATCAAGGCACGTCATTCTAAAGAGGCAAAAACATGCTGTTGTTTGTGCGCTACAGACTGTGTGATTTCTGCAATCCTGTAAGATCGTTACAAATCACACTGTACGACAAGGATCTAATAAACTTGGGTATGACATGTATGCAGACTGTATAATGATCACACCTTCTGAATCGTAGAATAAAATATCATCATGCGGTAGTGGTGAACAAATAGAGCAAGATGAATCACACTTTGGTAATTGTGGTTTTTATGTGCGCTGAAGAAAAGAGCAAGCGAAAGAGGAGAATATGGACGCGGTCTTGGCTAGGGAAAAGAGGCTAACTCGGCATGACAATTTTACAAATGGAGCTAGAGGTACAGTAAGAAGTTTTAAGTTTTAGCGCCATGTTGCGCTGATCAATACACCATTTGTGACCCTGGACCACAAAACCAGTCACATGGGTCAATTTCTTGAAATTGAGATTTATACATCATATGAAAGCTTAATAAATAAGCTTTCCATTGATGTATGGTTTGTTAGTAAATGACAATATTTGGCTGAGATACAACTATTGAACATCTGGAATCTGAGGGTGCAAAAAAATCGAAACATTGAGAAAATCTCCTTTAAAGTTGTGCATTTATGTTGGCGATTGTGCTGCATTCACTCACAAAAATAAATGTTTTATATATTTACGGTAGGAAATTTACAAAACATCTTCATGGAACATGATCTTTACTTAATATCCTAATGATTTTTGGCATAAAAAAAAAATCGATAATTTTGACCCATACAATGTATTGTTGGCTATTGCCACAAATATACCCGTGCGACTCGAGACTGGTGACGTGATCCAGGGTCATTTGATGTTGCATTTTTATTGGCTAGTCAGTAGACGCAGGTCGTGTGAGATGATCATGCTAACTTTCTGACAGAAAATGATCGCAGGCTATCTTTGAGAGAGGTTCAAAGGCGGTCTTGCGACCACTGTACGAAGTTTAGGAGCCACGACCACAGAAATCTCCACGATTGCTCATCTTTCGTCTGGGACAGCACGGACTGTCTAAAATCTGCCAATAGTTAACACAAGATTGTAATGCTGGTCAATGTTAATGTAAGAATGTTAGCATTAATAATGCTCTTAAAACTAAGTTCACATCTGCCTCCATTCTGGTTAAAATGTGTGTTTGTTTTTGGTGTTACAATATTTAGTCAGTAATGCATAATTAATGAAATTCAAGGTGATCAATTAAGTGCAGTGAATGTTTGACTGCAGGTTAAAAAGCAGTCAACTTAAAAAAGCAGATCAGTTTATTTCATATATGTCTTATTTTGTAAGTTTTATTTTTGCTCATTGTAATAGCAATACAAATTTAAAGTTTCAGTTGTGTGTGGAAATGAAGGGTTGGTAATGCCATTTCATGTTGACTTTTAAAACACAATCATGCATTGAGAAATGTTGTCATGTAAAAGCAGTGGCTTTTATCTTGCATTTAGTGTCTTTCTTTTCATCATTACTGCTTCATTTTGCATCTTTGTCTGTTTAGATCTTTTCAGTCTTGGACTTTTTGAAGGCACTGTGAGTTTTTGGCTATTTTTCTCCTTTGACACACATAACATGATGTTGCAGAGCATCAAATCAAACCAATACCTTTTGCTGAGAAAATATAAATGCTGATTCATATGTGAATATTTTACATCTCTGCTCTCCAATGCTTCTGTCATTCATCTGTTCTTTCCACCGTCTCCAAGGTGACCTGCATTTTACATCCTATTATCACGCACTCATAAACCTCCACTGCTTGCATTACGCATTTAATGCAATCCTATTCAGCGTTAATACAATTTAGCCTGGGCGCGACACAAAAACTCCCTCCCTACAAGAAAATTAACATCATTACAGAAAACAATGCCGCTGATGTTTATGGCTGGAGTTATAAATGGTTTGTCTTGCCACTATTCATGCAGGATTACGAGGGCAGGCGGCCAAAAAAGGCCTAATGTATTTAAAGTGACACATTAAAAGGATAAACAGTAGCTTTATCTCCAAAGTACATTGACTTTCGTCGAAACGCAGCGAAATCTCATTAATGAAGCAGCTGGCCAAGTGATTACAGATATCAGCATCTCGCGGGGCAGAGCCGCCATGTTGGAGAGCAAAGCAGGTCATAATCATACACACATTAAGATATCGAATGCAGTGCTGGGAAACTGACTTCGGCCTGGAGCTCTTTTCCAGTCCATTCACGTACTGGCCGGTGGACTGACCATTGCAAACTGCTAATGAGAAATTGAGAGCGACTACACCTTATTTGCAATGTACTGCAGTGTTATTCTGTATTTAACAGAGGCCTTCTCGTCCAAAGTTGTGTGTATGCAACTATGCATCTTTCACTCTTAGACTTTGAGTCTTTCATTGGTTTTGATCATTTGTGTTTTCAACATTTCCTAATTATGTAACTGGTTCCATACATTTTTACCTGGCTAAAATTGTGTTAAACTTGGTTTATTTTGGATTAATCTGAAATCATGGACCTTTGTCCACCGTTTTTTAAGGACTACAACAAACGGCTGGTAGAGACTACACGACATTCCTGCCGGGTTGGTGACATCACTAACCCTAAAATTTACATAAACCCCGCCCCCGGGAACACGATTATCATGACAGAATATGCTAATCAATGACTAAGATAACTACACATCAGCTACATAAATTCATCAACTAACCATTCAGAAATGTCCTGTTGCTTCTACATGTTGTCACTTCTTCTTGAGTCTCTCCATCATTGTCTGACTCCGGTTTGAACATAAAAGGCTAAAAGTTTTTGAAATTTCCAGTGCATGTCAGTGTGAGATAAAAGGACACAAGCTGTTGTAGCTCCGCCCCCTGTGCCGGGAGCAGCAGCTCATTTGCATGTAAAGGGACAGACACAAAATGGTGCGTTTTTGCTCACCCTCAAAAAGTGACAATTTTAACATGCTATATAAAAATATCTGTGGGGTATTTTGAGCTAAAACTTCACATACACACTCTGGGGACATCAGAGATTTATTTTACATCTTGTGAAAAGGGCATTTTACCACCCCTTTAAGGAATATTATTGTTTTTGTTGTTGTTGTTTTTTTTTTGTTTTTTTTTTTTTTCTGGTAATCTTGAATCAGAATAACTTCCTCTTGCAGCATCTCTTCTCTTCTCTGATGACGAAGGCGGGGCAACCTGTCAATCACATGAGATCCACCAATAACAAACCACAACCATCCAACCAGCCAATCAATTCCCCACAGACAAAATCAAGCCCCGCCCTACTTTTGTTCTTTTTACAGAAGCCTTTTCATTCGGATATACAGTACAATATGGAAGAAAGGACTATAAACACAGTTTTAGTGTAATTGTACAAATGTCCACCTTCAGCTTGTGCTTCACTTGTCTTTTTGCAGTGGAATCTTTAGTGATTTTTATAAAGTAAATCTACAAATAACTTTTATACTGTTAGTCATATTTTGAGATGAACACTTAATGGACTGAAGCAACTAAGGTTATTTGATAGTTCATACATCATTTATTAAAAAATAATGTTCAAATGTAAGTATCAAATATGATCATCAGGCTTTTGAGGAAGGTTTATTTGTTCATCTCTCAATCATCATTGTTTTGAATTGCATGAAAACTACAGAGCTTTGATCATAAAACTAAGCATTTAAATATCATCTCACATAAGACATATTATTGGCAGATACGTATAGAATGACGACTGATATTTATATGCATTTTATGTAAATAACTGCTATACTATTATTAAGATCTAACTGATTTACATACAAGCTATCCGAATTTCATCTTAACTTTTGTTCACATCAGCAATTGCATCAAATTGCCTCTAAAAGAGAATGAGATCCAAATTATCACTGTCATAAAAGCCTGGTGTATCAAATATAATACTCAACAAAAACTAACTTATTCTTTACACCAAGAAAAAAATGGTTCTTTAAAGAACTGAAAGGTTCTTTGAAGAACTAAAAAGGGTTCTTCTATGGCATCACTGTGAAAACTCCTTTATCTTATCCAATCCTTTATTCTTAAAAGTGCACTGAATCCTGTCATCGGGCCGGTTGCATGTCTTTATGTGGCATTTAATTGAAAGCTAACTGAACTGTGGTTGGTAATTTTACTCTAAACCCGCTGACAGTCAGAAGCCTGGCTTTGATATCACTGGGCTTTGGAGGCTTTAGCTGTGAATATTTGTCTACTAGACCCAAATAACGGGCAGCAGACATGCAGACTGTTGAGGAGACCGTGAAGGCAGTGAAGCTGATGCATAAACAGAAGACAGCACAGACTAAAACTGATACTGGGATCATAAGGATGAAGATAAGTTCAAATCAATTGATCAATATTGTAAACCCAGTCCTATAAACCCTTAATGTCCTCAAATCCTAGAGACGCTCTGAAGTAACCGGAGGTTAAAAGGCTATGCAAGCACTCAATGAACCAATGGGGGCCTGATATACCCACGGTATTCTTCTCTTAGGGGTAAAAAGAAGTTTGAAAAACCTGAACAGTGATTTACTGTGAACATCCTGACGCTGCTGAGAGCCGCGTTAAATGAATATGTAATGAGCTGCACACTTTCATCTCAATAACAAAATAATTACACAACAAAAATGACAACGGTGAGAAAACAGCAGCATCTGATCACAGCGATGTGGTTATGATTGCACCAGCTCTGCGATTCAGGTCATTTATAAGATTTATTATAATCACACTTTATCCAATAGACTGCTTTAAAGAAAGCAGCTTTATAGCATTAAACATGAACAAAACTGCATCAGTTTTCAAACTACAACTTCAGTTTCTACCATAAAGCATCTCTCCGGTGAGTTCATGTTTTTACTCGAGTCTTACCTCGACGGACTGAACGGAACAAATGAACCGGAAAAGTTTCCACCTCAAAGAAGGCGGAGCCTCAGAGCCACGCCCACATATTACATCATCACCACGAACCAATGGTAGTTCGAAGGCGTTTACCATTCACCATTTACCAACCTCATTTTGGTCTGATTTTGTTCACACTGTTCGTTCTTAGAGAGTTCTTGAATTGTATCAGGGTCTTGAGCCTCAGCAAGCAGCTAGATTTTTTGTTGGAAGAGCAAATCTTGTGTCATGTATCATGAGTATGCACACTACTCACAGTGCAGCTGCTGCGGATATTGTATATTAGAAATAATATGATAACTTAAGCACCACTGCGCAGATTTATACATGATATATTGCCAGTGAATTTGCTTCAGTGGAAAGCATCATTATGCGATCTGTATCAGTAAAATCAAGACAAATCTGCTCGATCTCTGCCAGGAGACGGAAACAACAGACTTCTCCTGTTAAGAAGGAACGAGGGCCATATGGTGCCCGGAGGGGCCACAGCGAAACTGTGTGCTTCCTCTGACAGGATACATGCATGGAGATGCATCACACTCCCATCCAAAACACACGCGCCGCGTTCATCAATAACACGATGCCAAGGTTGGGAACAGTTGCCAGGCTCAGTGATTGTTATCACACACTACTGAATGTGGGTGTTGAGGACGGTTTCTAAGGTGCACTCACAAAGTCCCCCTGTGGTGAAAATCCAGTTTTTAATGTTGTTTATGTGTCTATGTTGTGTTTTGAATATGCTTTCAGACAAACCATGTATAAATTCATAAGTCGACACCATTGCTGAGTATTTCCTCCTTAAAACTGCAGTGAACCAAAGACAGTCTCAAAAACACACTTTGAAATCGCTGGTGTTTCTGACGTCACAAACTACCTTGTAACCAATCAGATCAACGTGTGATCGTCAACCAGTGGATCTCTGAGCTGAGTGAGTGAGTGGAGGCGGGGCTAATTTGCATATTCATAGAACTGCGTATACTAAATGAGGCAAGGGTGTCGAGGTACATTCAAGCTATTTAACGCATCACACATTCCCTTTAAAAGCGCTGGTTCCATGGCGGATTGCTATTATAACGGCAGATTTGGCAGGTGCCAGGAGCGGTTCACAGCCGAGGAGACCGACGTTCTCGTCAGGGCCGTAAAACACAGAGAAGTGACATTGTGTGGGGATGGGAGAAACCACTTTATCAGGTGTCCTTACATACCAATGTGTCTTGCCTCTATTGGTCAAACAGGTTTGATCTGTCATTACTACAATTAGCCTGAATAATTTGGGTAAATGTGTAAGCTAGATTTATAGCTATTTTTTCTCATCTTCATGGACACCACAATAATTTCCCTCGTGTGGTAATATTTTTCCTTGTAATTATGTATAGTTTGCAAAAATGGGAATTGCTGCGTCTGTGTAGAGTAGAGAAGCAAAGTGTATGTGTGTTGTGCACACGCTACATTATGGCCAAGCATGTGCCCTTAAAACAGCATCTGAATAACACGCCACTGACTTTAGACTAGGTTTCTCCTGGTCTGTGGCTGAATTGTTTTCTGAAACTGCAAAATAGCACCAGGGAACGTTTGCGCCGGAACACGCCTCCTCTTTTCGCTGAACCGCCCCCGGGAGCGCAAGTTCATTCCCTAATTTACCGACGTGCGTCTGTGGAGGGAAAAGTCCGCTGTGCGTCGGGTGCAAAATAGGAATGATACATGCGTCGGTGTACAAAGTCAATTGTGCTGGGTGCAAGATAGGGCCCTTTATGATATTCTGGTCACTAGGTTTTTCCAGTCAAAAACGTCTAAAATTACATGAGGAATCATTAATTCCTGTGCGGGACAAGTTACACGCTAAAGGTGATAGCTGGGCTTAGGGATATTTTTAAATCATGAACCCTCAGTATGAGCAGCAGTACTTCTTAGCCTCAGGCCATGCACTTCAACTGTGTGCTATATGTCACATGCAATTTCTGTGAGACTCAGTGCCAGAGCAATACGAGACAGGGCACAGATGGAAGCACTTGTGCAATCTGTGGGTGTGCAAAAGGAAAATAGCCATTTAAAGGGTTAGTTCATCCACAAATGAAACTTCTATCATTAATAACTCACCCTCGTGTCGTTCCAAACCCGTAAGACCTCTGTTCATCTTCTGAACACAAATTAAGATATTTTTGATGAAATCTGAGAGGTTTCTGATCCCACATGGGCAGCAACATCATTGCAACTTTCAAGGCCCAGAAAGGTAGTAAAGACACCGTTAAAATAGTCCATGTGACAGCAGTGGTTCAATCTTAATGTTATGAAGCCACGAAAATACTTTTTGTGTGCAACCCCGCAAAATAACAACTTTATAAAACAATCTCTTCTCTTCCACGTCATTGTCCTACGCTGTTGACGTAGTGTGAACAGTGCAGCGCTTCCTTGTTCTATGTCAGAACGCTCTCTCATTACACTATGAAATTTCTGTCATTAATTACTAATTTTTGGGGGAACTAACCCTTTAAATTGCTGAGAACCACGTCGATTCTCAACGAAAAGTCTGTGCTTTTGCAGGTGATTCCAACCGCAGATGCTGTCAAATTAAACCATAAAAAGAGATGAATGAAAGTCTCATGAGTTCGGAGAGACACAAGTTTGAGTAAATGATGACAGAATTTTTATTTCAAAGTGAACTGTCCCTTTAATTGCCTCAATTGACCAATCAGAATCAAGTATCCCACAGAGCTGTGCAATACAGTGAACAACTATAGCTAGGATGCATTTGCCACACATTAAATGCCTTCACTATAATAGAATACACTGACGCAAAGATAACACTTCGCATGATTATCTTTGATCTCTTTGATTTTCATCTTTAACGTCTCTTGGACATCATTGCGGCTGCCAAATGAAGTGCATATGACTAAATTTGCCATTACTCTATATAAGTTTCAGTGATAAATGCAGCATAAGAAGAGCATCCAATTAAATATGAGCAACCAAATCATCATGCAAGTGATCAGAAAAACGTTCTCCATGAAAAAGAATAAAAGGATATCAATATAATTAATGCATGAGAGCATCACCTGTGGAAATGACCTCTACGCATTCCCATAGAAGATGAATGAATTTCATTAATTCCTGCAGAGCAAAGAAAATGAATACATGACGACGAGAAACACAGTTCATAATACCAGCAGGAGTGTTTTAATTAAACTACACTGATTACATCAGACCGTGTTTTATCATGTTTTTTCAAGCATACAGCAGTGAAAAGGGCTGAAAGTGATTTGCCCTTTCATGATGCGATTACCTTGAACTACAGAACGTGGACCATGTTGTCTGTAAGTAGACCAGTATGTACACAAATGCAGAATTGAATGTCATTAACAAATTGCAATTTGTTATTATTCAAGTATCTAGATGGTAATAGTTAACAATATAACTAATTATGGAATCACATATAAAGATGTTCTTAAATACAACTTAAGTGGGTCAAAAAAGAACTAATAGCATATAATATCAATTTAAGCTGTAATCCACGTTCACTTAAAGTCCCCCTGTGGTGGAAATCCAGCTTTTAATGTTGTTTATGTGTCTATGTGGTGTTTTTTAATATGCTTTAAGACAAACCATAAGTAAATTCATAAGTCGACACTATTGCTGGGTATTTTCTCCTTAAAACTGCAGTGAACCAAAGACAGTCTCAAAAACACGGTCTGAAATTGCTGGTGTTTCTGACGTCACAAACTACCTTGTAACCAATCAGATCAACGTGTGATCGTCAACCAGTGGATCTCTGAGCTGAGTGAGTGAGTGAGGGCGGGGCTCATTTGCATATTCATAGAACTGTGTATACTAAATGAGGCAAGGGTGTCAAGTTACATTCAAGATATTTTAAGGGATGATTTATTTTTTTTAAAGGAACAAACTGTTAAATATCTCATTTTGGTGATCAAAGATGAGTTTTAAGGGATTCAATTATTGACTACAGATGGGATTTAATTGCAATTTACATGCAATCAAGTGGCCTAAAACATTAGATTCAGTTTGCACTTATATATTCCTTTAAATACCATTATTCCCATAAGTAGCATTTTCTTTTTGCTAAAGTATACTTGTTTTTCACAAGGGTTATGAATTACTAGTGCAACTCAAGGAATTATGACGAATGAAAATGTGCATACCTAGAAACATTTTTTTTTTTCACATACTTTCATATGTTTCAAGCCTAAGAGTAAGAAATTTCAGCTATCATCACTGAAATATACTACATCATGTCCACTGTGGCAGCACTAGATTAGTGGTTAAAATCAAGGCTAGTAACTCCAAGCTTGTTGTGTTCAAGGCCTGGAAGACATGATTAATGAACCGCAGCGTTCCTGGGATCCTGGACGCCCGAGGGACACTGTCTGAAAGTAAGTGCAAGTCGCTTTGTATAAGAAAATGTCTGCTTAATGACACATTAAATAAAGAATGCATTATTAATAGAGCCGGCTAAAGCAAGCATGACTATTACTGTTGCTCATACTGATTTAAACAAACACCTAAAACTACTGTACATTTTGAGCTTTCGAAAGGAACTCGTCCCTCACTGTTTGCATAATTATCATGGACAGATAATTACAACATCTTAACTCATTTGTAATGAGCGTTTGTAAACCTATTGTCACAGAAACTTAAAAGGCTTTCACTGCAGTTTCCTGCACTTTTAACTTGCGCTCCCGGGGGCGGTTCAGCGAAAAGAGGAGGCGTGTTCCGGCGCAAACGTTCCCTGGTGCTATTTTGCAGTTTTAGAAAACAATTCCGCCACAGACCAGGAAAAACCTCGTCTAAAGTCAGTGTTATTCAGATGCTATTTTAAGGGCACATGCTTGGCCATAATGTAGCGTGTGCACAACACACACACACTTTGCTTCTCTCATCTACACACAGACGCAGCAGTTCACATTTTTGCAAATCATACATAATTACAAGGAAAAATATTACCACACGAGGGAAATCATTGTGGTGTCCATGAAGATGTGAAAAAATAGGCATAAATCTAGCTTACACATTTACCCAAATTATTATACGCCTGTTTAACTGAAGCTAATTTGGTTGTGTTTCTCCATCCCCAATGTCACTTCTCTGTGTTTTACGGCCCTGACGAGAACGTCGGTCTCCTCGGCTGTGAACCGCTCCTGGCAAATCCGCCGTTATAATAGCAATCCGCCATGGAACAAGCGCGCCTGCTCTTAAAGGGAATGTGAGATGATGTTCTGATTGGTTTATTTCACGTTACGCCCAAACCACACCTATGAATAATGAAGCTACTTCAGACCAACCCATTTTAGATTTGCGAGATTCGCCCACAAAGTTACTTGCATTTCGCGTTTGATACTTGCGTTTCAGATTGTTAAAATAGGGCCCTAAATGTTGTTTGACAGCGGATGCCCTGCCCCTGATTCACGATGTCCTGATGCTGATCCACGCAAACATCAGTCGGGGAGACTGGTGTCCTTTCCTATGCTGCTATTTTTCTGTGTCAAGCCTCATTTCTCGTTTGTGATGTGTGCTGTGTGTATGCTGTCATGACACGCCAGGAACTATTCCTCAGATGGTTCAGTCTTCTGCTGAAGATCCTGTTGAAATGTCACCATGTATTCGGAGGGAGAAGACGCTCTTGTCTGATGGAACAGGAACAACATACGCAACAGTGCAGACTGTTCTAGTTTGTTAGATTCATGAAAAAATATGTTTTTTTTTTTTTTGTAGCAGTAGTGAAAAACGGAAGTGAAAGGTGTAAAATCGGTTGTCCAGTATAAAAAACACATCTGAATGGCTGTACTGTGTGAAAATAAAAATCTTCATATTGCTATTCATACATATTTGTTTTAATCCTTTTAACTTCAAAATCACTTATGTCATTCTTCTGTTTTCTTCTGAGTTTCAAATCGATCAGTAATCATGTTCAAATCAAAGAAACAATATTCAACACCATTTTGATTTTACTTAAACATAGATTTACAATATTATAATTAAACTTTATTTGAAGTACTTCTTTATTGCACAATGCACATTTCTTAATATTAAGCCCAATGTGTGTTTTTAATATCACTATTAGTAAGGATAGTATGATCTCTGTAAAATATCAGTCTTTAAATGCAAGATATTTAAAGTGAACCTAAAGTATGCATGCAATAGTTCCACTTTAGCACAATCAAATATACTTAAGTACATCTTTAGTTGAACTTCAGCACTATTTCCGGATAACTAAAGTACATTAAGTACAAAATTACTTGTTCCAATTTAGCTGACTTTATGTATATCAGTTTAGTATACAAACCATACAATTGCAGGGTATTTATATTAATTATGTAAATGTATTTGTAGTATACGTAGCATAAAAATGTTTGTCAAATACATTTTAGTATATTTATTTTCCACTAGGGCAGATTTCACAAAATATGAAGCAACACAGCTGTTTTTAATATTAATATTAATCAGAAATGTGTCTTGAGCGTCAAATCATCACATTAGAATGATTTCTGAAAGATCATGTGACACTGAAGACTGGAGTAATGATGCTGAAAATTCAGCTTTGATCACAGGAATAAATTACACTTTACTATATATTCACAGCTGTTTTAAATTGTAATACTATTTCACTATTTTTACTGTGTTTTTGATCAAATAAATGCAGCCTTGGAGAGAAGACAAAACGTTTAAAAAATATTGCTGATCATAAACGTTTTAGTGTGTCATTCATTCATTCCTTCCAAATGCACTTTCAATATTAGTAAAGGTTTCTTGTGGGAAGAAAAACAGCAGCTTCCTTGCAGAGCAGTCAATGACCACACTACATTCATTAAAGCTATAAAACTCAACCTTGGAATAAAAAATAATAGAATCATCTGAAACTATTTGAATGTGAGTTTGATAGAAGTCGCTAGAGTGAAAGTGTCCTACTGTGTAGAATAATCTAAACTATTTCAAAAGATGAATCAGAGAGTGCACCGTCATTGTGATTGAACGCTTATATAACGCTTCAGTTAAAACACGCTCTGTCCGTCAATCCATTGGTTTTGAGTTCTGAAATCCAAGCCAAGCGCACGTTTTAAGTCTGCAAGACAAAATCCCAGGTTGCATTCGACTCACAATCCCTGTCAGAGAAGCTTGTGTACCTGTGAGAGACGTTGCATCCAGACTGAGCCGCTATGATACATGACATTTATCTGAATCTAGCCAAACAGTTGTCAGTGTGTCTCCAACAAGCAAAAGAGCAGCAATGAGCAACAGCAAACGATACTAAAAGAGTGAAGACAAAATCCGGTTTGTTAGGCTCATATATGCTTGAGTGTGTAAAGTACGCAATTTTTTTTTAAAAACAAGACAAAAAACATGAGGATTTAAATAAGCTTCTGTCTTGCAATGTGCACAAGGCCGTATACCATACAGTTGTTCCCTGAGAGAGACATTATCCCAAAGTTCTCCCTTAGATAGACAGACAGACAGACAGATATATTAGATATAGATATAAATAGTGAAATAACTTCATAAAATAACATTTTAATATCTCCTTGTATTAATCCCAGAACAGTCCAATAAACTAAGTTTAACAGAGAGGGGAATCCTACAAAACATGCATAGAGTTGGGTCTTCACCTTTAAGCAAAAAAGCATGAGTCAAACTTGTGTGACCTATACGACATCTGGTGAATACCACTTGATCAGATCTAGTTTTAAGAGTGCCATTTCCAAGAAAGTTTTGACATTTTTAAAATCAGATATGCAAACACCTGCCTTCATTGTTAAAGGGTAACTCTCGCCAAAATGCAACCTAGGGTCTTTTTGCACAGAGTTTACTAAAAAGAAAGATTTTGTCATTAGTGAGAATCAATATTGACCTTGTATTTGAAAAAGGATCCTCATATAAGAAGCAATACTAAAATTTAGAGTCAGTTCATTCGCATTCGGAGATCGACTATTTTTGACTGTCAAAATGCCGGCGGACACACAGCTACAGTGAGTTTGATCAAAATCTTTCTTTTTAGTAAACTCTGTGTTCACAAACAATGTTCTCAATGCTGGAGTTCATGTGTAGAGCCTCTGGTGACACTTCCAGCAAAGTCTCATGTTGTGTCGAGCCTTCTTAGTGTTTTAAAAGTAGCCATTTTGATGCTGTCATAGTCGTGCCCCAAGCACTCCCATTCAAAAGCCAGTTTGACCGAAAATGAAAATACGGTCAAACTTAAAAGTGGCGTTTCCATTCTAATTATGCTTTTAAACGAAAGTTTGCCTTGGATACATTAACAAAAAGACCCTAGGTTGCATTTTGGAGAGAGTTACCCTTTAATAAAACAAATCTCATTGAATGCAGAATGTGCATCTGATTGGTGACGTTTAGTGTGTTTCTCTCTGTAATGCATATCGGCTCACATAGATTCTGTTAATGGGTGTTTGGTGTGGGAATAGAAAGTTGAATTTTTAAAACAAGAAAAATCTATAAAGAGTTCATTACCAGGCAGAGCCAAAAGTAACTGATAATGATAAAATCAATTTCAATTCTGACTTCATATCGACCAGGCACATTTCTTTGATATTATTGAGTTATTACTAAGTGGTTGAAGAGTTTCCCTCTTAAATGGATTCAATGAGTCATTGGTTTTGTTGGATGTCAGTTGACTCGTGCCAATAGAATCAAGAGATGACAATAAAGACGGAAAATTAGACAGTGAGTCATTCCCGTTCGCAACCACAGGAGACGGTAACATTGTGAATGAATTTGATATGCATGTTGTTTACCAGTAATAAAGCTGCTTAACTGTGCTAACACTCACAGATCTCTTCTGGGAACAAAGAGACTCGATACAACATCACTCTGGCCTCTCAATGGTAGCAAGGGCTTGGCTTTCATAGATCATAATATGCTGTCTTTTTGGCAGCCTAAACACACAAATCAAACGTTTCCCTTCAAAGACTCACTTCTTGAAAACGGTAATCTCATTTAAAAAATAAAATGTGCATTGTTTACTTGATTTTGTGTCGTTTGAAACCTGTACAATACACTGTTAGAAGTGTAAAGCATCACAAATTATGCTAGGATCTATCTATCTATCTATCTATCTATCTATCTACCTATATATATATATATATATACACACTCACCTAAAGGATTATTAGGAACACCTGTTTAATTTCTCATTAATGCAATTATCTAATCAACCAATCACATGGCAGTTGCTTCAATGCATTTAGGGGTGTGGTCCTGGTCAAGACAATCTCCTGAACTCCAAACTGAATGTCAGAATGGGAAAGAAAGGTGATTTAAGCAATTTTGAGCGTGGCATGGTTGTTGGTGCCAGACGGGCCGGTCTGAGTATTTCACAATCTGCTCAGTTACTAGGATTTTCACGCACAACCATTTCTAGGGTTTACAAAGAATGGTGTGAAAAGGGAAAAACATCCAGTATGCGGCAGTCCTGTGGACGAAAATGCCTTGTTGATGCTAGAGGTCAGAGGAGAATGGGCCGACTGATTCAAGCTGATAGAAGAGCAACTTTGACTGAAATAACCACTCGTTACAACCGAGGTATGCAGCAAAGCATTTGTGAAGCCACAACACGCACAACCTTGAGGCGGATGGGCTACAACAGCAGAAGACCCCACCGGGTACCACTCATCTCCACTACAAATAGGAAAAAGAGGCTACAATTTGCACGAGCTCACCAAATATGGACAGTTGAAGACTGGAAAAATGTTGCCTGGTCTGATGAGTCTCGATTTCTGTTGAGACATTCAGATGGTAGAGTCAGAATTTGGCGTAAACAGAATGAGAACATGGATCCATCATGCCTTGTTACCACTGTGCAGGCTGGTGGTGGTGGTGTAATGGTGTGGGGGATGTTTTCTTGGCACACTTTAGGCCCCTTAGTGCCAATTGGGCATCGTTTAAATGCCACGGCCTACCTGAGCATTGTTTCTGACCGTGTCCATCCCTTTATGACCACCATGTACCCATCCTCTGATGGCTACTTCCAGCAGGATAATGCACCATGTCACAAAGCTTGAATCATTTCAAATTGGTTTCTTGAACATGACAATGAATTCACTGTACTAAAATGGCCCCCACAGTCACCAGATCTCAACCCAATAGAGCATCTTTGGGATGTGGTGGAACGGGAGCTTCGTGCCCTGGATGTGCATCCCACAAATCTCCATCAACTCCAAGATGCTATCCTATCAATATGGGCCAACATTTCTAAAGAATGCTTTCAGCACCTTGTTGAATCAATGCCACGTAGAATTAAGGCAGTTCTGAAGGCGAAAGGGGGTCAAACACAGTATTAGTATGGTGTTCCTAATAATCCTTTAGGTGAGTGTGTATATATATATATATATATATATACTGTATATATATATATATATATATATATATATATATATATTGCTACTATAGCATAATTTTATATATAAAACAATATATATAAATGTTTTTTGGCTGAGATATCAAGAGACGGCTCATTGCCGAATAACTTTCCCAGCTAACAGGGAAAGTTCTCAGTAACGTTAATAGATCAGTCATTCAGAGAGTTATTACAACTAGAGTTATAGTGTGGGTAAAGAGTAGAATTACCAAATTACCAACAAAATCTCATGGCAGTTCATAACTATTTTACATAGTGGCAAATTGGTTTCTTATTTGTATGAATTTGTAAGATTTCATTCATACATTTGTATTCAATCCAGTGATGGTTATTTTTAGCGCTGGAACTTTTTCATAAGATTCACATCTGACGTATAAAATTGCCACATTGAAAAATAGTTGAAAAATGTTTCCAATGTTATTACACAAATCTAATTACCAAAAATTGCTAAATGACAACATTATTTTTTTAGGCATGCACCAATTTTGGCCGATACCGATGAGCGATAATTCTTTATGTTTGAAAGCCGATAACCAATATATTGGCCGATAAATCTAAATTCAAATTTTTACATAATTTTTGAGAGCCTGATTACAAATCCAAAAGTCTCACCATTAAAATCCATGTCCCAAGCACACACTTATGTTTTCATGATAATGTTATGTAGCCTATATGACAGATTTGAGCTGTGCATATGTTGCACTAAACTGTATTTTCCTTTTGTGAAGTGATTTAAATCATATTTCAAACAATTCAAAACCATCATGTGCAATCTAAATGTCTCAACTGAAGGAACTAATACATTATTTATCAGCTATAATATATCGGCTAAATTTTCTTATCAGACCGATAAAGATAAAATTAAAAATGAACATATATTGGCCAATACCGATATGGTGGCCAATATATTGTGCATCCCTATTAATTTTGTTTTCGGTGTTTCGTTTCACTGCATTTGTAACGAAAGTCCACTGAGGCAAGCATAGTATCAACCCAAAGGTACTTTTATTCAAATAAATCCAAAATGAACGAAACAAACAGATAACTTTAAACTTGACGATGAACATAACTAGTGATGGGACGGTTGATAGCGGGGCTCTGATGCAGTTTTTCAAAGCACTATTGTATCACACACTGTACCGATGCTTGTATCGAAATGATGATACCATGTGATTGATGACGTTTGAAGCGCCGAACGCCATCCAGTATCGGAAGATCGGGACAGCTGGTCTGAAAAAAATTGGGGCTTCGCGAGAATCGCGACCTCATTTGATGCATAAAAAGGGAAATGATTATGGAGGAGGCATTATTTAAATGAATTACCACTACACTTCCCTATAACTTCCACTCTTGTGTCACAGACATCCGAAGCTTGGTTTGGTCACGTGCTTTTTCTGCTCTGCCGTGATTTGTTGGATATGGTGGAGAAAAAAAGTGTGACTCCCAGATGTCACTAGTGTGCATTGTGTTAAAAGCTTTGAGTAATGAACCTTTTTCGACACAATTCTTCAGAAAGCCTCAAATTCTTCAGAAAGCCTCAAAAGTTTCCCATCACTAAATGTAACCATGAACTAAACTTGATAATGATCATGAAACTCACCAACAGCGGTACATGAAACAAAGCTAGACAAGAGACAATGGTCACATGAGGGCTATATATACATAACGACTAATGACTAAACAAGACACCTGTGAATAATCAAACAATCAACCAATGAGACAACAGGACACTTGACCAGAACAACCAATGAGAACATAACACAAGACTAGGGAAGCACATGACATGATCAAATGAGGGAATCACATGACAAACAGGAGCCATGACTTTAGGCTTGTTCGACTTGAACCGGCTCTGCACAGACCAATCGGTGAATGACATCAAAGTACCGCGAGAGCGAATAGAAACTAGACGGCTCCTATATGCTTTTGAATTGCTCTCGCGGTACTTTGATGTCATAAACCGATCGGTCTGTGCAGCGCCGGTTCAAGTCGAACAAGCCTTTTGACTAAACTTCAAAATAAATAACATGAAACATGAACATGAAACAAAACCAAAATTACACATGAGCATCCTTATAGACAATGTCATAAAAGCACAACAATATCTTCTAAAGGTTTTGTGTGAGGAACAGACTGAAATGTAAGTTATAATTCACTAATACATTCATAATTCACTAAATGTTCTCTTTTATTAAATATTAAATATTTTAGTACAATGTACAGTACCAACCCTTCCTTGCTTCACTGTGGGTTAGCGACAGTCTTGACACTCGTTAATCAACTTGATGTTTATGATTCGGATTTGAATCACAGATCAGAAGGTAAGCACATCAACTCTGAAATGCATGAATACTAATTTTGTTTCTTCTCACTTCAATTACTCCCTGCATCGGGCCGTTGAACAAAAGAAACCCACTCATGAGTGTCACAAACACAGTGACGACTCTTCTCACATTCGAATGTAAGACCGACAGCACATCTGTCAGCACATCGTTGGATTTCCACGGGAAGATGAAGAGGAAGAGGAAGAGGAAGAGGAAGAGTGTGTTGTGAGCGTCAACATGCCCGGCTGACTGCATTCATTAGCAAGCAGAGGGACGATCATGCATGATTCATGACACCAGCATTTCCACTGCACACACACTGCCGACACGACACAAACACATCAGATCTCTGCTCCAGTCACAGCACAACTGTACAGTTACTTATGCTGGAATTCACCAAAGTAATCTATACACTAATAAAAGTACACTCTATAAAACGCTGGGTTGTTTTAACCCAATTTTAGGTCAAATATGGACAAACTCAAACATTGGGTTAAAAAAATAATAATAATAAAAAATAATATATATATATATATAAATAAATATATATAATATATATATATATATATATATATAAATAAATAAATATATATATATATATATATATATATATATATATATATAAATATATATATATATATATATATATATATATATATATATATATATATATATATATATATATATATATATATAAATAATATATATATATATATAAATAATATATATATATATATAAATAATATATATATATATATAAATAATATATATATATATATAAATAATATATATATATATATAAATAATATATATATATATATATAAATAATATATATATATATATAAATAATATATATATATATAAATAATATATATATATATATATATATATATATATATATATATATAAAATAATAATAATAACCCAATGGCTGGGTTTGTCCATATTTGACCCAAATTTGTGTTAAACAACCCAGCATTTTTAGAGTGTGTATTCCAGAGAATGCTTTACAAATATGGTGTGTACAAACCAAAATATGATAAGTCAATACTTAAAACAGTATACTGTATATATATATATATATTGGGCAAAATATGGACAAACCTAACAGTTGGGTTAAAAATTAACCCAACAGTTGAGTTTGTCCATATTTGACCCAATTTTGGGTTGAAACAACAGAGCATTTTTTATTTATTTATTTTTTAGAGTGTAGCTATAAACACGCTTGCTAAGTGTATTCTCGAAAATAACGAGGCTTAAAATTTGTGACATTAAAATTCGCTAGTCAACCAGAAACGATTGTATTGGCATTCTAAATGCTTTATAATACATGCATAATGCCTTATAAACAACTTTATACTGTGTTGTATCATTTGATAAATAATCACAACAACAGTTACAATACACTAAAATATTTAGCCTGCATTTATGATGCATCATAAGGGTATTCTTAATTCATGAAAAATACCTTATTAACAACCTTATAATGTGTTGTATCATCTCATCTCACATGTGGTCAAGTTACATTAACATGACAGAAACCTTAAATCAAATGCATCTCATTAATATATCTAACAAATGCCAGAGATGCTGATTAATTGTGTCATTTACTGTATTATTTAGTTTACTATTTTAAGGAATGCTGAGTGGATGAACTGGTTATTCATTACCAATGTAATTCCAATACTTCTCCATGTAAACACTCCCTGATTATCGTTTATTTGACACAGACATGCAATTTTTTCTAATTAGTCTGATGTTGACTAGTTTTTCAAGTCGTGTGGCTATACTTTCCAAACAGCATGCATTTGATTATTTGTCCTGATGCAATGTCTCATCCCATAGCCTTCAACTGTACGGACATTACTTAAAAAAGTGTTAATCGACAGCATGCCAGAAATCTAAAGAACTCACTTTGAAAATGAGTCTGAAATCTCCTCAGTTGTGTTGATATTCATATTGATATTCATATTCAGTCTGTCTCAACAAAAACTAACAGACAATTTCACAACCAATCAAATCAATGACTGGGCAGCATCATAAACATTGTATGCATCCTTAATATATGCTCATAATGTGAACTCAATGTTTTATTTCAGACTTTATCCAGCAGGTCTAAGACAATAGAAGACCCCCCCCCCAAATTGAATTTCGAAGCTTAAGTGTTAATAGGCTTATCATTGATTATCGCCTCAAACAAAGCAGCCACTAACAATAACAACAGGAGAGAAGAAAACAGCACAAAACTGCCTGTGATTTATAGATAACGGCCAAAAGAGTGATTGTTTTCAACTGCACATTATCCATTAGTGATTTCTTTATAACAATGCAAATTGTTCTGTTCAGTTGATGAAAAGTCTGAAAGAAACAGCTTTTCTGAGTATCAGCAGGAACAAAGTTGATTTAATGCAAATGAAAAATGTTAAAATTTGCTTTAAAAAATTTGCTTTTTTTTGTTTTTTGTTTTTGTTCTGGGAATGTTCTGGCAAAGTTATAAACAACAGTCTTCCAATAACATTAATAGAACATTCGTTCAGAGTAATCTGGTCTTTAATAACGTCCTTTATAATGTCCTACATTTTTACCTAAAATGTTTTAGTTGGATGTTCGTGTAACATTTTAAAAAATGTTGCTACTTGTTTCAGAACGTTCAAAGAACATTCAAATGTAACATTCCTAAAATGTTTGCAACATTATAAAATGGAATGTTCACTACAATTTCTTTGGAAGCTTGTTTCCATCACAGAAAAAACAAATAAAAAAGATAATTGTGACTTTTTAATCCCACAATACGGAGAAAAGTCGTCAGAATTGCGAGATTAAAATTTGCAATCATCTTTTTCTTTTTCATTTTTTTTTTTTTCATTCTGTGGCGGAAACAAGCTTCCATAACTTTCACATAACCGAGAATAAAAAATAAATAAATAAAGAACATTTTGAAATAACAATTGTAAAACGTAATGGGAACGTTAGCAAAACATCCTTAGATCATATTTTTGTTCGCTGGGAGAGTTGACTGTAATGAACGTGAAATGATTTGGCAACGCTTTAGATTACAGCCCGGAAAGTACTGCGTAATTAAAGCGATTTTACAGTGTAACTTTCTGTAATTATAGTGCACCTATAAAGTACTTACATATAAGGGAACAATATGTAAAGTTTGGGGAATAAAGGGCTAACAACCAGGAGAGTAAAAAAAAAAGATTTATACTGTAAGTATTAAAGAACTAAGGTACTTATTCTACTATTATGATACAAAAATTTAACATTTGGGAGCAATTTAGCAAGAACATACACTGCATACATTTTTGTAAAAGTGTACCAATACACACTGTATAGGCTTTTTTTTAAAAAAAAATACAGTTATTACAATAAACATAATAAATTAATTGAAACCCCAGTGCTGATGCATAAACACTCATTTGTATCACTTCACTGCTGCTGTGCTGAATAATTACCAGTATTATGTGTGTAAGTGCATTAATTATGTAAAGCCTAAGATGGTTACAAATCCCTGGGAGAAAAAACATGTGAATGCACTTATTTTATCTTTTCATATTTCACTATATACTTCCTCAGCAATAAATATGATCCAGATTACAAACACATAATTCAATAACAGAAGTCCACCCCGAATCTGTTTAAAAGCAATGTTACGTAATCGGATAACTCACTTTATAAACATCTTAGCTAAGAGATTGTGGAGGGGAGAACTCTTGCTCTTTAAATCTTTGACTTTTTACACCTAGTTCTGACACACACCTACGTCTCAGCAAATCTGTCTCTCGCATTCCCTACGCTTGAGGCTTTCTCCCACCCAGTCTATATAATTCTGCACATGAGTGTGTGTACATCTCATCTCCTGACAGTCCCGTACTGTGAATCTCTGCGAGCTTCGGCACAGCATCATGCTCCATTTCCTAGAAAGCACACAACTAACCTGCAGCACTCGCTGCGATATGATTTATTGCTTCAGCCGGAATGGGAATGTGCAGCACACTATACTTTTCAAGTTCTGGAAATGGATTTTATTTTGGAAGTGCATTCATTTGAATACAATGTCGCAACGGTGAACTGCATTCCACCGAGAAGTATTCCTAAGAAGATTTGAACACAATGTGCATCATTTTCAGGTCAACAGCCCCTCGTGGCACGGCTCTGATAAATGTTTCAGCTCAGAAATGAAAATTAAAGCATGCCGTTGCATGAACGTGACTGCTATAAAATCCTGTCGAACCTGAGGTGAAATACTGAATCCGTGAACGCAGAGCGCAGGGAATTTCTGCTTAGTTTTCAGGTTTTGACTCTTGACTCTTAAAGCATTCAAATGATGTATTGCTTGTAAAGGGCACTGTAAAAACACCGTAAAAATATAAACCTAGTTGCCAAATGTTGTTTGATCCGAAACTAGATGTTTCATCATGGAGGAAGTTGCTACATTCTTATAGTTCGGTCACAATTTGAAGCTTTAAAAAAAAAAAAAAGAAGTGTGCTTAATGTGCATTTGTACTTAAAAATATTTAAAAAAAATATATACCTATACATACACTGTACTTGCAGATAATATAATATTAATGAAATAAAAGGCCACTTCAGTGTGTTAAGAAACATTGTCATCAAAGTGTACCCTAGATACACTTTAGTACACTAACAAGTGCACTCAAGGAATGTCAAATGAAAGTTTTACTTTAATTCGTTTTAATAATTATGCGTAAATAATCTTTTATGTGCTTTAAAGAAGTGCACTTACTTTTATGTGTTGACTAACATACTAAAGCACATCTAAAGTACTCGATTATAATTTGAACTGTAATGCATTCAAAATTACATTTAAAGTTAATATATTTTAAAAGTACTAAATTGCAACTTCTTTACAAATGTGTAATAACAAATATATTTAAATACATGAAATATAAGTTTCAATTGAAATAACATTAAATTATATTTTAGTTTGCTTGTCAGTACATTCAACATCACACTTTAACCATATTTCAAAGACAATATGAAAGATTTAAGTGCTAAAGTGGATCAAAAAGCACTCTTAAGTTCAACTAACTGCCTTTAATATAAATTTAAACTATATTACATTTTCATTCAATTGCAATTAACATGCAGTTAAGTGTCTGAAAGCATTACATTTAGTTTGCACTTAAGTATATAATTTAAAAGTATAATATTTATGTAATTGTACTCTATTTAAAAGTATACTGCGTTTACTTCTTTTTTACAAGGGCTGTCAGCTTTAGCAAACACAACTAATAATTTCCCATCTCACACAAGAGATTCGAGGTTGGATATGGTGTAGCATCATAACCTTCCATTTTCAATCATCTAAAGATAACCAGGACAAACCCTTATTTAGAAATGCGTATCTCTATGCTGTCAGGGATTGTGGCAAACAGGAGACAGTGGGGTGTTGCTGGTGTGTGAGGCACAGTGAAGCACACACACACACACACACACACACGGTTTACATAAGAGAGAATCGGCCCTCCCACAGCTAGAAACGGTTCATCCCGCAGCCTGAGACCTCGTGCAGCCACATGCGGTCTGGAGCAAACGCAGACGAAGACGAGCGCCTGCAATGTGACAAACTCAGTCATGTTTACACTTCATTTGCTGAACCTGCCAACACCGGCAGTAAGAGTCAAGTGTCTCGAAAACAACCATGATATTTCACAGGGAGCTCTTTGTGTGTGTGTGTTTGTATGTAAAGTTACTAGCACACAAACATTTGTGGATGTTTCAACACAGACACTGAAACCTAGAATAATAACATATTATAACATTAGGGGTGGAACGGTACATGTATTCGTATTGAACCGATACAGTACGGGCGTCACGGTGCGGTGCATGAATTTACACGGAGAATACACGGTATAAAAATAAATAAAACTCATGTGCAAATTAATTAATGTAATGTGGAACTACTGTTAGATACGCGGGTTCTTTAGGGACACCTAATCTGTAGCCCCACCTTAGCTCTTAGCTCTGATTGGCTCCTATGTAGCCGAGTTCCGCCTATTTATGCAGTTTTTTGTCAGGTCGACGGTCCAGTGAGTGAGTCAGGGGCTGTTTACACCTGGTCACGTCATGCGTTTTCTGTGATCGGATAGCTATCCGATCGTGAAAAGACCCTCCGAAACGCATTCGAGACGGATTTGAATCCGATCGCTCAAACCACTTCAGGAGGAGGTCTGGGCCGCATTCCAGACCAAACTGGACAAGTGTAAATGCATCTGGTTGTTGAAACCACATATGTAAATTTTACTCCTCCAAAAAATGCTAAAAAAATAAACGTGTGAGAGCGTGTGATAGGCTATATGTAATGTTATAGCCAGATATGATGACGCTACTGCAACATGCATCACCGCAGATGAGCATCTATTCATCAAGCCAACGTGCAAACTATCGCAAATCAAAGTGAAAGTAAGTCGCAGACGCTTATCACACAATCATCATCATTAAAAGTAAAGAACCGTAATGATCTTACCAGGGCTGTTACTGCTCTCTCTTATTGCGGTCTTTGATTTTGAAATTTTAGCTGATGATCAATAAAATGCAGCTCATATATGTTGCTTTCGGTGACGTGCACTCCATTAAATCTGCATATAGCGCGAGAATTGAAGGTCGGATTTAAATCCGCTTTGCAAAAACACATTTATGTGACCAGGTGTAAATGGAATTGTTTTGATAAATCAGATAGCTATCCGATCTGAGAAAACGCATGAAGTGGCCAGGAGTCAACAGGCCCTCAGAGATAGCAGCACTACAGATGAGTATGGCGAGAGTTAGAGGACCCGCCGGGTTTCTTCGGTTTCCCAGTCAGTTACAGTGGTGCAGGTGAGAGAGTGGTGGATACGACGAGGACTGTGTGTCGGCGTTGTTCCGCAGTTGTTGGGTATGTGACATCTAACATGCTAACGCATATCCGACGCCATCAGATGTGCCAATCACTGGAACGAGAATTTGTTGTTGTTGTTGTTGTTATTCTATGTAATTTGCATTTTCATAAATAAGAAATGCTGTATTTACAGTTTTATAGCTGATTGTCTTATTTTGTTACAGATGGAGTCTGGAGATGATGTGGGGTACTTATTGTTTACTGTTTACATCTTACTTTACACACTTCAGGCTGTTGCAGCTCAGGGGACAGACTGTATGACACTAGGAGGTACAGCCTGAAACATGCACACAAAAAAAAAAAAAAAAAAAAAAATGCCTTCTGCATTTTTGTTTTGCTTTTCCCTCCACTGTACCGAACTCGTACCGAACTCGTACCAAACCGTGATGTCTGAACCATGACTTCTGTGTACCGTTCCACCCCTATATAACATACAACGTGGATTTCCATAGCTAAACAGCTGCATGCAAGACTCACATCACCAAGTACAATGCCAAGCGTCAGATGGAGTGACGAATCACACTCGTCATGCCAGGAGAACGTCACCTGTCTGACTGTCCAGTTTGGTGGAGGGGGGATTATGGTGTGGGGTTGTTTTTCAGGGGTTGGGCTAGACCTCCTACTTCAAGTGAAGGGAAATCTTAATGCTTCAGCATACCAAGACATTTTGGACAATGCTATGCTTCCAGCTTAGTGGGAAGAGTTTGGGGAATACCCTTTTTATTCCAGCATGACTGTTCTTCAGTGAACAAAGCATAAAGACATGGTTGGATACTTTTGGGTTGAACTGGATTGTGAGCCAGACCAACATCTCGTCCAACATCAGTTGACCTCACAAATGCTGAGCTGGATGAATGGGCAAACATTCCCACAGAAACACTCCAAAATTAGATTGCAATGTAATTACAGTCCCTGTTGGTATAATAGTCAGGGGTCCCAATATGTTTTAGCTATATATATAAAGAGTTAAGATGCAAAAGCCTCTAAGTGCCATTTGAAATTTTCTTCTAGAATGATAATTTTTATCAAGCTCGTATATTTAAGTTCAGTAATTTCACTTAAATGGCAATGAAGATTACCTATTAGTTGTCATTTAAGTGAAATTATTGAACTTAAATATACAAGCTTGATAAAAATGATCATTCTTAGAATGCACTTAGAGGCTTTTGCATCTGAACTCTTCATATATATATATACACTGTATGTATTATAGATTTTAGAACTTATATATTTCAGATAGTTACCAACCATTATAGTATTTATATTGCATTATTTCAGCTGTATTTAAATGAATGAAAACAATTTTAATTTAGTTAGATTTAGTTAACCATAACACTGATTTATACACATAGAAAAAAAGTGTACTTCTTCAATCTCATTTATTGTAAATATAATAAATGCAACCATTGAATTCAAAAGATCTCTATGTCGCTTAACTCATTTATGCGTTTTAGATGTTGTCAGTGCGTAGACGATGTATGTTTTTGTGTCTATGCGAATGTACAGAAACACGTGTGTGTTAGTTTCCACACGAGTGCCAGTGAGTGCTGAGATCACACTGAATATTTGTCAAAGGTGAAATACACCTGATGAATATATTACTCAAGTGTGTCTTCCAGATAATAAGTGCTTGATGGCTTGCACAGAAGAATGTTATAAACCTTGGATTGATGATTTTGAAAGGTGAAACGCAGTAAAACATTCCGAGGTCAAAGTATTTCTGGAATAGCAAAACATTCAATTTTTTTTACTGAATTGCATATTCAAAGAGACATAATGGGGAACATGGCTAAGCAGCCTTTTCTTTAGCTATTTAGCAAGATAATTTACATGACACATTTTCTAATGTTTTATATATATATATGAAATCTTAAACAGCATGGTTTCTAGGATAGACTAGATTAGTTTCAGAAAGTATAAATATCTAGTATTGCTCAAACCCCAGACACTTGCATAATAACAGACATTTTCCAATAAAACATTCATGCCTTGTATGAAAAAATAATAACGAATATATCCACAGCAATAAAGCCGATGTGAATATATCCTGAAGCCACGGCTCTGCCAGGATCTGCCAAGTGTGTGTTGTGTTTTCATCCTGAACGGGAAGCGAGCATATCGAGCGGGATTCTGTCGGCCCGTGTCGTAGTATCACATGACCGAAATAGATGGTCCCTGTCAGTCGTTATTAGAAGGCCGCTTCATTTCCCGCTGGCATTAGCGTTTGGCTAACCAGCTCAGCGTCGGCCCTGCAGAGCGCACTATAGGCTGCTGTTTTTATACCTGCATAATAAATAGAGACGGGCAGCATTTTAGCAAATGCAGTCCCAGTGATACTGAAAGCAATTTGCCACTGCATCTAAGAGTCCAAACCAGCTTTGCTCTTTAGCATTGTATTGATGGCTGCAGAGACAAAACGGTTCATTCAGAACAGAGCTCACCTCTACAGAGCCACGGCTGCGTTTGCAGAGGGTTTCGGGCTGAAGTGTAAACCGCAGGACTCTGCAGGGTTAAGCAGGCAAACGCTGAACATGTTGTGGGCGGCTGAGGGTTAAAGGTAGCAGCAGGTCAGAAAGTCAAGTAGCTCTCAGTCTCTGTCTCAGACGGCATTTTCATGGACCTCTCACAGTCTGTTCTACACTGTAAAAAGTGGTAATCTGCAATTTCTACCCTAAAGAACTGTTTTTTTACTTGATTTAACCCATCATTTTACATACAGTACACATTGAATATGACATGAATATGAAATAGTGGCAACTGGTGTACCAACGCTATCTCACGACCAATTCTGGCGAGTTAAAAGATGGCTAATTCGTACGAATTTGTACAACCTCTCTTGTATGAATTCGTACGATTTGTCTAAACCCACGTGATGGGTAGGGTGTAGGGTTTAGGGGCAGGGTCAGGTGTAGGTCATTCGTACGAATTCATACGAATTGGGCAGCTCGTAAAATATGTAAGATTTAGCAAAAATCTAATGAATTCGTACGAATTAGCCACCTCGTAAAATTCATAATCTAATTCACTGAAGTTTAAGAAATTTGTGGGGTTACATGTTTATTAGACATTTAAAGTCTTGTTTAAATGATATACATGTGTGACAGAGATTTTCCCAGAAGTGCTTTATATAAAACAAAATGTATACTTTAACATTAGGTGATTGATTCTACTACAGATGCTTTTAAGTCTGTACTTATTATACCTGCTGCCTTGATTCATCAATATCTTTTCCCAGAACAAAACAAACAAACTCTCTGAAATAGAGCTTTTATTCCTGTTTGAAATATATCATGTAAGCAGACCAGTCTACCCTAGATTGTTTTAAAAAAAGTCTGCATCTTCTAGGGAAGTATGTCCAAACAGAAAAAAAAACAAAAAAACATCTCAGTTAAAGTAACACTACAGCCCCTTTCACACAGCGCTTTGAACCCGGGAAATTGCCGGCAAACTGCCAGAGCGCCTTCTGTGTGAACGCAAACACGACCCGGGATTTATGCCAGGATCGATGCCGGGTTGGGGACCTAGTAACATTGCCGTGTTCAGTCCCAGAACTCGCGCTGTGTGAACAAAAGCCGCAATAATGCCGTGTCGTAGTGATGACGCTGAAGCCAGGATCATTCCCCAGCTGTGAAATGGTGCGTAATGTGCAAGTTTATGATCGAATCAGAGAAAAAATGCACAAGCGTGTTTTTTCGAGAGAGAAATCGCAGCTCATAAGCAAACTTAAGACGCTGCTGAGACATTAAAGTCACATCGATGTCACGTGTCTTTACGGGATTTTTACGGGTTGTGTGTGAACGCACTCTCTGATTCCGGAAAATCACTGGCAGTGTGAATGAACCAAAATCAAACGAACCCGGGTCACTTTATCCATGTATTTTCCGGAATCTCTGTGTGAAAGGGGCTTATGTAACATTTTTTTACCTTAAAATAATGTTTCCAAAATCGTTTCAGTGGTTCATCAAGTCATAACAGGGTGAAAGGCACTTCTGCCTCCACTTTGCGGTCCTTTATCTGTTATAACCACACTATGTAAGATTGCCAGATCAGGTCGCGTTTCTGTAGTTCTAATGAGATATAAGAAAACTACAAATTTGACTTACTTTACGGCAAGCGTTACAATAGTCATTATTTTGTTTTTCATCGCTTCTGATGTCGCAATACATAAAACATAAATCCCGTCTGGCTAGAGCGCATAAAATCATGCATCATACTCTACCTTGTCTGTGGACATCGTTCATTCCAAAGCCGATGCTGGATAAACAGCGAGCGTGCGTGCGACGGTAGACTGCGGTAGGCTAAATGATTTACGACAGCGGTAATGGACAATTCCGCTTCCAACCTGTAGGGGGACCGCAGAGGAAAAGTTCCATACTGTTGCTTTAATGCCGTAAAAAATAAAAAATAAAGTAAAAAAAAAAGAATTATAAATTATATATATATCGGTTTGCTCTTGTGAGTTTAAATGATGCACAAAGTACACGTTTTTATATTGCACACTAGAAGATACAACCGGTGGGTCTGTGTTGTTCAATCAAAAAACTAATTGGCCGATGCCGATAATGAAAAAATGGCAAATATCAAATATGTGATCAACTATTGCAGATCAACAACATAAACTGGTTTAGACGTGTTGCCTTGCATGTTGGTCAAACAAACCCTTTCTATGCCGATAACGGAAAAAATGCCAAATATTGGCCGATTTGTATCGGTTTTGACAATATCGGCTGTGGACAATTATTCCATATGGTCAACTATTGCAGATCAACAAAGACTGGTTTATACTGGTTGCCTTACATGTTGGTCAAACAAACCCTTTCTATGCCAAAAAAAAGAGCCAAATCGTTTTGACATTATCAGTTAATTACTAGTTGATTTTTCTTTTTTTTCTTTTTTTTTTTCATGCTGTGGACAATTATTCCTTGTGATCAACTTTTGCAGATCAACAACATAGACTCGGTTAGACGTGTTGCCTTACATATTGGTCAGATGCTGATAATGAAAAAAATGCCAAATATTGGCCGATATATCGGTTTTGACAATAGTGATTGTCAAATATCAGTGTTTGGTGTTGGTGTTACACACTAGTTGCACTAGTTACACACTAGTTGGTGTTTTTTTGTGTTTTTTTACCCATGTTGTGGCCAATTATTCCAAGTGATCAACTATTGCAGATCAACAGCATAAACTGGTTTACTGTTATAACTTGTTGCCTTACATGTTGGTCAAACAAACCCTTTCTGTTATCCAGAATATTCTACAAAGTGGACAGCTTTTATGCAGACATTCAACGGAATATGTGAGACGTGACGCTATAATCTAGTTTTACTCGAAAGTTATTAAAACTTCTGAATAAAAATAGTACAGTTGTGTCCATAAAAAGTGCAGCTGACAGCACCCCTTCACACCACCGCAAAAGTGAGGATAAGTAGATCCGTCGAAGACATTCAAGCCTCGTTTGTTGCAGAAACAGACAGGCACACTGTCAGTTTTGCTGGACTGGCGTTAATCTGCTCTGTGGCTAATTACCTGTTCCAAGTGTGAAACAAGAGCGGCTGGCGTGGACGGGCGCTGAAATGCTGACAGCGGGGTCTCACCTACGAACTCGGTGACTGGAAGAGCTGTCCGGGGAGCAGACCCTCAAACACAAAACATCAGATGCCCACCTAGCATTAGTTGCACCGTTGGCACTCTCTCCCTCACCCATCAGCAGAGTTTGAGTGTCAGACCTCTGTTAAATTGTGATACTGAACACTGTAGGGAGAGCCCTAATTGGCCCAAATCTCCTCGTAAGCACTGGGCATTCAGCTTTTTCCCCGAAGTCATGCAGATATTGCGGTGGAAAAGTGTGTTGCGGCATTGCGATGGACGTTGGCTTGATTACAACTGGCGTTTGAACAACAGTCATTTTTTAATAGCGCTTCTGTATCACTGTGGCTTTAAGTGAAGTGGAATATGATTGTCATTCTTATGGAAAACAGTAGATAAATGGTGTATTCATATCCAAAATACGTGTATCATCAATCTCTCAAGTGGCCTTTGTCCTGAAATCTCACAGAGATTTTCCCAGAAGTGCTCTATACAAAAAATTATATGCTTCAGCTTCATATGATTGATTCTCCTACAGATGCTTTTAAGTTTATACGTATTATATCTGTTGCCTTGATGAAAAGTGGTTTATCAATATTATTTCCCAGAAGAAAACAAGCAAACTCTCCAAAAGGGACTTTTTGAAATGTATCATGTAAACAGAGCAGCCTACCCTACACTGTCAGAAATAGGGGTACAGTAGGAGTCCATTTCTGTCCCCCAAGGTAAAATCTACACTAACGTACCCCATAGGGCTTATTATTGGACCGCAAGGTACATATATGTACCTTTTTGAGGGTCAAAAAGCATTAAGGCGTTTCTTTTAAAGGTTAAGGTACAATATTGTACCCTTGAAGGTACAGCCCCAGTGACAAGCCATTGTACCCCTAAAGGTACAATTATGTACTTTATTTTCTGAGAGTGTATTGGACAGAAAAAAGTCCAAAAAAATGTAAATAAAATTTGTCATCATTTACTCACAATCATGTTAGCGGATATTTCAATTATAAAAGACAAAAGACCACAAAAGACTGTCTACTCTCTGCCTACTGACCTGATGCGTAAACATTATGGGAAGCGCTCTAGCCAGACAGGATTTAAACTTTGTCGGCTGAAGTCCCAAGTTTAGTTTGAAGACGACAAACGTATCAAGCACAATGTTCTCTCACCATTCCTGATTTCTAACGCACACTCACAGTGTTCGGCTTGCGGCTGAGCAGAAACTAAAGCTGCTGCTCCCCGTGTGTTTTTCCGTCGCCTCCGGGCGCGTTCATATGTAAATTGCATGAGCTTATTTCGTCCATTAGATCGATAGATCTGAAAAACCCCATATATTTACCTTCCCAAAGACCCTCTCCTCGAAGAAATCAGGACAGATGTGGATGAAAGTGGACAAAAGAGACGGATTAAAACACCAGGTGTAGACGGGAATGTCCCTCATCTACTTGTGATCCGATCAACCAAATCATATATTAAAGTCCCCCTGTGGTGAAAATCCAGCATTGTATGTTGTTTATACTGTATGTTTATGTGGTGTTTTTTTAAAATTTGAATTTGCACGTTTTGTCTTATAGCATAAGTCGACACCATTGCTGAGTATTTTCTCCTTAAAACTGCACTGAACCAAAGACAGTCTCAAAAACACGCTTTGAAATCGCTGGTGTTTCTGACGTCACAAACTACCTTGTAACCAATCAGATCAACGAGTGATCGACAACCAGTGGATCTCTGAGCTGAGTGAGTGAGTGGAGGCGGGGCTCATTTGCATATTCAAAGAACCGCGCATACTAAATGAGGCAAGGGTGTCGAGTTACATTCAAGCTATTTTAAGGCATGAAGACATTTTTTTCAAGGATATATGTATGTAATTTTGGATATCAAAGATGATTTTTAGGGGATACATTTATTGACCACAGGGGGACTTTAATATCAGGTGTAAAAGAAACAGCGCTCTGAACATCTTTGCTCAACATTTTGTGTTCCACAATCTACTAAACTACTCCATTCCATTAAAAGCAAGTCCTTCAAAGCACCTCGCATATGAAGTATTCTGGAATTTTGGATACCCTGTCAGGCCACACACACACACACAAGCCTCTGGCTAGCCTCAAGCACAGTAACCAAAGCCCACGACATGTATCTGAATGACAGATGTAAAGACAGAAAAGAAGAGCTCAAGGATGGAGATCCAGCTGGGCGATGGGAGCAGCTTCAGGGGTTAAGAAGAAACACACACACTTCCTCCAGTTTACTGACTGCAAATATGAGCTAAAAACTCTCGGTCCGCTGTTCTAACAGACCACGGAGACACCCAGACCGACTGGAGACGAATTACAATCATGAGCGCCTGATGTCTCGCAGCACAACTCCTCCGCGGGATGAAGATTAACACTGTTTGAACAATGATCCGGGCTTTGTAATCGCTACCATTTGTGTCAACAGATAAGAAATGGGCCGATTTTACTGCAAGATTACAGTAACAACAAATTAATGACTCTGCTTATGCGAACACAGCTCCTAAATCAAAACGAACACAACAGAGTATGTAAATTCTGCTGTGAAGTTATTAGCTAATTGTTTCTGCAGATTGGAGGAAAGTCAATTAAGAGGACGTCCAAGAGCCGGTGAGAGCGGCGGGCGAGCAGATTTGATGGCGTCTCGTCTGCACGGTTATTAATCTTCGGTGGCCTTTCTGACAGAAATCAATAAAAGAGAGCTTGACCGCTTCCCCACACAACGATTCTATCATGTCACTGCTTGTGTTCGAGAGTCCGTGCGCTTGTTGTTGCTTGTTTATATATGCGGGTAATTGACAAATAACAGGAATCTTCTTAAAGACATAACGATTTTAAGTTAAAATGTATATGAGAGATGCTAACTGCATCCCAGTGTACAAATTAACATATTTTGTCTAGTGACATGATATAATACTATAAGGTAATAATATATTAACTTGCTATTGTACACGAACAAACACACACGCTATACCAGTTTGACCTCTTGATTAAATTCTGCTCCGATTCTTGAAGACAAAATGCTTTTGTAGATAAATGTTAAAATTAATACAAGGATGCCTTAATCTGATCAAAATTAAGAGTAAATACATGTAGAATGTTACAAATAGAAAATTTTAATTTAAATAAATTCTGTTCTTTTGAACTTTCTATTTATCATAGAATCCTGAAAAAAATTATCACTGTTTCCAACACTGATAATAATCATAAATGTTTTTTGGGCATCAAACCATCATATTAGAGTGATTTCTGAAGGATCATGTGACACTGAAGACTGGAGTAATGATGCTGAAAGTTCAGCTTTGATCACAGGAATACACTTTACTATATATTCACACAAAACAACAGGTATTTTAAATTGTAATAATATTTTACAAAATTGCTGTTTTTACTGTATTTTTGATGAAATAAATGCAGCCTTAGTGAGCAGAAGAGACTTATTTCAGAAAAATTTATTTTGAATGGTAGTATATAATTTATTTAACAAAAAAAAAAATTCTGTAAAAAAAACAAAATGTCTACACTGTAATTTTTTTTTAACCCTTTTAAATCAAAAAATTTCAAGTGACCGATAACATCTAATTTTTTCAATTGGCCCAAGTGAAATTCTTGTTGCAATAGTCTGTTAACATTGGCTCAATGAGAAATAATACGTCAGACTAATTGAAAAATTTAGATGTTATCGGTCACTTGAAATTTTTGACTTGGGGATGTAATTTTTATTTACAGTGTAGGCTACTTTGAAAAAAAAGACAAAAATGGGATTTCCTGCAATTTTAAATAAGGATATAAATAGGATAAAAAAAAATAAATAATAACTTTTTATTTTTACAATTTTAATCACATTTTAGTTATTCTCAGTTCATTTAAATATTCATGCAGTGTGAAAAAATCAATAGATTTTTTTTTTTTTTTTTTTTACAAGAATGTAGTCTCTCGATTAATATGAGCTCATAAAAACTGCATGTCTAATAAGTACATCAAATTTCCTTAAAAATACAGTCAGCGGATCATAACTGCAAAAATAATCCAGCAGATTGTACATTATTGTGCTTATTACACGGCTATTTAAATAAATAAATGGATGTGAAATATCGATTTGAAATTTAAACATTGCATCATGCGAGCAGAAACAGATGTGGTGTCGTGACATGAAACTAGCAGAGCTTTGAAAGAAAATCAGTCGCCTGGAACAACGGTCAATCACACAGTTCAAAGATCTGATCTCAGATTAATGCCATTGACAATTCATCAAACAAGTCTTCCAGAAAGCCGTGTAGTAAAAGAAAGAGAGACCTTGAATGTGGCTTCGAAAATCCAATTCAGCTCTGGTGTATCTATCAATATTGCTGGTGGAAAAAACAGCAGTTAAAATGAGTAAAGATTCAGTACAGCAGATTGTAACCACAGGCATTCATATAAAAAAAAAATGAGTCATGCTCCTCATGCTTACAGGAAAAGAAATCTATTCTCAGCCCAGCACTGTCGTCTCCTGTGCTCATGCATTGACCCGTCACAACCCGAATAATTCCCACACTAAATGCTCTCTACAACATTACCAGCATGAAGTCTATGTATATTTGATCACATTTACGTCCAGCAGGCGAATCACAGGCCCATCACAGCAGAATATTAAGCTATGAAGACCTTCACTGCAAACAGCGTTCATCAGCCGCAGATTTAACTTTCAGCACGTCTACCGGCTGTTGACCCGTACACAACTTCCTTACTTGAGTGAAAGTACAGATCCTACTGGTCAAATATTAAGTAAAAGTTGTAAAGACTTGTTTTTACTAAGGGTAACTCTCGCCAAAATGCAACCTAGGGTCTTTTTGTTAATCTACCCGAGGCAAACTTTCATTTAAAAGCATAATTAGAATGGAAACGCCACTTTTAAGTTTGACCGTATTTTCGTTTTCGGTCAAATTGCCTTGTGAATGGGAGTGCTTGGGGCACGACTATGACGGCATCAAAAATCGCTATTTTAAAACACTAAGAAGGCTCGACACAACATGAAACTTTGCTGGAAGTGTCACCAGGAGCTCTACACATGAACTCCAGCATTGAGAACATTGTTAGTGTACACACTGTAGCTGTGTCCGCCGGCATTTTGACAGTCAAAAATAGTCGATCTCTACAGATACTACTGGTCAAATATTAAGTAAAAGGTGTAAAGACCTATTATTACTTAAGTAAAAGTACAGAAGTACTCGTTTTTAAAAGTACTTAAGTATCAAAAGTAAAAGTAAGTGTCAATGCATTGTTTTATTATTGTTGCATTGTTGTATGTAATACTTACAGTACTTTATGCCTCTGAATCTATGCTTGCCTTCCCTCATATTAATATCACATTTATTTATTTATTTTAATTTATTAACACAGTTCCAGTAGTGGGATTAAATGTGAGATTGAATAAGTCACTCAATAACGTCCACAATGGTTTCAGACACCCAAATGGCTGATCCCTCAAATAGTGCCCTATTTAAAGTTTTTTTGGCTTTTAGTATTAATATGTCAGCCTTATTGTTGAAAATGAAAATCAGGTTGATGTCAGAATTCAACGTCAGATTGACGTTAATCTCCAACGTTGGACAGAGGGGTTGACGTCAACCTGACTTTCATTTCCAACCAAAATCCAACATCTGTCCGACGTCGGGTTCTGACGTCAACTGGACTTTCATTTCCAACCAAAATGCATCCTAGGATCCATTAGCGCCTGCACTAAGCCATCCGGCTGATATCTCTAAATAAGTTCTAACTTTAATAATGTTCAACCAAGGGAAAAAAAGCTTCTGGGGGGGTGTTTGACTCAAGGTCATGGTGCAAAGGACCATAGGTTGATTTTACTCCAAACCATCCCTTTAAGTACAGTCCTCAAGTAAATGTACTTTGTTACTGTCCACCTCTGCCCGTCGGGTTAACGTCTCTAAGACCGCGCTCCAGGTCCATGTGTTCAGAGCTGATAGCACACGAGTCCGAAGCAAAGCAAAGGAACTGTCTGAAACGGCCCAAGAATCTGGAGCCTGATAACAAAAACATAAATCAGACTCAGGAGGAGGCCGTCTAATTATAGAGGAGCTAACAAACATTGACAGAAAGATCTCCCTCAGCAGGCATTTACCAGGAACCTGTGCATAAAACACTTCAAATAATCAAAATCATCGGGAAGAAAAAATATCCGGCCCTATTTTACAACCTTGTTCGGCTTCTCCTGCTTCATGTGCATTCGTAGTGTACTTCAGAGAGATCTTACAAGCAGATATTATAATTAATACATTCTAATTAAATAAATAAAAGTTCACTAAAGTGCACTAAAAGAGAGTACATTTTCTTAAGGATGTGCACTTTGGAATCATTTCAAATGAAAAGTTTTACTTGAAAGTGCATTTTGAATCATGTTGTAATCTTTTCAATTTGACTAACATACTAAAGCACATAGCCTATTACACGTTTAACTGTAGTGTGTGTTTTTTTATATTACATTTAAAATTAATATATTTTAGATGTGCAAAATTTCAACTTCATCATTACAAATGTTTCAAATAAGTTTATATGCATGACATAATTTTCAAAAGAAAGGTCATTAAAGTATATTTTAGTTTGCCATGAATGCTTGTCAGTACATTAAGCAGTAACTTTAACCATATTTCAACAATGGCAATAGAAGTAACTATGAAATTGCATTTAAATCCTACTTAAGTGGGTCAAAAACACTCTTAAGTTAAGCTAAATGCATTTTATATACATTTTAATTTTATAACAATTGGCATGCAATTAACTGTCCAATTCCATTGCATTAAAGTATATTGTTACTTTAGCACTCTTTTGAGTATGCATGCATTGGTGGTTCCAATAGAGTTTGAGTCTAAGAATAACAGTACAATACTCTAGTAAATGTAAGAATACACACAAAAACTGGGTAAAATAGTGCATTTTATTTAGATTGAACCATATTTTCTGAGTAATTCAGAAAACTACCCATCAACACTTGTTGCTTAAAACCTTCCCTGTCAGCACAGAGATATAAGAACAGCTCCGGGAGATATCACAGCATTATCATCAATATTTAATAAAAGGATTTTGATAATCCCCTTTTTTCCTTCCCGCTCACCTGAGTGGACGAGGGCCGTTCAAGTCACGCTCGATCTCTGAATAAATCCCGGAGTGCACTTGAGCAGATTAACTCTGAATATAATGACCGTCCTTTTTTCTGCAGTCAGGGTCGCACAAGACACAAACGCAATCAAACCCAGCGAGATCTTAGATATGAGATGGTGTTGCATGAGGAAAAACACTGTTTATTGAGGATAACCGCTCAGAGAATCGCTCTGTTATCTCCTATTGGGATAAGACTGATAGTGTGCAATGTGCAAAGTTAATTTCCAAATAAATCCGTAGATAGTAGAGCTTTGCAAGCTGGATTGTGATGTCTTGTACATCAGCATATTTGAGATATCATCAACAGAAAGAGATCCCCCTCCCCATTCACATCTACGATTTCCCGCCAGTAAATATGATAATGCCACACGAGGCACGTCTCAGAATAAACATTAAAATCCGGCGCACAAGCAGGCCTTTTAGTGACTCGCCGGCATTCAGAGTCCTGGTCATTCCTCTTATCATCAGAGGAGCAGCGAATGTCAATGAAAGAACATGGAGGAAATATTTCGGCTTTGAGAAGCGGCTTTCAAAGGCGAAATTCCAGCTTATTTGTGCCTGCAGCGTGACTGAATGCTTTACCCATCGCAGACACACATAATGGACAAAACACATTTGCACAGACACCTGGGACTTCCTGGGATTTGAAAACGCATGAAATAAAACATGATCGAAAGGTAATTAAAAGATAAACCACAGCGAATTCAATTATGATTGACTTGACTGTGGCGGTTAATGAATATTTTGTTGAAAATGTCAAATGTCGTCTTACAATGAACTTTTTAAAGGGTAAAAACAACGTCTGTTCAGGCGTTAGAGTTTGTGGAAGCTCCGACCAAATGCTTAACAATAAACCACAGGAGTTTTTACACCTGGTTCATTTGGAGCGTTTGTTTTTGTAATCACAAAACGTTTTCTCCCTTTGTTCAGTTAATTTCGGCATGCATGATGACTATCACGCTTGGACATCAAAATAATCACCCAGTATTATTACACATTTTGGTACATAAACACATTTTGGTACGCTTAGAAATATTGCCTTGTGAAAACGAATCGAAACAAAGGAGAAAATGCAACATTGCAACAATTTAAGTCCCTGTTTCAGAGCAAAGCAAATGATCTACATGCCTGAAAACGCATTATTGGAAATGTCTAATAGCAATGCAAACAGTGCTAATTAATGTTTGGTTTGGTTAGGCCTTGAACAAATATAACTGTTTGGTTAAAGCGCTTTGACTTGTGGTTGGACATGACGTGATATTCTGCTTTAACAGTCTCTAAAAATCAATAGAAGTCATTTCCGAACATGTAAGGGATCCTGTTGTCAGAAACAGCTGGTTTTCGCCCTCCAGGCCCTTACCTTCACACTTCGCAGAGGAGATGTGCAGATTTAACATCAAACGAATGGCAAAAGATAATAGCCTTCAAAGGTCATTGCTTGAGAAGAGATCTCTGCCCTTGAGTGTATGAAACATCAGCCCGTCAGCTTCACGCTTCAGTCCCGAAGCCACGGCTGGTCCACACGCTGGTGACTAAAGACTGTATGATAAGGCCGATAAATCAGCTGTTATTTGAGATAACTGTATCTGACTGGCTGATTAGCCATGTTAACTTTCTCTTGTGTCATTTTCAACATTTACCAACAGCTTATAGGCAAAGGTTAATGTAAATGCTTTCAGATATTAACATCATATCAGTAGTTCTCAATTGTTTAATTAAATGAAAATAGACTATCGTTATGTATCATAAGTGCATTACATCAACCATTGGCATTGAAAAACCCTAAACGGTCAACCACTACAATGTCAAATAACAGCTTTTCACTGTAAATGATAAGATAATGTTCGTGTTTTTATTTAAAAGTAAAAGTAAAAATTGTATGTATAGGCCTATATTTATATAAACTTTATTTGGAGTACTTGTATATTCCACAGTGCACATTTCTTATTTTTAAGCCTTAAAATGTGTTTTAATATCACTGTTAGTAAGGATAGTATGATCTCTGTATAATATCAGTCTTTAAATGCAAGATATTTAAAGTGAACCTAAAGTATGCATGCAATAGTTCCACTTTAGCACAATTAAATATACTTAAGTACATATTTGATTGAACTCGCAGCACTATTTCCGGATAACTAAAGTACATTAAGTGCAACATTAGTTGTTCCAATTTTAAGCATACACATTTAGTATACCAACAGTACAATGGCAGGGTATTTATATAAAGCACATATATATTTAAATGCATTTGTAGTATACTTAGCATAAAGTGCATGTATTTCAAATACATTTTGGTATATTTCATTTTCACTAGGGTAGCTATTGCCAAAAAATCAATAATTAGAGGAATTTGACACTTCTAGATGCTTTAACAGGAAACACATATAAAAATTTCATTCAGCATGGAGGGAAATACGCCTGACTCTGATCTTCAGATGGATATCTGCCAAAATACATTGACGGATGAATACCAGGGTGACGGCAGAGAGAATGAGCCACGGCTGAAGATGGAAAGAGCTCAGAGATAAATATAGACGCTCCACATGTCTGCTTTAGTCTCGGTGGAATCATGGCTGGAGATCTGGGTTTAACCTCAGTTTGACCCATCATCCATGTGCAATTAAGAGCTTATTAATATACTGTTGATCACTTTCTTTCAATAATCATCAGACACAAACTAACAAGAATTCACTCTGTCATAAAATAAAATAGGCATAAGGAAATCCTTGAGAAAATCCTGATGTATCTTGTCTGAGTTGACATCAGCAGTGCATTCATTTGAGATATGACACCATTATAGAGAGATAATATATATGGGTTATGGCATCATTAGTGAACTTGACTATTGCACACATGAGCACTAGTGCCTGTCCTCCACTAAAGCCTGGAGATCCGTAAAATACCCATACATGAGGCCATTGGAGCCAGTGATGAAAAACTGAATATTTAGTGTTGTACTTCCATAACTTGTTCCACAACCTGTTAAAATCACGAACAGAAGTAGTGATTCTATATTGTTACGCATCCGAGTGTATCATATTATTGAATAATTATCAATGATGGGCAGGACTTCTGTGCAACTGTTGCTGATTGGATGTTGATGTGGGCGTGGCTTTTAAAAGTATATGCAGATGAGCGTGAGCTTGCAGGGAGTTTAAGAAGTCCTGCATACTTCACCACAGAGAAGTCTCTTGTTTACACCGGAAATTCCAGTTGAGGTGAAAATGAATTAAATAAATAAATTAATTAAACATATACATGGATAAATTGTTCACAACATGCATTTAAAAATTTAAAGTAAGAGATTTTGTTTCTACGTTTGCTTTGAGAGTGCAACAATCGCGTTCTGGAAGTAAAACTCCAGTCATGTTCTCCATAAGGAAATTGATTTTAACAATAACTTATAAATCTTTAAAGTCGGACCTGCCATGAGCTCTGAAGTTGTTAACCGGTGGCATATGCTTTTACTGAAGCAGTCAGCCGGCATTATTATTATTAATATTTGTATTTTTTTAAACAATCATGTTTAACAGTTGAATTTGTGGTGAAAAACTACATTAGCCATGATGTGCTGAAAACTGGTTTGCTTCATGGGATTGAAGTTCTTTCCTTCACTAAAGCCGTTAAGTGTACAGTCTTGTACCTTTGTATTTTTGTCCAATTTCCCAAATACTTTTGTTTATATTTAAATAAAAATGTATAATGTTGTCATTCACCTCGTAGCTAGTTGACATGATTATAACTCTTTAAAACTTCCTTATGGGAAAAAATAAAAATACTTTTGGATCCAATGCATCTGAAAAAGTGGGCGGGCAGTAATGCACTCTATTGAGAAAATATGATCACTAATTCACTTGAAGGCAGCAATGAATACTGCACATCTGTCTGTCTGTCTTTCCCCAGAGCTTTAAGAGACAATAATTCATCAGAAAACATATTCGAGCTACAAAGCAAATTACCGCGTCAAAGGTTATTTTATGTTTCTGTTCGCTGTTTTGCAGCCTTTTACATTATGCAAATGACAGTGCAAATAATAGTTTGCCCGGATCAACTCCTCCTGTGTTTCCAGCAATCAAGAGTCTCTCAGTCAGTGAATGCTGAGGCTGCTCCAGATCTAATGAATTCCTGACAGCATTCCCCCGGGACTGCTAATTTAAACGAGGTGAAAAGTGACGACTCGCCCCACTTGCCCCTGTAGATGCAGTTTGTAGCTCGCAATCACAGCGCTTGGTTAAATGATAGAGGTTCGTCTTGGAGCACAGTCAATGCACTCACAAATGATCTGGGTAATGTGCGAAGAGAAATGCCCCAGTATGCTGTGTTTGCCTTAGTGATGAATCTGTGGCTTTGAATGAAATGAGCTTTTCATACAGATATGGCTAAACCTGCTGTATTGATTTTTTACCGCAGAGCTGGCAGAGAAAAATATGCTAAATAGTTAAGAGTCATTGATGTGGGTCTACAGTCAAGTCTAAGGTCATCTGATCATAAATAATCTCATAATAAGTCTATGCTTCATATCAACTTTAACGTGAGTTGCAATGCTTCACCATGAAGGCTCTTCGAAATGTCCCTTTTTCTTTGAAATATAGAGTTGGAATGACAAGATTGAGAAAATAATGACATTATCTTTGGTGAATTGCTCCCAAAGCACATCTTGCCCTTCAAAAATGCAGATGTTCAATGCACAGGAATGGTAATCTAGACTGATATCCTCTCAGGAATGAGTGATGGCGGGTCTGACAGAATAAAACGTTGAACAATTTGGCAGATTAAGATAAAGACGAAGGAAATTGCTGTTTAATTGTGTCTGGGTCGTTTTAATGCTCTACTCTGATCTGCTGTCAGATGAGGAATGGATTGTGTGTTTCTACAGCGAGGAAGACGGTGTTACTCGGTTACCTTAATGTCTTCACCATGTGAGTTTGATTCTAAGTATTTGATAAATGATAAATAAAAAAGATAGGTTCGCTGTAGGCTATACATGGCAGACTGGCATAATCTTTCTTATAGGCTTGTTATACTAGTGTGACCACCATCAAACAAACCAAATGTGGGACGATTATAAGTTTGTGTGGGACAACGTGGGACATGTTACCAACACTAAAACATAACCTGAAACTGTTATATAATGTTTATCCCCATCACAATGTAACATAACATGTCTTTATTTTACATGTAATTTAAATTCAACATCACTCAGCCCAAAGGCAGCGGCATCATGCAGATCACTACTTCTGAAACAGTTCTGACCAAGTCCAACTAAAATCCAACAAAATAAACAATGAACAAATAAATTATAGAATATATTAAACCAAAAACGTTCATATTTTTTAAGGATGTGAATTAAAACAACCAGAGCAGGCATCAAGTTGATAAATTCTGTTAAATTTTAATTTTAATTTACCAAAGTATCCATTTGTTTTCTGACAGGGAACACATGGAACGAATCACCGCTCCACATTTTGATTGACAGCCGTCACAACCAACTAGTGACCGTGTTGACTCCTGTCTTTTCAACCATTGGATAGGATTTAAAAAACGGCTGTTGTATTTGTACTTCTGACAAAGTGCTGTTATATATATATATATATATATATATATATATATATATATATATATATATATATATATATATAACCCTAACCCTAAACCTGAAACTGAAAAACTACACTGCAAAAAGAATAAATAAAATGCTTTCTTAAAAAGGCAAAAGAACGCACACACGTTTTCTTAATATGATAATTAAAAAATTACAGACTGATGAAGAAAATGCGGGGCATTTTCTCAATATGCGATGTGCGGGACAAGGGGTGAAAAAGCTGTGCGGTACAACGCAAAGCGGGACGGGTGGTCACCCTATATACTGCTGGTATGAAATGTTATACTGATTTAAAGGGAAACATTATGAATGAAATGTATTATGAATGTTGGTACACACTTTCAAGCCTTGCTTGAGATTGCTATTGAAATATTTTGGAAATTGGTCATGGTGCACTTCATAAATATATGTGTTACCTGTTTCAGAGTGAAGTGCACTGTGTTCATTTACACACGTGCAGCTCATGATTTGGTGTTTTTTTTTGCCACTTATCACCTGCATTTGGGAAGGCAATTGATATATATATATATATATATATATATATATATATATATATATATATATATATATATATATATATATATATATATATGATTTTTTCTTTTTGAACAGGAATACATAGGGCCCTATTTTAATGATCTAAGCGCATGGTCAAATCCACTTTTGCTAGTTTAACGACGGGAAAAATGGTCGGTGCTCCCGGCGCATGGTCTAAAAGGGTTGTCCCTATTCTCATAATGAGTAATGGGTGTGTTTTGGGATTTACGTGCGTTAAACCAATCAGAGTCTCTTCTCACATTCCCTTTAAATGCCAGTTGCGCTCGCGCCATAGCAGATTCACTATTTACATGACGGAATTTGATAGTGGAAAGACCGAACGCGTCTCCAGAGCGCAAACGCTCGTGCGCGAGGTAAAAGTGCGCAAGCAGATCATCTACGGGACAAGCCGGATTCCACCATATCTTTATGTACACAATAATAATCTTTTACATTGTAATCCTTTTATTTTAAATATTTGGCATGTTTGTGTGCTGATGTGCGTCCCTGTGTGTTTAATAAGCAGAGTGTACGCATGTTGTGGACCCGCCTACAGGTGCGCATTATTAATGCACTCATTAAATAACAAAAAAAAATTGTGCCATTGACTTTAGAGCAGGTTTCAGTTGGGCAACGGCTCAGTCTATTTCTGTTCCTCAAAATAGCAACGCTCCAACAATGCGCCAGAACTATTCAAGTAATCTGGTAAAAAAATTCTGATATATTTGAAAATATTACTATAGAAAAACAAAACAGTCCCAATCCAGGTCGCTTGCTTTTGCATGTGCCAGCCGAGCAACTAGCATTGGAATAAATGGGAATGCATGGGCATTATTTTATCCTCCTTGATAAAATCTGCTCACAACCCTTGAACTGACTGCTATAAAATATAACCCTTTTTGTTCTTAGATTCTTTAAATCATGCTTAATGCAACATGCATGTGCTTGTCTGATGTACTATTCAAAGAGTGTGTGAATGGTACAGCAGTTGTAGAGGCCTTTATGAAGGACAGAGCTGATAAATATGGATGAGGGGTTGAGTATCTAAACACACGAGCCCACCTGTGCTGTTAACCTCGTTGGAACATGAGGAACGACCATAAATTTACAGCAACAAATTAGCATAGCTGGGTCAGACATGGCTCGACGGCGCTCTAAACACGCGTGGCCCGCCGGACCTCTGAATTACACGAGTTGCAATAACACAGCCGTGTATAATTGGGTGGAGGATCAAAGCTAAGCCTTCACCCGACATCACACACTCCCTGATTCATACGCCATGACCGTGATGCCAGCGAGAGAAATGTGTGCCTGCAGACCTGTTCAATGCTGGGATAACAAGTTTTTGGGGTAACAAGAATCTACTGGGCGAGGTTTGATTTATTTGGAAACCATACGTCCTCTTTTTTCCCGGCAGGTATTTCTAAATCACTTTCTATTGCTTCAACCATTCTCTGTAGATCCTGCTGTCTTGAACACAACAAGCATATTATATACAATCTGTGCAGTGTATTAGTCTGTGGCCTGGTTTCACAAACAGGGTTTAGATTAAGCCAGGATTAGCTCTTAGTTCAATTATTTAAATAAAATATATTTAAATAACTTTTAGTGTTAGTAATTTAGATTTTTGTCATTTGTATCAGTTTTTCTTTTTTTTAACAATATGTCTACATTTTCCTTGGCAACAGCTGAAAGTCGTTAAAATAATTTTAGTATTAGTTAACTACAACAATCAAGAAGATTCAGTGATTGCATTACAATAATTTGTACCTGCATCACGCACTTGCTTTGCTTTTCGCTTGGCAGCCGCCAAAGTATCTGCGCATTGAGACAGATCATATAAATAATCATAAAACATTTTTTTTTTCTCAGACTTGTTCATTGTATCATATGTCTCTCTTCATAAATTGTGACCCTGGATCACGTCACCAGTCACGAGTCGCACGGGTATATTTGTGGCAATAACCAACAATACATTGTATGGGTCAAAATGATAAATTTTTCTTTAATGCCAAAAATCATTAGGGTATTAAGTAAAGATCATGTTCCATGAGGATATTTTGTAAATTTCCTACCATAAATATATAAAAACATGTATTTCTGTGAGTGAATGCAGCACAATCGCCAACATAAATGCACAACTTTAAAGGAGATTTTCTCAATGTTTCGTTTTTTTTGCACCCTCAGATTCCAGATGTTCAATAGTTGTATCTCGGCCAAATATTGTCATATCCTAACAAGCCATACACCAATGAAAATCGTATTTATTTAGTTTTCACATGATGCATAAATCTCAATTTCAGAATTGTGACCCATGTGACTGGTTTTGTGGTCCATGGTCACAATTCAGAGGGGTTTTACAACAAGTGAGTGACAATTAATTTATATCCTATGAGTAAAGATCTCATGATTCACCGCTTGTTTTGTTTGGTGGGTTAGAGATAATAATCATGAATATCTTCTCCATTGCAAAGACCCTAAGCAACACTGCTGTAGTATTGAGCATCTCTTCTCGCAAACATTCCAGAAAAAAATGGTTTAAAACTGCTTAATGTCTGCCTAACACCGCAGGCGCCAGCGCAGTGTGAGCAGTGCATATCTTCAGTTCCCCACGTGAACAATATCATTTGTTAAAATGGCCTCTGAAAAAAAAAGTGTGCTAGCTCACTGTTTAAAACAGCCTGACCATCCAACACATTAACATCACCCAACGCTGCATGCGTTCATGTGAGATTAGAGAGATAAGTAGATAAATGCTGATAATGTGGGTTTTAAAATTATAACTGGATGTTTAATATACAGTAAAACTCTGAGATGTTCTGAGCTCAAATCAAATGGAATATTGGCTGAACCTGAAGCCATGATGGATTAAGCTGGGTTATAGAGCTCTGTTAATCTATCTCTGCGAAGCACAGCTTCTTTACAGGCATGAAACAGCCACTGAGGCGAATCCACTCTGCTGGAGATGATGTCTGTGAGCAGAGATGCTCAATATTATCCAGAACTACTCTCCTCAGTGCCTAGATCAACACTGAGAGAAAGAGCCTGAGCACAATTATACTCATCCTCGTCATAGCCGGTTTCTATATACAGTTACTGTATTACAGTAATAATACTTGGGGTATTTTCAACATAAAAGTACAACTTATACTAACATGATATAAGTATATACATAGAATAATAAAAAATAACTTGTTATAATAATAGTAATAATGTGGAAACAGAAAACTTTCTGCATTTGTACATTTTCAAAAAACATCACTTAGTTTGATTTATAAGCTTTCCTTCATGGGGACCAAAAAATGCCCCCACAATGACAAGGATTTTGGATATCGCCATGTTAGTGGGGACATCTTTGCCCCAGAACACACACACAACATTTTCTAAACTTAAAGGGGTGGTTGATTATGATTTCACTTTTCTAACTTTAGTTAGTGTGTAATGTTGCTGTTTGAGCGTAAACAACATCTGCAAAGTTACAACACTCAAAGTTCAAAGCAAAGGGAGATATTTGCTTTTAAAGAAATCGCTTTTTAAGGACTACAACAAACGGCTGGTAGAGACTACACCACATTCCTCCCGGGTTAGTGACATCACCAACCCTAAAATTAACATAAACCCCGCCCCTGAACGCGATTTATAGATTATCATGACAGAATATGCTAATCAATGACTAAGATAACTACACATCAGCTACATAAATTCATCAACTAACCATTCAGAAATGTCCTGTTGCTTCTACATGTTGTCTCTTCTTCTTGAGTCTCTCCATCATTGTCTGAATCCGGTTTGAACATAAAAGGCTAAAAGTTTTGACATTTCCAGTGCATGTCTGTGTGAGGTAAAAGAACACAAGCTGTTGTAGCTCCGCCCCCTGTGCCGGGAGCAGCAGCTCATTTGCATTTAAAGGAACAGACACAAAACGGTGCGTTTTTTTCTCACTCTCAAAAAGTAACAATTTTAACATGCCATATAACAATATCTGCGGGATATTTTGAGCTGAAACTTCACACACACACTCTGGGGACATCAGAGATTTATTTTACATCTTGTGAAAAGGGCATTATGCCACCCCTTTAAGAAACCTGTTTTAAATTGATACCAAATCACTAAAATCTATAGCAAGCCAGACCATGAATTCAATTCCAGACCTCTGCTTGACCTCTTTGTTCAAGGCTTATCCTACTTTAAAAATGTTATTTGTTCAAAATGAGAAATCAAGTCTCATAAAGCAGTGACAGAGCATTAGGTACAGTATTAGGATTATCTTCTGGATGTAATTATGCAGAACAGTCCTCCATAGTCTATCAGTATTCAGGATTTATTTGTTGCATATCAGTACAATTGCCATACAAATAATAATTATCAAAAATCATTAAAACTAGATTAAAACCAGTCCCAAAACTCTATGATTTTGAAGTTTGTTTCATGATTTTCCAGTTAACCCCTGCTGGAAGTTGCTGTCACTACAACATTCTGCTGCCAAACAGCATTTGATTTCTCAGAAGTGGATCTTTCATAGTTTAATAGGGCCAGATTAACTAAACAGGGCAAATTAATCCCATTAAATGCAGCAATGAGTGGGAAGTTCTGCGAGTGAATCTACTGATAATGTGTTTATTAAAGAACACAGAAGCAGCAGCTCATTTCCCTTAGGACCAACACAATCTATCAAGAGCGGCGCAAATTAGCATCAGGTCACAAACAAGCAGAGCCGCTGATAATCCGGCGAGGGTGATCTATGACAACACGCATTAAAAATAGCGTGGCTTGGCAAACGATATATTCGGATAACGTCTTCCTTTGGTATTCCAAATAAATGAGAGTTTGATTTGAACTTGAACAGTAATGTCTGCAGGTATAGACCATTTTTAAGCATATTTCATTTTTATTTATTTTTTCTGCAAGTAAACTGCAATGTTTTTGAATGCAAACGCCAAATCATGGACAGCCACAGATGAAGATGCAGAGTAATGTCAGTAGATATAGCCACAGGCTCATTATATGAGCAACATAATTCGAAAATAAAATAAAAATGTAAATTTTTTGTCAGTTTACTTTTCTCGTTAGTCTTGTCTCATTAGGCCGTGCTCTCAATAGACAACCCTTCCAGACACCAGACGCCAGTCAAACTACTGCTGAAATCAGCCAGAGGAAAACAGTAAGCACTCAGATCTGGGGTGCGTTTCCCAGAAGCATTGTTGGCCAACTATGATCGCAGTTTCCATTGAACTCTATTGGTAACGACAGAACTTGCGATCATGGTTGGCTTTGGGAGACGTACCCCTGGCCTGCAAACCTGCTTCTTCTGCCAGACTCACTAGAGCTCTCGCTGCTGGCCGGCCGATGATCAGTGTTTCCAGGGCGATTATACCTCGGATGATCAGTGTTTCCAGGGCGTTTATTCCTCGTATGGCTTTGATGGAAGCAGAGATCCCAGCATGCAGATGTGCCAGATGACCAGGGCTATGTTTCCCATCCAACACCATAACTCTCTGCTACACTACCATAGTACGATGCATCGTTGAAGAAATCAACTAGTGAGTCTTGACTGTTTCCCGAAACCGTATTGTCGCAAATTGGTCGTTCAACCATGTTGGTTAATGATGTCACGCAGGTGGTGGAGTAATAATTTATTTTAATGAATTTGTTTGAGATCGAATTAACGCTAGATGTTTTGCTAATACATTATGAACATGGCATCTGAGGACTATTTCTCATTTTTCTCAGTTATTTTGCTTTATTTCCAGATTCAATCGTAGACTCGTTCTTACACACTAGAGCTCGTTCACACATGCGCATTCTTCAGAAACAACGCTTTAAATCTCTTGACAAACTAAAAGACGTAAATCACATTTGTATGTATTCTAAATAAAAGACACAGGTTGTACTGAATGTCAGCTTGCTTATTTTGCTCAAGATCAGGATTTATTGAGTCCACATGTCATGCAAACAAGAAACTCTGCTTCTAACCACAGGTTCGAGATCTGTCGTTACAAACACACAACTCTGCGATGCTGTTTGCGAATGTTTGTTAGAACGATGGTTTCGGGAAACACCGACTCGTTGAACTGCTGATAACGACGGAACTTGTGAACATAGTTATCTAACGATGCTTTTGGGAAACGCACCCCAGGAGTTTAATACGTTTATAGAGCACTTTATGGTGTATGATAGCTCAGGTAAATTACAGCCTCATCTTTATCCACAGCGTCTGTCAAATGATGTGGATTAGCACGGAAAATAATTTAGATTAATCCATATTTTTTTTAAAAACAAGGGAAAACACTACACTCATAATGGAAGCCCATGATGGGCTTTAAAAAGCAGAAATGTGAAATTAACTTTTTTGTTAAATCACTTACACAGAATTTTCTGGGAAAAAGCAACCTTTATCCTAATGGAGGAACTTGTTGTTATGTGTTACTGAAACAAGTTTGACTTACTAACTTAATGCTTAATGGATATTTATAACTAATATTTAGTTTAATCGGTCGAGTGATTGGAGTGAGTTACTGCAGAATGTTTATTGTAATTGAAAATTCATATTTAAGTCATAGTCATCATTTGCTGGTAGTGTGTGTGTGTGTGTGTGTGTGTGTGTGTGTGTGTGTGTGTGTGTGTGTGTGTGTGTGTGTGTGTGTGTGTGTGTGTGTGTGTGTGTAAGTGTGTGTGTGTGTGTGTGTGTGTGTGTGTGTGTGTGTGTAAATTTCACTACAGTGAATCCACCATATTATTATTATATTATTTTATTTTTTTTAATTTTAGGATTTCGAGTTGGACTTGGTGGAAAATTCAAGGCTAAAAGTTCTTAATGTTCCTATTTTTTTTCCATATATATATATATATACAGTATATATATATATATATATATACAGTATATATATATATATATATATATATATATATAGTATGTATATATATATATATATATATATATATATATATAGTATGTATATATATATATATATATATATATATATATATATATATATATATATATATATATATATATATATATATACATATAAAACAAACTCCAAGCAAAAGAACTCAGGCCTCTCACACAGCACTGCTTTACAGAGCCGTAGTGAATAGATTCAGTGGCAGCACATTGTAATTGCTTTGTTGGTCAATATTGTAATGCAATACCCTATAATTTACGCTCAGTACGTCTCTTTTAGACAAATGAACAAGGTCAACATGCCATCAATTACAGTATTCAGAGTGCACCAAATAAGAAAAATCTTTTTAAAAATCTATTTATTTGCCATTTTCACATGAGGCAAATGTGCAGTGGAACAAACAAGAAAATTAGAGTCATTTTCTGTGTTGATGTTCAAGGACAGTATCACTGACAAACTTTTGATTTGGTTTCTGAATAATAATAATGCACATAGAAGCAAAGTGTGTGTCGGGTCGTAGAGGGAGCGAGACACAGACAGTGAAGGACGATCCATCCCTTCAGTTCATATTCAGGCATTAATATTTCATGGCTTCAGAGCCTTTGGTTACAGAGGTTCCTTCTTTCACCATATTTCTTGTGTCATAACTAATTCTCCCAGCTGATGGCCTCAGCTATTAAAAATTTACCTGAGTGCGCTCTCTGTTTGGACAGTTTTGTTTTAAACTATTCAGGGACGAAAGGGCAATTCGGTTTCTTATTGAAGCACTTATACATAGATGAAATCACTTTTTACAAACAAACAAGACAGCAAAACTTCAGGAAGACTGGGAGAAAGAGCCACGCTTGTGAAAAAGAACTACACTTTAGTATACTTTTAAAAAGAGTGCTTTTTTATGGAAAGAATATACTTAAGTATGTTTTTTTTTTTTTTTTTTTTGACACTTAATTGCTATTAAATGTATATAATAGTTATTTTTTAACCACGTAAGTTTTGAAATATGGTTAAAGTTGTACTGAATGTACTGACAAGCATGTATGGCAAACTAAAATATGCTTTAATGTCATTTCTCTTGACACTTGTTTCTATGCATTTAAATATATTTGTAATAATTAAGTTGCAATTTAGTATTTAAAATATATTAACTTTAATGTAATATCGGAAAACACTACAGTTAAAATTATAATCAAGTATTTAACGTGCTTTAGTATGTTATTTAGCATGCCAAAATAAGTATACTTGTTTGACAAGGTATGCTTTGCGATGAAAAAATATATAATTAAACCAATTTAAAATGTGCTTTAAAGTAAAACATTTAGTTTCACATTACTACAAAGTGCATTTTTTTACAAGTGTACTTAAGTGTGTTAAAAACTTGAAAGTGAACTCTCTTTAAGTGCACTTTTTATTTCATTAATATGATGTTATTTTGTGTAAGAACAGTTATATATATTATTGGTATGGTATACTGAAGTATACCAAAGTACAGTTTCATTACAATTAAGTGAACTTCTTTTCCACAAGGGCGCTGATGATATTACAGTTACGATCTCAGTCTTACACAATCAAAATATGAGATTTATTAAGTCTGATGAAATTGTATTACTTGCTGTCAAAAGGCATATCACTTGCCTGATAGTTATTTTTCCTCTGTTTTGCCTTATTTCTCAGGCATTCGAAGTGTGGAGCTGTACGTGTGAGGACTGTACCTCCTGTTGATCACTAACAGCTTGTCTCATGAACCCAGATGTGTGCTTGAAAGTTGTGTGATGCCACGACAATTTGTCCTCTATGGAGTAAAACCCGTACAGACAGACCTTGAGGCTCTTTTAGTACCAAACCTTTTTTTTTTTTTTTAATGAAACTCAGCATTTCAAGGGTCAGAACATGTCTACGCACACAGCAGTGAACCCAGTGAACCAGCAGAAGTGACCGTTTCTGAACCGTTTCTGCAGTCATTACGAGTTTATCATGGGTATCATGCCAAAAGACAAACCACGTCATCCAACAGCTTCACGTTTGTCCTCTAAACCTACAATCACATCCACAATTTGAAGGGAAACCTAAATCAGACCGACAGAACAAAAGAAACTCGTAAAATTCATCTCAAACATGCAGGGCTGTCGGGTTCAAAAGCAGTGTTGAAGTGAAGGCTGGTTTGTGCAGAGAAATACTACTAAGAGAACACAAGAACAATAACATCTTTCGTTTCAGGGAATAAGACACATTTTTCCTTCAGTTTGTCCATAAGAACGAGGTGACTTGACACCACTAATGATGCACAGAAACACAGTAAAGCTGCATTCAGACGTGACTTTGATTCCAGAAAATTGCTGTCAAATTGCAGTAACATGTAAGGGAAAGTTTAAATTCTGCCATCAGTCTTTTCACCCTCATGTCATTCCAAGACTAACCCGTATGACTTTCATCATCGCTGAAACACACATACTTTTTTTTTTTTTTTTTTTTTTTTACAAAAGCATAGAGATTTCGGTCCCTGCACTGAAAGGCAACAGCTCACAGGGAACGTTCTGGCAGGGTTCTCTCAAATTTGGTCTACTATATGCAGGTATTTACCGTCATTACAAACTATAGATAGATTATTAGATTTTAATTTAGATATACGCTTTGTACAAAAAAAACATGGTATGAGATTTAGCTTTATTAAGTAATAAATTATTAGAATAAAGCCAATCTTGCAATGCATTAAAATCTGATTGGAGTATATTTTGAATTTGGGTCATGTGGGGTTTTGAAGTATAAATGACGGTATCGTCTGCATAGAGAAGAACTGAACAGTGTTAAAAAGAACTGGGGGAAGATCATTAATGAAAATAGAGAAAAGAAGGGGACCCAATGTTGAGCCCTGTGGTACACCTCTTTCTTGAATGAATAAATCAGATTGTTTCCCTTGAATAACACCACATTGTTTTCTGTTATGTAAATACGAATTAAACCATAGTAAAGAGTTTTGCATGTAATTTGTAACAGTAATCTGGTCTTTAATAATGCTCTCAAAACATTAGAACAAAAACATTATTTATGCATCGTTCTTTTTTGTAACATTTAAGGCTGGAATACACTACACGATTTTTGCCCCGATGTGAGATCTGGGTAAGTCGGCAGTAGTTGCGAAACGTCTGTGCCAGGAGTTGACAGAATTCACAGAAATCACAGTGTATGTGTCACACACACAGAAGGGAACAGACAGATGATAAGGTGAAATGGTTTATTCAAGTAAAAGCAGAGTGATGGGACAACAGCGGGAACCAGACGATGGTGAAAGGATGGGGACTTGATGATAGGACTCAAGATGACTGGAGATCGGGATGACAGACGGAAGACAGGACGATCCCAGGTGAGTGTTCAGGTGAGGAGTCTGACCGTTTACGTCGCAGTAACGTTGACTAGACGGTGATCAATATCAAGGCTGTGTTGATGAGGGAGTGCAGGTGCAGGGAATCAGAATCAGGTGTGCTGATGGCTGACTGAGTGCAGGTGGGGACCAGAAGGGAGTCTGGGAAGTGTAGTGCAGACAGGGCTGTCACTTTACGTTCGAAAATCGATTGCGCAATCGATCGGACCAACCAACACAAGTTTCGAAAACGAAAATAGGGAATCGATTTTAACGGGCTTCTCGCGTCCAGCTTGTCGTGATACACCTGCAGCGAACACGCGTCACACAACGACGGCAGGCTCTGACACTCACACATAACAGCAGATTATACTTCTGCATAATGTGTCTCTTTTTACTACAAAAATGTGAATTCTGCCGGTATTCAGACAGTCTCATGCATACAGATACAGATTCGGTCCTAATGCCTGTTAGTTGTCCGTGGATTTGCCTTTATTTGGCGTTTAAAATGGAAATGTCTTTAGACATGAAAAATCAATTTTACAATCGATTCAATGAACACTTATGTCTCAAAAATCGAACAGGATTTCTTTTCACAAAAGTGACAGCCCTAGTGCACAAAACAGGGCCTGACAGAGCCGTACGCCACTTCCGACGCATACGTTGTGATTTATAAAAACAAACTTGACGGGAAAATGTGCTCCTGCACGCAAACTCTGACCCATGCGTACGAACGTTTTGGAGACGGTGCAGTTTAGCGACACCGATGGTGAGCTTGAGTTAAATGTATTTTTGGTCACTTTTAGACAGAAAATCTAAAGAAAATTATACAGAAAGATAATACAAATATAATTTCACTCACCAAGCCTATCACTTGAAGCAAATATCCATCCCTTCTTAAATGTCCGCGCCAGCGAGCGCGTTGGGCCGTTTAGTGAAACTGACGCGCAGATAGGCCTGTAGCCTATCTAACGGCAGATGAAGGAAAACGTAAATCTTCATTATGAGTCCTAATCATAAATTCACTGCATGCTCACAATAACAGATTAAATAAATAAAAGAATGATTTAAACTATGTTTTACTTCTGATATAAACATTTAGATGAAATATGCCATTCTCATTAATGGAGTTAAACACTTCACACTTAAACTTCACACTTCAAACTTCACTTCATACTACATGAAATCATTACTGAGAAGTTACAACATTTGTTATATTCAATAAATATAAATATTTGTTGTGGATGTAATGCTGTTGAACACTTTTCCTGTGGCATGCTGTGTTTTAATGTTTTAACTACAGAGATAATTGTTTATCATGATAATAGCAGATTGTCTGAGAAAATATTTTCGTGCAAATGTGCATAACAAGGTCTATCTGTTTCCATTAAAAATATAAATCAATTATAAATACTATTTGGCCAGTGGAAAATATTTATTTTACACTATTTGATGTATTTATTCAAAAACAAGGCATGGATAGGCTACTAAATGATTTGTATTAATGTAATGTGACGGCACATCTGTATAGTTTCCTAAAGTCTTGTAGGCTACCGTTAAACATGTTAACGGTAGCCTGCCGTTTGTTTAGTAATTGTTTGCAACAGTTTCAGTATTCACACAGTTAGGGTTAACGCAGCTCACTTCACTCACAGGTCGATAAATGCAGAGATCCTTATAAATACGGAAAAATCTGAAGAATGTGTCACATGTTTCTGTTCAGTGTAGTGTATGATCCTCAGTCATGTAATGTATGATGACCAGCTTTTCTCTCTAACCATTTACAAAGTCGGCAAGTGTATGAAGCCGCTGTTTAAAAATCTGTTCAGATTTTAAAAGTTGTGTAGTGTATTCCAGCCTTAAGTTTGTCTGAAGTTTTGTAAATGTTACTTTTTTAGAATGTTCAGAGAACATTCAAAAGTAACATTATGTTTGAACAATGATAATGCTTCCTTGACAATCATATAACCAAGATTTTTTTTTTTTTTTTAACATTAAAAAACTGGAATTTTTAATGTTCAGAGAAGCAAGCATGTTTGAGCTTCTGTTTACCATTTTTGATGTAGATTCGGTTGTTTTTAAACTAAATCCTAAACGACTGTGTCTCTTCAGAACACTTGATTCATGTGGATTACTTTTTAATTACATCGTATTAACTTTTGTTGAAGTGTCAAAGCTTTGAGTGACTGGATATTCATTGGACGGACAGAAAATATTGTACAAGGTGGTCATTTAGAATGAATTCGTACTGTGATTGTGAATTGCATGATTAAGATAACTTAACCTTGAAGTGTAAGCAAAAGATCCATCACAAAAAAATACGAATGACATTGGAAATTCATCAGCCACCAATTCACCAAAACGTAGGACAGTCACAATCTGTCATTGAGGTTGTGTTGACATCTCTCAGGTTTAATTAAAATATCTTCTGAGGTCCATGAAGGTGAATAAATATTGATAGAATATTCATTTAGGCTGGACTATCTCTTTAAGTGGCAGTAACACTAGTATTTTAATTCTGTAGGTTTCATTAGGTTTATTTACGCATAATGCTGCATTCTTGTACTCAGACCTGAGATTTCACAGAATGAGAAGATCCGTGACCAATAAAGGGATCTAAATTTCACAGACTGACCTCTTGGCTGAATTATATGTTGAATTATGTTTCAATTATGTATCTCATTATGAATCTAATGCATGATCAAAAGTCTAGTGTGACCACGGCTTTACCGGGATCAATCCCGAATCGCAATCAATGATCAAGTCCCTCTGTGGTGAAAATCAAGTTTTTAATGTTGTTTATATGTCTTTTTTAATATGATTTAAGACAAATCATGTGTAAATTCATAAGTCGACAGCATTGCTGAGTGTTTTCTCCTTAAAACTGCAGTGAACCAAAGACAGTCTCAAAAACACGCTTTGAAATCGCTGGTGTTTCTGACGTCACAAACTACCTTGTAACCAATCAGATCAACGTGTGATCGTCAACCAGTGGATCTCTGAGCTGAGTGAGTGAGTGGAGGCGGGGCTCATTTGCATATTCATAGAACCACGCATACTAAATGAGGCAAGGGTGTCGAGTTACATTCAAGCTATTTTAAGGCATGAATATCTTTTTTTTCAATAAAACAAATGTTTAAATGTGTCATTTTGGTGATCAAAGATGAGTTTTAAGGGATACAATTATTGACTAGAGGGGGATTTTAAGGATTTGATTTTTATAGGTGTTTTTTTTTTTTAAAGGAAGCCTCAGAAAGTAGTATTAGGTTTAGAGACTTAACCATAAGTATTAAACATATAAAAAAATAAAGTGAGCCAACTCCCTGGCTGTAAATTAAAGTTGGAGATAAAGACTCTGGACGGGAGTGCAGAGAAATCATCACAACTCTGCATTATACAAGATTCCCGGGAAACGATGCCCAGAAGAAAATCTATCAAAAGGCTGAGTTGTCAGAATCTGATTCATCCAGGCGAGAGAAAGGGAGACCAAAATGAGGGTTGGGTTTTGTTTTTCTGCCGATGTCGCGATAAATGTAGGAATCAGTGGTTTCCATTTTCAGAGGGGAAAAAGAAGATGAAGAGAAAAGGCTGTAAAAGTAAGAGGAACAAAGGCGGATGCTGACACAGTCTGCAGTGATTTTCTGTTTTTCCCAGAGCTTTAATGGGAAGCTTTATAAACTCCACTGCTATGGGCTGATTGGTCAGTCCTGAAGTGGCCTTTTATATCTTTAATATTATAACATGGGGTTAGGGTTGATATTATATTATCTTCAAGTACAGTTTTTATACAATATGTTTTTAAGATAAAGCACATAAAGGCTGAGTAAAACTACATCCATACAACTCACATTGATTTAATTCAAGTCATCTGAAGCGATACGATCACTTTGTATGATGAACAGATAGATATGTAAGTGATCATTCCATCCTAAATCAAACCAAACCCTTGATAATCTCATGTACACAAAGCTCAAATGTAGTGACACATCACTAACATCATTAAACCTCATTGGTTCTTGCATGTCATGTGACTGATTGCCATGATGTCATGAAACAAGCACCAGTGAAGTGAAGTGATGTAATGTTTTGAGGTAAAACGGTAGCGCAGACATCTTCTGTATGTATGAGTATAAAATATATTATTTATTGCAATTATTTAGCATAAAACACAATTCATTTTAATAAAAAAAAAAACAGATTGCCCCCCCCCCCAAAAAAAAAATCAACCTTTTTGTTGAAACTGCTAACTGTTAGTTCCTCTAACTTGAGCTCTTTAAGTTCATTTACTAGCTATTGTATATAAATAATCAAGTTATATTTAATGAAGTTTAAATGTTTGAGCTTGACAACAACATATTTCTTTAAATACAACACAAGCACAGATTATTCATGCATTAGTTCAAATAGTACTGCAATTCATCAATATCCCTGAACAGACACACTATAGCCAAAAATTACACATAATAAAGCAAGCTGTGAATTTATTGTGAATCTATTTAAGGTGTGTTTACTCGACACGGTTTTCAACTACAAACGTAAAACATTTTATGCGTTTTGGCCATTCATTTACACGACAACAGCGTTTTGGGTGCCTGAAAACGGGTTTCAAAATGCAAATTTCTGAAGACGATGATGTCATGCACATGCGCATTGTCATGCACATTGTCATCAGCGCATTGTCATTGCTGAGTGTCATCAGCAATATTTACAGTATGAAGCATTGAGAACAGATGTTATTATGTGTGGAAGCTTGTTGGACACAGTGAATCAAACGCCTGCAGAAAATGTGAACGTGAGAACTGAGTCAGAGTGAAGTGACACTATCATTAAGAAAACAAAGCATCAAATTCAGCGAGCATCTGGAGATGTACAGCAGGAGGAGTAAGTGGTTAATGGGGTGAGACAATGAAAGCTGACCTTTAGAGTAAAGCAGAAGATGATGTCTGTGGCGCTGGATTTAGCAGGCTGAAAAATAAGCATCCTTCTTCTACACCGTACTACTGAAATTCAACCATTACAGGCAATCTGTCAGAACAGCCGTCCTGAAGAAGAGCGTGAATGGAAACGGGTCCTTCAGAAGTCGTACAACACTTCAAAAGTAGAGCATTCTAAAGGAACATTCATAATGTTTGAAAAATTATGAAATGGAATGTTCACTTAAAGGGGTGGTTGATTCTGATTTCACTTTTCTAACTTTAGTTAGTGTGTAATGTTGCTGTTTGAGCATAAACAACATCTGCAAAGTTACAACGCTCAAAGTTCAGAGCAAAGGGAGATATTTGCTTTTAAAGAAATCGCTTTTTAAGGACTACAACAAACGGCTGGTAGAGACTACACAACCTTCCCCCCGGGTTAGTGACATCACCAACCCTAAAATTAACATAAACCCCGCCCCTGGAACATGATTTATAATTTATCAAGACAGAATATGCTAATCAATGACTAGAAGATAACTACACATCAGCTACATAAATTCATCAACTAACCATTCAGAAATGTCCTGTTGCTTCTACATGTTGTCTCTTCTTCTTGAGTCTCTCCATCTTTGTCTGAATCCGGTTTGAACATAAAATGCTAAAAGTTTTTGAAATTTCCAGTGTATGTTTGTGTGAGGTAAAATGACACAATCTGTTGTAGCTCCGCCCCCTGTGCCGGAAGTAGCAGCTCATTTGCATTTAAAGGAACGGTGCATTTTTGCTCACCCTCAAAAATTGGCAATTTTAACATGCTATATAAAAATATCTGTGGGGTATTTTGTGGGGCATTTAAATTGCATATAAAATTCCCATTTATTTGGATTGCACAGTTTTAACATAAACAAACTAAACTTCATGTGATGCATATTTGTCAGTCATACTATTTAAATAATCATATTTTCAAAATGCATTTATTGCTTAGAATCAGAATAACTCTGTTCATTGTGAAAACAATTTGTTAAAAATATGAACATTAAAATATGACTAGCTATGGAACAAGCAATATTCAAAGTTACAGTATGAGATTGAAAAACAAATTGTATGTATTGATAAACCTGGTTATTGTGTATTTAGAACATCCACTTTATTAGTGCTATCACAGATATCTGACTGACATATATTCATCACATCAGTTTGCTTAAATGTTAAAACTGTGTAATCCAGATGGATGGAAATGTTAAATATGCAATTCAAATGCATACGTATAAATCTTAAACGTAGTCTAGCTTTCATGGTACTTTTGTCCTTCTTGTCCTTCAAAACATTTTATTTTGTGAGAAGAAAGAAACTCATATGGGTTTAGAATCACAACTCCCTTTAATTTTCCTCGACAAACAACACGAATAAACAAAAAAACGCTTTGACTTGTGACTCTTGTCTACTTCTGTGATAAACAGCCGTCTATTGTTTGTCACATCCCTCATTATGATCACTTCTGTCCAAAGACGTGCTTTAACTAACAACATATCTCTAAAGAATGGCGCGCGGCCTTTAAATGATCAAATGTCTGTTTGCCCATTGTGTCAGTACAAACCGTTTGCTCCGCACTTGCAGCACTTTTCATTTTAAGATCTATCAGAGTTCCTCTTTTATTTGAGAGCCAGTATATCCCCTGTCAAATAATTTTGGTTTTAATTCATCAAAGGTTTGCTGCTGCCTACAGAAAGTTGATTAAATCCATTTATAAACCTCAAAGTCTTGATTTGTTAAATGAAGTGTCCATTGTTCAGACGTCTAATGCTCTTTCACACCGCACAGAAAAACCAGGCTGATTGTTTCACTCCTCAAAGTTGCTATAAAAGTGACAGAGAGAGTTATAAATGCAAATGCGGTGGAGCTGGTGTATTTTACCATGAATAATTGAGCGCGGAGACTCTGTTGGGGGAGCTCCAATCAAACAGATGCACAATTTGTTGAGCCCCCTTATTAAACACACCACAAAAAGTTTACTGTTCCAAAATTTTACATTCATGCAATGCGGCAAATGTGATAGATGAAGTTTCTGCAGAGGAATGAGAAATGCATTATACTCGCATTCGCTTCAGTTAGTTCGTCTGCACTGAGTTCATACATGAACAAAGTGGACTGACTTTTAATATCCATGCAGTCATTTGAACATGTTCAGCCTCCACGGCCAAAAACGAGCCATGCAGGAAATTAAAGGAATAGCACAAGCTGAGTGTACAGTAATGCATTTAACAATGGAAGTCTATGGGGCAAGAGTGCAGAAGAAAGTCCCGTATACAACTGTGTTGTTTTCTACGCAGGATCATAACAAAAAATATGCCTCATAAATGATTGATTTGACATGCTCTTCATAATAATTTAAGCGTCTGACAATTAAGTTTGATGTCAATATCTTACTAAGCTAGCACTGTGACTCTCGAATAAGCTTAAAACACACATTGCATACAATAATCAGCTTGTAACTTAGATCACTTTTGGTATTGAAAAATATATATTAATAATCAGTCAACCAAAAGTCCCACACAGCTTAACATGGGCCTTTAAAAAAACTGTAATTAATAATCATACTCTGTCTTCCAGGTTCTTCTAATTGCCCTTGCATTGAGGAGTGGAAACTAATTATCCGCAAACCTCCTTCAATTAGTGTGACATTTTGAAAAGGTTAGACAAATCAATGGAAAGCGTGCACGTTGTGGTTGTGGCATGGGTTTCTCTGACAGCTGTAGAGGCTCATCCGTTAAAGCGCAGGGTTTATATGTTTCTATGAAGCCGCAGCGAGCTGCATTAACCCTCGGCGAATCGACGGGTTTAGACGCTGCAAAGCATGAAGGGCATTTCTCGTCTGAGAGCAGTCTGTCAAAGTCAGCCATGCCATTTATTCAGTGAAGATCCACACAGTGGAGTCTTGAGCACTGGAGTTTGGAGTAAAATTGATTAAAAGTGACCGAAAGACTTTTACATTTTTGCAAACAATAATTCTATTTTTCATCAAAAATATGAAGCAGCAACATCGATAATAATCATAAATGTTTCTTGAGCATCAAATCATCATATTAGAATGATTTGTGAAGGATCATGTGACACTGAAGACTGGAGTATGATGCTGAAAATTCAGCTTTGATCACAGGATATAAATTATATTTTACTTAAAATTCATAAAGAAGACAGCTGTTTTAAACTTCAATAATTTTTCACAATATTTAATTACTGTTTTTACTGTATTAATAGATGCAGACTTGGTGAGCAGAAGAGACTTTTAAAAAAAAAAACATTTTAAAATATTACTATCTCCAAACTATTGAACAGTATAGTTTATTCTATGTATCATCTTTTTACTACTTTAATTAATTTTACTCTAATTAATTCCTTTTATAACTGTTTTAATTTCCCTTGCTTTTATTCTGTGCTTATTTTCTATGCAAAGCACTTTGAAATGCCATAGTGTGAAAGTTTAATTTCTTTCTATGTAAAGCATTTTAAATAACTGTTTTAATTTTCCTTGCTTTTATTTTGTGGTTATTTTTATTCCTTTCTATGTAAAGCACTTTGAATTGCCATAGTGTATGAAATGTGCTATATAAAGAAACTTACCTTGCCTTGCCTATAGTGTCTTCACAATGAGTTTACTTCCAATATAAAATTAAGTGAAATTGTGAATACTGTTATGTTTATATGCCATTAATTTGACTTGTGTACAGGTAAAACAATACATTTTATATATATATATATATATATATATATATATATATACATATATATATATAGGTACTGTAAATACGGGTTCTTATATTGGTGCATTTAAATGATATGATTAAATATCATTCTTCCTGCAGTTCATTAAATAAATAAAAACTTGCCATGATTGTTAACTAGATTCTGACTGTATTTTACTACATTGATTTCATATATAACACTGACTTGATTGAAATGATTGTTCTTCTGACTGTTTTTGTCATTTCAAGAGATGCAAATATCAACATATAAATACAATTTGTCAAAGGCTGAAAGATATTGTATTATCATATTTCCGAGCTATCACTGAGAACGGACTCATCAGTTCTGTCTTCACACTTTATTCCCGCGTCTGCTCTGAGAAATTCCTCTCCTCATATATAGAAAAGGCCAGACAAAGCAGTTCGGATAAAAACTTTCATCTTGTCGTCTTTTTAATCTTCTCTCTGTCTTTCTCAACATTCCCGAGCGCTTCAGGTAATAAATCACGTCTGAGACTGGAGGTGAGCGCTTGAGCGACGGTCAGCGAAACGCTCTCTCTCTCTCTCTCTCTCTCTCTCTCTCTCTCTCTCTCTCTCTCTCTCTCTCTCTCTCCGCATTTTATTTTAAGCAGCTTGTGAAAGCATGCTGAGACATAAACAGAAAGGTGTTTCTGCTACCACCCGTGGTGCTTTCAATAATTTCTTGATTTTTTCTTTTTTTATCTTTCTAAATAAGTGCAGCAAAGCTAAAACACACATTTGAATGAAGTGTGATTTGCATCGTAACCAAGTTGAGCACTACATTTCTGCAAATCATTTTTGCTAAGGTGTTCTGAATGCTGAAAAGCCCTAACATGAGCTCTAGTAATAGAGATGCTTGCTTTAGTAAACGCCACTAAATTGCCGAGGGCCTTCAAGACCGAGTTGAGTTTTGCTGACATATTCTCTTCGGTTTATATCAATACCGGCTGTTGCACATAAATCTTGATGAAAGACAAACATGAACTTGTAATACAAAAGGAGCCCAGCCGCTTTGCCAATGATCAATATTTCCAACCGTTCGCTTATTTTTCAGCGAGGACTGCTGATGAGGTCTGACTGTAGTTCTTCATTACTGGGATATAGATTCGGCTCTATCAAAGAGCTCTTGACATGTGAAACTAACTCTATTTTAAGACGGCTTTCATTGGTATTTCATCACCAGAGCCTCAAAACCATTGGCTCTCTCCCAGTTCTGCAGTGTGGATTCAGCACAGGTCACGGACCACCAGTGCAAACCTCAATCAGAACGTCCGAAAACTGTTTTCCAATGGCTGACACAGGGAAAAGTCAGCGGATCTACTTCGGAGTGAACCAAAAAGCAACAGCACCATATCTTTCATTAGAAACAAACTGAAGATGCTGGCGGATTTTCCTTCACTTTCTGCATGTTGCATTTCTCCACTCGAAGAACAGCTGATAGCTCTCCAATCCGAGATGTGTTCCAGGTAGATATGTGTACTTAACTAAACATCGGCCATGAGTCTACAACCATCCCAGACGGCAACATCCCCAGCAAGCAATTTCGCGTTTAAAAGACGTCTAATAGCCGTCCAAACACAGCCCTGACGTCTAGGCTAAAACCAGGCGAAATATGGGCTTTCAGTGAACATGTAATAGATGTCTAACCATAGCCCAAGAGTAGACTGAAGAATAGTCAAAGAAATGAAACCAAACACCTTGTAATCACTGTTGACTTTGCTTACATGATGGAATATCATTCATCTCGCAAGTTATTTTGGCAAAAACGACATATAATCAAATTCAAGGTTATTTTGGCTAGATGTGGGTTACTCATAGCCGGACTATACCGGGTCTATGGTTAACCTAGATTGTGGTGTAATGGTGTAGTGTCGGCCCAGATCCGGCCCACATCTGGTGCGCGTGCAATCCACATGTACAGATGTGGCCCGGATCTGGGCCGACACTGTGTCACTGTCTGGGATTAACTGAGCAGACTCAAATGCACTGGTGACAAAACGCACACAGATTCATGTTTACACACATTAGCTTCAGGGTATATTTAAATACAGGTGAAACTCGAAAAATTAGAATATCGTGCAAAAGTTTGTGTATTTCAGTAATTCAAATTAAAAGATGAAACTAATATATTTAGTATATATTACTATATACATATGCATGATTATACTTTTCAGAGGGCCGACATTTCTATATTTAAAATCCTTTTTTTTAATGATTTATATTGTAATATTCTAATTTTCTGAGATTTTGAATTTGGGGTTTTCATAAGCCGTAAGCCATCAAAATTCTAACTTTTGCACGATATTCTAATTTTTCGAGTTTCACCTGTAGTATAGTGTGTTGCATGCAAAAAAGTCTGCACATCATAGAGAAAGTGAAACCACTCTGGATCATATGATCTAGACGTATAGTGATAGTTCCCAGCTTTCCTCTTCCCGTCGCAGTCAACATCAATATTGTGTTTTAGCGTAACTGAAACTCTACTGTATATATGGGTGAAAGGGCAATGCAGCGGTCAATACGGACCATCACTGTTTTTCACTCAATCCTGTGACTGTCTGAACTGTTCCTAGACCAGGCATGTTTAATGATTTCGTGTTTTATATGTTATGGTACACTGTAAACAGGGCTTGACATTAACACCTGTCATGTGTGTGTGTAGCGTGTAACACAGTCACTCCTACTAACCACTTTGGCGAGTTGAATTTTATATATATTATATACATTTTTCAATTGTAGTCTTTTAAAAAGGCATCTGAAATAATAAACTAAGTGCAATGTAGTGTTGTCAAAAATATAGATTTTTTTTATATTGTTATTGGATAACTCTTCCAATACTTATATTCCACAGAACAGACACATGATACAAGATGCCCTCTCTCTCTCTCTCTCTGTCTCTCTCTCTCTCTCTCTCTCTCTCTCTCTCTCTCTCTCTCTCTCTGTCTCTCTCTCTCTCTCTCTCTCTCTCTCTCTCTCTCTCTCTCTCTCTCTCTCTCTGTCTCTCTCTGTCTCTCTCTCTCTCTCTCTCTCTCTCTCTCTCTCTCTCTGTCTCTCTCTCTCTCTCTCTCTCTCTCTCTCTCTCCTGCTCACACTCAAACGCCTTGAGTTTGTTTTCGCTGCTTATTGCACTTAAACAGTCATAAACACACACAATAATGTCAAGATGGATCTGTGCGTCAGGTCTTAAAGGGACAGCAGCCTAATACACCTGCTGCCAAATTATGAGATATATTAAAAATATCTGTTTTCCGCATGGTATCGATGTCAAAACTGTGGCCAGTGAAAATGCTGAGTGACTTTGGAGAACCACTAGCCACAGTGACTGGTGAGCAAAAATGTTAATCTCAAGCCCTGATTGTAAAGTAAAACTCACCAGACTATTAAACCTTAAATAGTGTATCAACAGAAAGCTGAACATGTATTCAAATATAGCACACAGATGACTGTAAATACATGCAGAACACACATTTCTGGAAGCTTTGCTGACGTTGTTTCTCTAAGATGCACACACACACACACACACACACACACACACACACACACACACACACACACACACACACACACACATACACACACAAAAGTCATATATAGTCTATAATTGATGTGTTTTGTTCTCTAGTTCTTCAGCATGTATTCATGCATGTTCTGGTGCTTAAAGAACCCGTACGTGAAGAACTTCTACATATAGCCAACTTGGTTGACTTTGCTGATTTCATGTTTGGAGCCCAATGATATACTGTACAATATACTGAATGCACAAACAATAATGATAACAATAATTATGAATAGTAATACATTCCCTCTAACCTGACCAAGACAGTGTTAAAGCTGTAGACATCTGTGGTTTTGCAAATTAACATGTACTTTTCAGAAATCTCACTTTCCTCCTGTAATATCTCATCTGACTCCATGCAAAACACACTGTAGAGAAATATTGGCAATTGGTGGCATATTCATGCTTCTTCAGATTCTCAGTCAGAAAATAAGATTAACCACATCTATACCTAATCTCTCTCAGACATCAAACAGGAATCATATTTTGCATGGAGGATTTCTAATGCGAGAACACATAATCAGTTTCCATGCAACTAGGAAAAGTCAACCTGATACTTCAGTAGTGTGTGAGATATCAGTAACACTTTACAATAAGGTTTGTTAGATAACATTAGTTAGCATGGACTAATAATAACTGCACATATACAGCATTTATTAATCTTTGTTAATGTTAATTTCAACATTTACTAATACTTTATTAAAATCTTGTTAGCATTAGTTAATGCACTGTGAACTAACATGAACAATGAACAGCTGTATTTTTATAAACTAATGTTAACAAAGATTAATAAATAAAGTAACAAATGTATATTGCTCATTGTTAGTTCATGTTAGTTAATACATTAACTAATGAACCTTATTGTAAAGTGTCACCCTCTCAGATCCCAAACACAACACGAGTGTTCAGGTGCTGCACAGAAACGCTGAGCACATTAATTTGCCCTGCAATGGCCATTCGTCTCATTTTCTCAGGATGAAAGCTGGCTCTTACACTAAACACGCATCCTATTTCTCGTTTCCACATGCATAAGAACATGCACAAACACTCATCTGTCATCTCTCAGCGCAGCGCTATAGTGTATGAGACTGACGGGCAGAGCTCACCTAAGGTGAAGTAGGGCAGAGCCGTGTTGTCCAGATCATCCAGAACCGCGATGCGACCCGGCAGGTCAGTCCTGACGAACAGCAGGAGCCTGGACTCCCCTCCGGAGAGACTCCCGGAGCCCGCGCCGGTGAAGCTGAACTCATTCTCCCGGAGAACAGGCAGCGTGGACACGGTCACGGTCTTCACCTCGCACGGGCTCTCCGCCAGCTCGCTTCTCTTGTCCCGGTCCTCGTCCGGCTTGCCCCCGGCCCGGGTCCGGCTCAGGCTCACACAGAGCTCCAGCAGCAGCAGGAGGAGGAGACGCGCGTGTCTCGGTGTCATTCCGTTCGCGGTGCCGCTGCGCGTGGATTGAGCGTCTCGCGTAAAGCGCTGGTGGTTTATAGCAGGAGCGGCAGTGCTGAGAGAGACCGGCAGGCGGCAGCACTGAGGAGACCTCACACATCACACACATTCATAATAGCTACAGGAAACATTAGCATCACACGCAGTGAAACATGCAAAAAAAAATAAAAATAAAAAAATTACCTAAACAATGTACGCATTAAATCAAAAACCAACATCCTATAAATGAACACATACAAAATAAACCATCACATTATACACATTAAATCAAATAATAATATCAAGCACATTTATATGTTTTTTTTGCATCAATATATAGTATTAGAAAAAAAGTTAATTAGGTTATTATAAGTTGTTATTATGTTTATTATTTGCATTAGGTTTTATTGATATTTATTATTATGTTTTCTATTATTATTTTAGCATAAGAAAGCAATAGCATCACAGCAATGAAACATGCACACACACACACACACACACACAAACACGCGCGCGCGCACACACACAAAATCAAAACAATGTATGCAAAAATAAAAAAAACACCGCCCTATAAATCAACACATACAAAATAAACCATCACATGCAAATGAAATAAAAGTATCAAGTACATTAATATGCATTTTGCATCATTATATAGTATAAGAAAAAAGTTTATTAGCTTATTATTTTTATTAAATTTCATTGATATGTATTATTATGTTTTCTATTATTATTATTATTATTATTATTATTATTATTATTATTTTAGCATAAGAAACGCTTAAAATGCATGTTCATATTGTATTGGAGTAATTATAACTATTATAATAGCTATTGTATCACATTTCATATCGCATTTTATCAGTATATAAATCAGTTTTGTTTTGGTATAAAGTATTATTGTAATATTTAGAGTGGAATAAAACCAGCTAATTTAGATGTCACTTTTTTTTTTCTTTTTTTTTCTGTGCATATACTATTATTATAGTGGTAATGTGTAAATATTACAGGAAAGCCCATTAAAAGACTTTCTACAGTGGTATAAACTGTATGCATTCAAAGATATCACTGTGATGGACTAAAGGGACTTCTGCATCTCTGAAAGTCTCTTGTACTGCAGCCGAACAAAAGCTTCACGGCAGCAAAAGTTTCCAAAACTTAAGAGCAGATCTCGTGAGGATAAACTTCTCTTTTGAAACGAGAGATGAGCTGAAGAGACACCTGGAGCTCCTGCATGTCAGTACACACAGCGCCTGACTGGTCAACACACACACGTGTCCCTATGAGAGCACCTCCTGAAGAGACTGCCTCTGATGTCCCGCTGCGTGTGTGTGTGTGTGTGTGTGTGCACATCTTGTTTTATTTATTTTTATGTGCTACGTAATCTTGAATCAGAATAACGGTTTAGTTTTTTTTTTTTTTTTTTTTTTTTGTTTTTTTTTTGATTCATCTGAAATCATGAACCTTTGTCCCTTCTAGACTCTATTAAATATAAATTGTATATTCTTTTTTTTTTTTAAGGAATATTATTATTTTAAATTCATGTTCCTGGTAATCTTGAATCAGAATAAGTTCCTCTTGCAGCATCTCTTCTCTTCTCTGATGACGAGGGCGGGGCAACCTGTCAATCACATGAGATCAGCCAATAGCAAACCACAACCATCCAATCAATTCCCACAGACAAAATCAAGCCCCGCCCATTTGCTCTTGTCTCAGATATACGTAACAATAGGGAAGAAAAGACGAAAACAAAAAGACGAAAACAACTTCCGTTTCCTTAATCATACCAACAGTACACCTGAAGAGAAATCTCCCTGTTTTGAAGTTAAATAGTTTTAAAAGTCTTAACATACTGTGACTGCTTTGCACAACGCCATATTTTTAATGGTGGTGTGTTCATGCAACTTAACACCCACGAGACTGAGGACTCACATATTTAATTTACTGCATGCAGAACTTGCTGACAGTCCAGAACAGACCGCGTGTGTTGGGCAGGAGACCGAACGAGAGCTGCAAACACGTGGTAAAGAGAACGACACACTCTTAATGGCTAATAGGGGCTTTTTCACACACTCCCCCAGTGGATATATGAGAATCACTGTCGTCGAAATTGCCTTGACCTCTGAGCCAAGCAGTCTTCTGATTTCTTCAAATTGAATTTGACAAACAACACGGCAGCAAGCGTGGGTCTAGACAGAGATGCTTTAAACGGGTTTAGCGCGTGTAATGAGTCCAGTCTCTCCCCTCTCCGTCTTACCAGTAGGTCTGCCATGCTTGTGTTCTTGATTTTCACAAATAAATGAACAATTTGTCCTTCCTTTCTCCCTTTGGACTCGTACGGCGCAGGCTCCAGAATGCCACGCTTGCTTATTGCTTACAGAGTTATTTATACTGTGCAGCTGGAGGGTGTTGCTGTTAAAAAGATAAGGGTGTAAATAGAAATCTGAGACACGTGCAATGATTCTTCAGCAGCATATGGCAACAAAACATGGGCGAATCTCACGCATTTTGCATTAAAAAATAGGATCAGTAAAATTATTTCCATGACAGTTAAGACAGTTAAGTTTACCTTCCCTTAAACTCTCAGTGCTGAAATGGTATGGGACTTTTTGAGGGATTTTTCCTCGTTCTCATTACTCTCGATACGATTTCTCATTAATTTTGCATTAATCCATCACAGTATGTTTTAATTCAAATCAACATTTACATATTTAGCTTTGGTTCTCAATATCTCATCTTTGCACTCGGGAATTGCAGATGTTGAATCTCATCATCCGTGTTTGTGTGTGGGATGCGGTCGCTGTCCGTGGTGCTGAACACCATGACACATCTCTTTTAAAGCTATAAGCAAACCAGCCAGGCATTTATTTTTATTTTTTGGGTCACTAAAAAGACATGCATGGGTCTTCCATATACCCTATTCCTATAGTCAGTCAATACTCAGGATGCATATGAATATTTACTAAATTCCATAAGGTGGTAACTTTAATGCTGAGTAATTTGCATGCACTACATGTCTTATAAGCTTAAATCAGTGAATTGCATTGGCATTTTAAACTCTTCAATTATGGAATGAGATTTTTTTTTTTTCCTCATGCTAACATGAATAATATTGCCTAACCTTGCAGGTCAGGGATTTTTCCACTTCAGTGCTATAATGCCGATGTTGAGCCAGTCCAGTGAACTCTGCCGAGTGGGTAAAATAACCACTGAGAAGAACTGGCATAAGAATCAGTTCTTAGCATGCAAAACTGTGTCATATCTAAACAGAACAGTTTGGACACGGTGATGTTATAGAACTGACAAAATGTCAGAGATATATACATATAAAATTATCATATAAAAAAATAATAATTATATGAATTAAATAATAATTAGTTATTTACTTTTGATGTCAAATCGTTTTGGGCTGGTAAGATTCTTTTTTATCAATAATTTTGAAAAGTGATTTAGCAAAAATCACTGCTCACTGCATTTATTTGATGAAAAATACAGTAAAACTGTGAAATATTATTACAATTTGAAATTAGTGTGAAATTTCTATGTGAATATATAGTAAATTGTAATTTATTCCTGTGATCAAAGCTGAATTTTCAGCATCATTACTCCAGTCTTCAGTGTCACATGTTCCTTCAGAAATCATTCTGATGTGATGATTTGATGCTCAAGAAACATTTATGATTATTATCAACAGTTATGCTGCTTCATATTATTGTAAAAACCATGATACATTTTTTTTAGAATCCTTTGATGAATAATAATAATAATAATACGTTTTATTTATATAGCGCATTTCCAGGGCTCAAGGACGCTTTACAATGAACAAGCAACAATAATGGCAATGGACAATGATAACAAACAAAACAACAGTAGGTAGACGAGAGTGAAAGTACAGTAAAGGAGAACTGTGTAGATGGGGCAGCATACAGCAGAATACAGTCAGACACAACGACATGTAACACAAGTTAAGAATGATGACATTCACAAAAAAGAGAGTTTTGAGCATAGTTTTAAATTCAGAAATAGTATTAAAGGGTTAGTTCACCCAAAAATGAAAATTCTGTCAGTAATTACTCGCCCTCATGTTGTTCCAACCCCGTAAGACTTTCGTTCATCTTCAAAACACAAATTAAGATATTTTTGATGAAATCTGAGAGCTGTCTCACTCCTCCATAGGCTTCTATGGGATCGAAACTTGCTGGCCCAGAAAGTTAGTAAAGACATCGTTAAAATAGTCCAAGTGACTACAGTGGCTCAACCTTAAGTTTATCAAGCGACGAAAATACTTTTTGCGTGCAAAAAACAACAACAAAAATAACGACTTTATTCAACTATTGATTTTCTTCTGTGTTTCTCTGAGTGAGTTCACGTAGTGTAACAGCGCAGCGCTTCTGGGTTGTACGTCACACGCATCACACACATGACCAGCGTCAACCAATAGTGAGCCTGCGTGGTGACGTACAACCCATTAACAATGTCTTTAATAACTTTTCTGGGCCGGCAAGTTTCGATCCCATAGAAGCCTATGGAGGAGTGATCCAGCTCTCAGATTTAATCAAAAATATCTTAATTTGTGTTCCGAAGATGAACAAAAGTCTTACGGGGTTGGAACAACATGAGGGTGAGTGATTACTGACAGAATTTTCATTTTTGGGTGAACTAACCCTTTCAGGGTGCAATAACACTGAATGATCTTCCGCCCACTGAAGCGAGGCGATGCCGAGGGACAACGAGAAGACTAGATCGGAGGATCGGGTGGAGGGGGGAGCCGGTTACAGAGATACGGGGGAGCCAAGCTGTGCAGAGATTTAAAACTGAGCAGGACGATTCTGAATGTAATACGATAAGCCACTGGAAGCCAGTGAAGATCGCACAGCATTGGGGTGATATGGGCAGAACGCTCGGTGAGGGCCAGTAATCTAGCAGCAGAGTTTTGAATGTATTGCAATCTGGAAATGGAGCTGGCAGATAAACCAATGAAAAGAGCATTACAGTAATCAAGACGTGATGTGTGACAGATGCATGGATGACAGTTTCAGCGTCTTTGATACTGATGAAGGGACGGAGCTGGGCGATGCGACGTAGATGAAAGAATGCTGATATGTGACCCTGGACCACAAAACCAGTCACATGGGTCAGTTTTTGAAATTGAGATGCATGCATCATCTGAAAGATGAATAATTAAGTTTTCCATTGATGTATGGTTTGTTAGGATAGGACAATATTTGGTCGAGATACAACTATTGAACATCTGGAATCTGAGGGTGCAAAAAAAATCGAAACATTGAGAAAATCTCCTTTAAAGTTGTTCATATATGTTGGCGATTGTGCTGCATTCACTCACAGAAATGCATGTTTTATATATTTAAGGTAGGAAATTTCCTAAATATCTTCATGGAACATGATCTTTACTTAATATCCTAATGATTTTTGGCATAAAAGAAAAATCGATAATTTTGACCCATACACTGTATTGTTGGCTATTGCCACAGATATACCCGTGCGACTCGAGACTGGTGACGTGATCCAGGGTCACATTTGGTGATAGAATTAATATAATAGAATCAGCTTTCATTTGAAATAGGAGTATTTTTAAATAAATGTCTTCACTGTCACTGTTGATCAATTTAATGTCTCCTTGCTGAATAAAAGCATAAAAAAATAAAGATCTTCCTGACCGATAGTTTATGTACATGTAATATATCATCAGGCCTCATTATTCCAGTCCTTGTTGAAAAACTCATTTAAACCGCAGGAGAAATCTGCAGAGATTTACAAGCTTTCCCAGTTCATATTTTTCGCCAGATTGTCCTTTTAAATTATTTTTCATTCTATCCTATTGCATTCCCGACAGAAGACTGTGTGTGTTTGCTTGAAGATGTTTTCCCTGAACAATACTGTCTGCCGCAAAGATACGAAACATAAAAGATAATAAAAGAGCTGGAGAATAGAGAATGATAACAATGAAAATGTCTGTTTTAATAATAAAAAAAATCTAAAAGAATTCTGCAAGCTTTCCTAATATTCTCCAGGCATCCGCGCGGGACACCGTACATCAGGGCCGCTTCATTGTGAGCGCTGTCTGGGTTGTGAAGGATTGCACTTAGCCGATGATTCAGACGCTTTCTTCTAAAAGCAGTTCCTGGGGAAGCCAGAAATCATGAGGAGAAACCTGGCCAAAGCCATCCGTCATAAAGAGCAACACAGTCCATTACTGGGTTCATAATATTTATTACAAAGAGTGAATAGAGAATTAATGTCCTGTAATGGAGGCGAACCCAAGCAGAGTGTTTCTCTTCCTCAAGACCTCGGTTTATGTGCCGTCATCTGATCACCGAACCCCAGATTCCTTTCAGTGTCCTCAACATCAAATCAGCTCGAAAGCTTTGAGTTCACAGAGGATGGATTCATTCATTTATTAAGTGTGTTTCCATGGAAGCAGCTTGAATTAAAGAAACATAAGAGTGTATGTTTGCGTGTATGTGATTTGCTACGATTGATCAGTCAGATTAACTTTATTCCCAAACACTTCAGTCGTGAGCCAACGGCACAGATCATTTGATTATACAATAAATATTCGGTAACACTTTATTTTACAGTTTTCTTGTTATATACTGTATGTTACATGTACTTACCATAGTAATAACAGCAAATTATCCATACATGCAACTAACCCTCAACCAAACCCTAATCCTACCCTAACCCTATAGTAAGAACATGTAGTTAATTATTATTACTCAGTACTTAAATATATAATTACACTTTAACAATGACACCTGAAAATAAAGTGTAACCAAATATTCAAAGCACCATCAGTTAATACATTAGTTAACATGTACTATGATATAAAGCTACAGTATTTATTAACCTTTCTTAATGTTATTGATAAAAATACAACTGTTTATTGTTTGTTCATATTAATTCATGATAAATCAACTGTTACAATTTTGATTTTAAAAATGTATTGGTAAATGAATAGCAGACTATAAACACACACACACACACACACACACACACACACTCTCTCTCTCTCTCTCTCTCTCTCACACACACACACACACACACACTCTCTCTCTCTCTCTCTCTCTCTCACACACACACACTCTCTCTCTCTCTCTCTCTCTCTCTCTCTCTCTCTCTCTCTCTCTCACACACACACACACACTCTCTCCCTCTCTCTCTCTCTCTCTCTCTCTCTCTCTCACACACACTCTCTCACAAACACACACACACTCACACTCTCTCTCTCACACACACACACACACACACACACACTCTCTCTCTCTCTCTCTCTCTCTCTCTCTCTCTCTCTCTCTCTCACACACACACACACACACACACACACACACTCTCTCTCTCTCTCTCTCTCTCTCTCTCTCTCTCACACACACACACACACACACACACACACCAGAGCTTTTCCTCATGTTTTTCTTGCTTTGCTCTTCGGGCGCATATTTGATCAGTTCTTGTTAAGAAGAAGAGACAGTAAAACTGAAGCATGTTCTCCTGACGCTGTGAGCCTGACACACACACACGTCCTCCTGGCACACACACGTCACCCTGACACACACACGTCCTCCTGACGCGAGAAACGCTCCATTGTGCTGAGTTATACCGCCATAAAATAACAAATGAACTTTTATCGTAGAGAGGAGCAGAAAACCTTGAACCATTACACACAGCCATGACAGTTTATATGCTTGTCATTTATAAAACAAATTGGCCTTTTGTTATGTCACTGCCTCACTTATTCCATCCTTTTATGTTTCCTTTTTTACATTTATTGAAGCCAACGTTTATATCGTGGCTGGTGGGAAGTCAATCTTCTCTCTTTGACAATGCATATTTAACTTTAATGGATATGTGCATATATCACACACTCTCTGCCACAGACCTTGATTGCATTTGATAAATGAAGAACTGATGAAACTCTTGGATGCGTGTAGAAATAAACTCTGTAACCCAGCATGCCGTCTCTCTTACTGTCCTTCTGTTGTCAGAAACTCTCAATATGTTGTAAAGTATCAAAATGCTGCAGTGCATCTGACAGACGTGTGTTTTTTTCACACACACATTTATAACTGCAATAATGTAGAGTTTACACATGGAAAAAAATATCTCCAGTCTCACTCATGCTCTGAGCTCTTTCACTTCAGGCGGCGTTTAACTTTATCTCTAGAAGACAAGCGTTGAGAGAATACTGCACTAGTGTTCATGATATACACATGAAATCATCATTCATCACTGCAATATTTACTACAACAGCCCCTATGTGTGCATACATCCTTCATTTTAATTCGTATCAAGTTACATAAACATACTGTACAATACATAACACTTGTTCTCAATGGAGCTTTTGTCCAGTCTACTTCACTTCGCCCAAAAATCTGGCCCGTGACGACCTATGATTTGACCCGCCATTTGTTTTAACTTTATTTATTTATTTATTAGAATTTTTCAATGTTTCTTGTAACAGCTTCTTTGGTCACTGTGTTTTGTAAATTAATTGCATGCTGAATTAACTTAATTAATAGGTTATACATTCACAATGTAATTAGTAAGTTTGAGGATTTGCGAATAAATTGATTAGGTATTTGGCATAAAGTATATATTTTTTAGATTAAAATGCCCCTGAAAATTTATGTCATATTTAGATCCAGTGAGTTACGGTGAGCTATAGAGCAAATCACTGGAACGGCAGACGACTCCATTAAACTGAAAATAATTCAGTTTTTGTTGTGTTTTAAAAGCTCTCTAGAAGATTGACCATTAGAATATAAGATTCACATTAGAGTTTCATCTATTAAATAAACATAATTTCATCCACAATGCTTTTCAGTTCAGTAATAATGACCGTTTAACGCATAAATAACAATAGTGCACTAACACAGTCCAGACACGATTTATTCTTTTCTTTTAGACTGAAAAGCAACATTTTTTTTTTCCCTGTTTGTTGAGCTCACACATAAATATCCATGTTTAGAATTCAGCACATCTCTCTTTTGTTTCCTTCTAAAATGCCACCCAATTACACAAAGAAAAGAAGGCCAATAAAATGGCCATTAAAGTGTTTACAAATGACTTGTGCGGGGCTGAAGATCAGTGTCGAGAGAGCAGGTGAAACACAACCACAGCGTGTTTATCCAGAGCTGGACTCGGAGAAATACCTCGGAGGATCTGAAACGACTGCATGTGTGACTAGCTATTACGACACAGTCTCTTGTGTGCTTTCTAACGCGCCGCTCTGTCATTGCTGAGATGTTTTTTCATGTACGCCAATGTCATTACTCAAGTAACTCTGTCACATATCTATCACTTGAACTACGTTGGACTAATAATATAGTTAAAGTGTTTACAAGCAGGCGGTGGAGTAATAACGTCTGCTAATTAATTGTTTGAGATCCAATAAATGTCAAATTATTATAACTCATTTACACAAACAACGGGAAGGCTGTTCATTTTATTATTTTATTATGTGAAATATATGTACAGTATTCACAGCGCTTCACTTTTTCCACATTTTGTTGGAAAAGATGTGGGTCTACGAATAAATCCTTGCACTTCATGGCTTGGTTTGTGCTTTGACATGGAGCGTTACAGTTTTTTTTTCCAATTGCTAACACACAATTTTGCAAACTAGGCTGGTTTTATCAAAATACTTAACACAATTCACAAAACCATGCATGCAAAATATCTATTATATCCTGCAAAATGAAGCACTGCAACCAAAACTACATATAGCATTATCAAAATCAAACTTTTGCACGAAATGTCACACACTTCATTCATATTAGCAGATTTCTGTCTAACCAACTACACACTGTTGGGCGTAATGAAGAGCACTCTCATCTTTAGTATGCTCTGCCATAATAATAAACTAGTTCAAATTGTTGAAAATTCTTCAGATTGTTCACATGCACAGAAATATTTGCAGACACACACACACATGCTGTTGAAACATTTATTTATTTTTATTTTTCACCAAACAAGTCAGTGCAACATATGCACAGCAGATATATTAATAATAAATTATAATATATTTACATTGGACTGAACAAAAATATGCTCACAAAAAACAGTAAACTGAAAAAGATTGAAGTGTTAACATGAGGTCAGGTGACACGTGTCGGCCAATCAGCTCATGGAGTGTCATTTTGAATGGCAGTGTTTTAATCATGTGACTTTATGTCAGATTGTTGTGTGTTACGCAGAGAACCTGTTCAGTGTGTTTAAAATGTGCCATTTTGAATTGCAAAATGTGTGTAAAGCAGAAAATGAGTTTAGACTTTTGGAGACTTGAGAAGAGGTTTTGCTCTGTGTGTGTCAGTTTCAATAATTGTGCTGTGCGTGTCATTTTAGTGTGTTAGCAATGGGAAAAAACTGAAACTGTGGGACCTTATATAGACAGGTGTGCGCCTTTCCAAATCATGTCCAATCAACTGAGTTTACCACAGGTGGACTCAAGAAACATCTCAAGGATGATCAGTGGAAACTGGATAAACCTGAGCTCAGTTTTGAGTGTCGCGGCAAATTAATATGAAGTGAATACTTATGTACATGTGATTTTTTTCCTTTTTTTTTTTTTAAATACATTTGCAAAGATTTCAAACAAACTTCTTTCACATTGTCATTATGGGGTATTGTTTGTAGAATTTTGTGGAAAATAATGAATTTAATCCATTATGGAAAAAGGCTGTAACAACAAAATGTGGAAAAAGTGAAGCGCTGTGAATGATTTCTGGATGCACTGTTCACTTTACTCACATTATCATGCCGTTCGGTCATTGAGAATACATGTTAAAATTATATGTCAAAGATTATTGGAGTACGTTTTACAAGAAAATACAATTTCAGTCTTTCTACTCCAAAAGGTAACACTTTATAATAACTGCTGCATGCTATTAATCATTAGTTAAGCATTATTAAAGAGTTAATTCATCATTTATAAAGCATTAATAGACATTAATAAGCAGTTTATAAATACAGTTATAAATGCTTTATTCTTGATTTATAAGCACATCTATAATGTGTTTAATAATTGTATTTTCATACTTTATTAATGATCAATTTATCATTTCTAAATGAAGTATAGCATTATTTACAAACCAGTTACATTATTTACCATTATTTACAAACTAGGTGTAGTCATTTATTCATAAGATCACTTAGAAAGTGTGAGTAAATGTAGTAGATTCAGGGAGTTATAAAGCATTTAGTAGTGGTCAGTTCACTATTTCTGTGAGCTCATCTAAAGTGAGGACTAGTTATGCCTTATAAAGCATTTATAAAGGAGATTTAAAGACTCAGTTTTCTTCTAAACAGAAAAAGGAAACAAACACACACAGTGATACAGAATATAGAAATATATATCAGCCTTTAAATCTCCTTTATAAATGCTTTACAAGTCATAACTAGTCCTCACTTTAGATGAGCTCACACAAATAGTGAACTGACCACTACTAAATGCTTTATAACTCCCTGAATTAACCCTGAATTACAGTAGAAATACATGTTAATAAACCATTTATTAACACACAAAGTAACTATTACTAAATGTCTGAATAATAATATGTATTTAAACAGTTTATTAATCATTTACTCACCCTTTCTAAGTGATCTTATGAACCACTGACAACTCCTAAATAACCGGATTGTAAATAATGCTATACTTCATTTAGAAATGATAAATTGATCATTAATAAAGTATGAAAATACAATTATTAAACACATTATAGATATGCTTATAAATCAAGAACAAAGCATTTATATCTGTATTTATAAACTGCTTATTAATGGCTTTATAAATGATGAATTAACTGTTTAATAATGCTTAACTAATGATTAATAGCGTGCAGTTACCGAAATATCTCCTCAACAAGATATTCATGTCTACATCACAAAAGAGTGCTGGAAAAGTTATTATAAAGTTGAATGAACTGTAAAGACTGAGTATGAGTAGTAATGCAACAAACCCCTCCAGCCGACAGAGGAGCGAGCTTAACCTCGCTGTTGTCCCCATCCCGGCCTGCTTACAGAGAGATTGTATTGAATGCATCCTTGGATCTTTTCTGTTGTGTGAATGTCTGTAATTGGAGGCACAGATGGCGGTGTTTGAACAGTAACCAGACGCACACAGACTCTTCAGCCCGTCCATGGGTTTCACTTCTCTTTACACAGAGAACAATGGCATTGCAGCGCCAGCTACTGTCGCCCAGTGACGTCCCAAGGCCCCGGGACAGAGACGAGGCCGAAACACACTTGGCATGGAGAAGCATTGTGAAAACGGGAGATTTATGAAGGGCTTTACTGCACTCGGCGTGTGTGGGAAGAGTTCTCTCTGGCTCTCTCCATCAGGACTTACAGCTCTATTCAGACACATAATCCTGATTCTTCCAGCTGTCAGTCTGCTGGTTTGTATCGATGGCTGGATCTTCCGGATCTATCCGAGGTACTGTTCCTGTTTGTCCCAATCCTCCTGAGTCAGAGATGAAGAAAACAGCAAGGACAGGCTTACAGCACAGGAACAAGTGTGTGTGTGTGTGTGTGTGTGGCTTGGTAAACCCTACGTTATGGTGACAACATGTCCCCATAAAGGTATTAATATCCAACCATATATAAAAACAGCTTGTAAATCATTCTAAGTGATGTTTATTGAAACTGTAAAAATGCAGAAAGTGTGTGTGTGTGTGTGATGGGTAGATTTAGGGGTCAGGTTAGTGTGTGTGTGTGTGTGTGTGTGATGGGTAGGTTTAGGGGTCGGGTTAGTGAGTGTGTGTGTGTGTGTGTGTGTGTGTGATGGGTAGGTTTACGGGTCGGGTTAGTGTCTGTGTGTGTATTTGTGATGGGTAGGTTTAGGGGTCGGGTTAGTGTGTGTGTGTGTGTGTGTGTGGGTGATGGGTAGGTTTAGGGGTCGGGTTAGTGTGTGTGTGATGGGTAGGTTTAGGGTCGGGTTAGTGTGTGTGTGTGTAGGTTTAGGGTTCGGGTTAGTGTGTGTGTGTGTGTGATGGGTAGGTTTAGGGTCGGGTTAGTGTGTGTGTGTGTGTGTGTGTGATGGGTAGGTTTAGGGTCGGGTTAGTGTGTGTGTGTGTGTGTGTGTGTGTGATGGGTAGGTTTAGGGGTCGGGTTAGTGTCTGTGTGTGTATTTGTGATGGGTAGGTTTAGGGGTCAGGTTAGTGTGTGAGTGTGTGTGTGTGTGGGTGATGGGTAGGTTTAGGGTCGGGTTAGTGTGTGTGTGTGTGTGTGTGTGTGATAGGTAGGTTTAGGTTCGGGTTAGTGTGTGTGTGTATGTGTGTGTGATGGGTAGGTTTAGGGTCGGGTTAGTGTGTGTGTGTGTGTGTGTGTGTGTGTGTGTGTGTGTGATGGGTAGGTTTAGGGGTCGGGTTAGTGTGTGTGTGTGTGTGTGTGTGTGTGATGGGTAGGTTTAGGGGTCGGGTTAGTGTGTGTGTGTGTGTGTATGTGATGGCTAGGTTTAGGGTCGGGTTAGTGTGTGTGTGTGATGGGTAGGTTTAGGGGTCAGGGTAGTGTCTGTGTATGTGTGTGTGTGTTTGTGATGGGTAGGTTTAGGGGTCAGGTTAGTGTGTGTGTGTGTGTGTGTGTGTGTGTGTGTGTGTGTGTGTGTGTGTGTGTGATGGGTAGGTTTAGGGGTCGGGTTAGTGTGTGTGTGTGTGTGTGTGTGTGTAAGTGTGTGTGTGTGTGTGTGTGTGTGTCTGTGTGTGATGGGTAGGTTTAGGGGTCGGGTTAGTGTGTGTGTGTGTGAGTGTGAGTGTGTGTGTGTGTGTGTGTGTGTGAGTGTGTGTGTGTGTGTGTGTGTGTGTGTGTGTGTGTGTGTGTGTGTGTGTGTGATGGGTAGGTTTAGGGGTCGGGTTAGTGTGTGTGTGGGTGATGAGTAGGTTTAGGGGTCGGGTTAGTGTGTGTGTGTGTGTGTGTGTGATGGGTAGGTTTAGGGTCGGGTTAGTGTGTGTGTGTGTAGGTTTAGGGTTCGGGTTAGTGTGTGTGTTTGTGTGTGTGTGTGATGGGTAGGTTTAGTGTCAGGTTAGTGTGTATGTGTGTGTGATGGGTAGGTTTAGGGTCGGGTTAGTGTGTGTGTATGTGATGGGTAGGTTTAGGTTCAGGTTAGTGTGTGTGTGTGTGTGCGTGTGTGTGATGGGTAGGTTTAGGGTCGGGTTAGTGTGTGTGTGTGTGTGTGATGGGTAGGTTTAGGGGTCGGGTTTGTGTGTGTGTGTGTGATGGGTAGGTTTAGGGGTCGGGTTAGTGTGTGTGTGTGTGTGTGTGTGTGTGTGATGGGTAGGTTTAGGGTTGGGTTAGTGTGTGTGTGTGTGTGTGTGTGTGTATGATGGGTAGGTTTAGGGGTCGGGTTAGTGTGTGTGTGTGTGTGTGTGTGTGTGTGTGTGTGTGTGTGTGATGGGTAGGTTTAGGGGTCGGGTTTGTGTGTGTGTGTGTGTGATGGGTAGGTTTAGGGTCGGAATAGTGTCTGTGTGTGTGTGTGTGTGTGTGTGTGATGGGTAGGTTTAGGGGTCGGGTTAGTGTGTGTGTGTGTGTGTGTGTGTGTGTGTGATGTGAAAAACCATTATGTCTATGGAAAGTCCCCATAAAACATGAAAAACATCTTTTTTAATGGAACCATTTATGGAATCTTTAGACAAAACACTAAAATGAATTTTATTCAGAGGCCCAAACTCAGCAAAAATATGCAAAACACATATAAAATAACCCTTCCTCAATACACAAATAACCCTTCCTCAGAAGCCTGAAGATCATATCTGAGACTCACATTTGAACATGATTTTCCTAAAAGAAAATAAATGAAGTTTTATGTAACAAAGTTCGGGAGGAGCATGTTCAGGTAATCATCCAATCAGCACAAGAAGAAGCCAGTATAAATAAAGCCTTCCCTTACTAGTCTCATGACTAATTTCTCAGCATCCCTCCACCACCCCATCACCTCACATTCGGCTGGGTCTGCTCATAGATACCTATGATCTATACATTCATAGGGGGGAGTACTCTGGGGTCGGGCCGAATTCCAAGCTCGGAGCCCCCGGACAGCAAGCCAAATACGCATTTTAATATTACATCGGATTTCATGTGAACTTGTGAATTATCTATGGATAATAAAGCAAGTTTCTTCTGAACTGAGTTTCTTCAATCAGTAAGTGTTCATCTTGAAATATTATTAACAATATAAATGTTATTCTTACATTCACTTTATAAAAATCATTAAAGCAGAAAGCATAGACAGTGTTAGACACGTGAAGCTCGAGCTGAAGGTTTGAACAATTATACTAAAAGACTTTTACTTGCTATAAATGTCTAAACTATCAATCAGAGACAGAAGAGATGCAGTAGATTGAGTGTGACAGGTCTTTCAAAGGTTTGATCATGTTGATCATTTAAATGTCATAGAAATTAATGTATGAAATATGATACAGTAGACTTTTGGGGTTAAACATGGTTTCAATACAAACACTGGTTTGTATGAATTTGTATTTTGTCTAGCGATGAACAAATAAATAAACAGCAAAATTAAATGAAGAAAATGTACAAACTTATAAATAATAATAATAAAAAATACATCAGAATTGGAAATAAGGTTGTATGACAACTTGCTGATTTTGCAAATTTAATTTATCGCTCAGTACAGGCTAGTTAGTAAATTAGAAAAAAATAGTTTGGGTTTTGGAAAGTAGAAAGCTGAATAAGATTTACTTGTTTTACTTTTGGCTGGCAATTTTTAAGGAATGTTCTGCATTTTTGTTGAAAATCATGTTTTGACACTGCTACACATAAAAGTAGAGCTAAAACATGAAACGTTTGGTCATTCACATTCGTTAATGATTAAAACCAGTTTCACTACAGTATAATTCAAATCAGTTCAATTCTATAGATTATACTTTAATGATGACATTGCTTCGTGATTTTAAATATTTTATACTTTCAAAAATAGCCCATCTCTGAGATATGAATCAGATTTGTATGTGTTTACAACAAGCCAGTTTTCATAGGTTGATTTTATGTCAGGTAATAGCTTTTCAAACACATCTCACAAGAGAAAACATGCAACAACAAAAAAGCACTACAAAATGCACTTGATAAGATCAAAAGGAACATGATTTAGTTTGTTTCATCATCCTAGACTGAAAACCAGCCCCAGTGTTCCTGTCTTTGTGGAAATGTTGCTTCTGCGATGAGTTTTGATCATGGCTCAGGACATTTTGAAGGCTGTTGTGTCCTGCTTTTCAAAGATCACATGTAGCTTAATCTTAAAGCGAAGCTTACCTTTGTAGCATAATGCATAATGGCGACCACTGGCGAGTAATGAATGATGCAAAGATTAACCTTTAGCCCTTGTGAAGGACACTGATTATATGTGTGTATTAGTGCTTAAGCGTGCGGGGATGAAACGGTCATGTCTTATGTATGATTGTGTTCCTTTATCCTGCCTTTCTAGTTTAGGAACAAAGGCAGTGCACCTGTATAAGCAGCCCAACAGGCTGTGAATTGGCTTGAATAAAGGCAAGGGAAAGCGCTCTAAAGAGCTGATCTGGGTCCGGGATGCATTAATCATGCGTGTCCGCTCCGTGGCCCGCCAGGCTTGAGCTTTGAGTCCTCTGCGTCCTCCATGTGATCAAAAGCTCTATTAAAAATCTGTCAAGACTATAAAAGCTACATTTCGCAAACATGCCTCACACGTTTAGTTCTCCTGTTCTCCTGCTCACGGCTTTCGCTGCATAACTCAACGAGTATCACATAATGTTACGTTCAACACGACCACCATAAACTAAAGAGATCATACTGTACTCCGAGTCCTATTGTGAACGATTCATCAGTGCATGTTGTTAAAGTGGAACAGAAAACAGCTTTTCTTCTACTTTAATCAAAATGTTATAACTGATTTATGTTTTGTTATTTATTTTTCCTCTGATGCTGTCTGGGCTACTGTATCATCTTTATTATCAGTTCTTGTTGGAAAAAGTCAAGTCCTGGCCATTTTTCTTATTGAAAATCATCACATTATAAAAATGAAGTTATTTTTATTTTATAAAGAATTTTCTTTTCTAGACAAGGTAGAATTACACAGAACAGAATCTAACCATTATTAATAATTACTAACTACATTTAATATGTGTAACAAGGACACTGCAAAATAAAGTATTGCCTTCAATTTGGGGTCTATCTAAAAAGAAATATAATAATAATCTTTACGTATGCTGAAACTGTATGAAAAAATACCTATGAAAATGCATGAGGTTGTGCCATACCGGTATGGCAAACCTACATATAGTATTGCAGTTCCTTTGTCTGCCAGTTTGTTCATACACACTCACAGCCCTCACAATGACCCGATTACTGATCACCTGCACCTGGCATCAATCAGCACCCTCATCAAGAGCACTATATGAGCACACACTTCACATTCAGATGGTGTTTGGGCTATGACAAGGACAACTCACCTGAATACTTGTCTCCAACGCTTCTCCAACGCTTCTCCAGCGTTTCTCCAACGCTTCTCCAACGCTTCTCCAACGCTTCTCCAACTCGTTTCCAACGCTTCTCCAGCGTTTCTCCAACGCTTCTCCAACGCTTCTCCAACTCGTTTCCAACGCTTCTCCAACACTTCTCCAACGCTTCTCCAACGCTTCTCCAACGTTTCTCCAACGCTTCTCCAGCTCGTCTCCAACGCTTCTCCAACGCTTCACCAGCGTTTCTCCAGCGTTTCTCCAGCGTTTCTCCAGCGCTTCTCCAGCGCTTCTCCAGCGTTTCTCCAACGTTTCTCCAGCGCTTCTCCAGCATTTCTCCAACTCGTCTCCAACTCGTCTCCAACGCTTCTCCAACGCGTCTCCAACGTTTCTCCAACGCTTCTCCAACTCGTCTCCAACGCTTCTCCAACGTTTCTCCAACGCTTCTCCAGCTCGTCTCCAACGCTTCTCCAACGCTTCACCAGCGTTTCTCCAGCGTTTCTCCAGCGTTTCTCCAGCGCTTCTCCAGCGCTTCTCCAGCGTTTCTCCAGCGCTTCTCCAGCGTTTCTCCAGCGCTTCTCCAGCGTTTCTCCAGCGTTTCTCCAGCGTTTCTCCAGCGTTTCTCCAGCGCTTCTCCAGCGCTTCTCCAGCGTTTCTCCAGCGCTTCACCAGCGTTTCTCCAGCGTTTCTCCAGCGCTTCTCCAGCGCTTCTCCAGCGTTTCTCCAACGTTTCTCCAGCGCTTCTCCAGCATTTCTCCAACTCGTCTCCAACGCTTCTCCAACGCGTCTCCAACGTTTCTCCAACGCTTCTCCAACTCGTCTCCAACGCTTCTACAGCGTTTCTCCAGCGCTTCTCCAACGTTTCTCCAACGCTTCTCCAGCTCGTCTCCAACGCTTCTCCAGCGCTTCTCCAGCGCTTCTCCAGCGCTTCTCCAACGCTTCTCCAGCTCGTCTCCAACGCTTCTCCAGCGCTACTCCAGCGTTTCTCCAGCGCTTCTCCAACATTTCTCCAACGTTTCTCCAGCGCTTCTCCAGCATTTCTCCAACTCGTCTCCAACTCGTCTCCAACGCTTCTCCAACGCGTCTCCAACGCGTCTCCAACGCGTCTCCAACGCTTCTCCAACGCTTCTCCAACGCTTCTCCAACGCTTCTCCAACGCTTCTCCAACGCTTCTACAGCGTTTCTCCAGCGCTTCTCCAACGTTTCTCCAACGCTTCTCCAGCTCGTCTCCAGCGCTTCTCCAGCGCTTCTCCAGCGCTTCTCCAACGCTTCTCCAGCTCGTCTCCAACGCTTCTCCAGCGCTACTCCAGCGCTTCTCCAGCATTTCTCCAACGTTTCTCCAGCGCTTCTCCAGCATCTCTCCAACGCTTCTCCAGCGCTTCTCCAGCATTTCTCCAACTCGTCTCCAACTCGTCTCCAACGCTTCTCCAACGCTTCTCCAACGCGTCTCCAACGTTTCTCCAACGCTTCTCCAACTCGTCTCCAGCGCTTATCCAGCATTTCTCCAACTCGTCTCCAACGCTTCTCCAACGCTTCTCCAACGCGTCTCCAACGCGTCTCCAGCGCTTATCCAGCATTTCTCCAACTCGTCTCCAACTCGTCTCCAACGCTTCTCCAACGCTTCTCCAACGCGTCTCCAACGCGTCTCCAACGCGTCTCCAACGTTTCTCCAACGCTTCTCCAACGTTTCTCCAACTCGTCTCCAACGCTTCTACAGCGTTTATCCAGCGCTTCTCCAACGCTTCTCCAGTGTTTCTCCAGCGTTTCTCCAGCGCTTCTCCAGTGTTTCTCCAGCGCTTCTCCAACTCGTCTCCAGCGTTTCTCCAACGCTTCTCCAACGCTTCTCCAACGCTTCTCCAACTCCTCTCCAACGCTTCTACAGCGTTTCTCCAACGCTTCTCCAACGTTTCTCCAACGCTTCTCCAGCTCGTCTCCAGCGCTTCTCCAGCGCTTCTCCAACGCTTCTCCAGCTCGTCTCCAACGCTTCTCCAGCGCTACTCCAGCGCTTCTCCAGCATTTCTCCAACGTTTCTCCAGCGCTTCTCCAGCATTTCTCCAACGCTTCTCCAGCGCTTCTCCAGCATTTCTCCAACTCGTCTCCAACTCGTCTCCAACGCTTCTCCAACGCTTCTCCAACGCGTCTCCAACGTTTCTCCAACGCTTCTCCAACTCGTCTCCAGCGCTTATCCAGCATTTCTCCAACTCGTCTCCAACGCTTCTCCAACGCTTCTCCAACGCTTCTCCAACGCGTCTCCAACGCGTCTCCAGCGCTTATCCAACGTTTCTCCAACGCTTCTCCAACTCGTCTCCAGCGCTTATCCAGCATTTCTCCAACTCGTCTCCAACTCGTCTCCAACGCTTCTCCAACGCTTCTCCAACGCTTCTCCAACGCGTCTCCAACGCGTCTCCAGCGCTTATCCAGCATTTCTCCAACTCGTCTCCAACTCGTCTCCAACGCTTCTCCAACGCTTCTCCAACGCGTCTCCAACGCGTCTCCAGCGTTTCTCCAGTGCTTCTCCAGTGTTTCTCCAGCGCTTCTCCAACTCGTCTCCAGCGTTTCTCCAGCGCTTCTCCAGTGTTTCTCCAGCGTTTCTCCAGCGTTTCTCCAAAGCGTCTCCAGCGCTTCTCCAACGCTTCTCCAGTGTTTTTCCAGCGTTTCTCCAACGTTTCTCCAACGCTTCTCCAGCGTTTCTCCAAAGCGTCTCCAGCGCTTCTCCAACGCTTCTCCAGTGTTTCTCCAGCGTTTCTCCAGCGCTTCTCCAGTGTTTCTCCAGCGCTTCTCCAGTGCTTCTCCAGCGTTTCTCCAGCGCTTCTCCAGCGTTTCTCCAAAGCGTCTCCAGCGCTTCTCCAGCGTTTCTCCAAAGCGTCTCCAGCGCTTCTCCAGCATTTCTCCAGCGCTTCTCCCACGCGTCTCCAACGCTTCTCCAGCGTTTCTCCAGCGCTCCTCCAATGCTTCTCCTGCGCTTCTCCAACGCTTCTCCTGCGCTTCCATCCTATTGACCTGTTGTACTCTCTCACTCAAGATGGCCACCCTATTGGCCACCGTATGCAGGAGATTATTGGAGCTGTCTTCTACCATGTACCTGGATGATGTGTTTTTAATGGCAATGTTCATTGGAGCTTGGGTGAACCATTGTATTCATTGATGCCTTGGGATGACAACAACTGCACCTTGGAACAATTATACAATTATTCACTTTCAAGGTACGGCATCTTCCCATTGATGACATCATCTGACCATGCAGCACCATCACAAAAAAAAAGGGGTATGAGGGGTAAAAATGTGTTTGTGCTGGCAATCCTCATCATAAGAACAAACTGTGTTTATTTATTACAGATGTTGAAATGATTTCAAATTAGAATATAGATATGCATGTGTGGATATGTGTATCATTTCATGGAAAATATACTTACCTGGTAATGGTTTGCTCCAAGCAGGAGCGGGGCTTGCTTCTGTTCTGAGCCCCAACAGAGATTCAGGCTCTTCTGACCGAGAACGCGAGCGAGATACTGTAGTGCCATAAGCAAAACTCAGAACAACTGTGCATTGTAGATGCTATTTATTTGTGGAAAGTTTTTCTTAACTTATTTTTTTTATATATATATATACTTTTTGTTTTATACATGTTTTCCTTTTTTTGTGGTTTGAGTACTTTGTCAAGGTTTTTTTTTATTATTTTTTTATTTTTTTTATTATTATAAATAATACCTCCCCTTTCCCTGATGCACTGCAAATAAACAACACATTGCACTGATGTGTTTTACAGGCTGAGCCATCTTTTTATTTTATTTTTTATTTACTTGAACCTCAACACGTCTGTCCATATCCTATTAATTTTTATTTTGCATTTATATTGATTTTATGTAGTAAGTGCTTTGAAGTTTCACTCATTTCTGGTAGCAGGGATAGTTTCAATCTGCTAGAGCATCTGTATTATCTTCAAGGTTATCTTTTTAAATTTTTATCTGACTGTGTCGCTACCATGGACACTGAATCTCTACAGGGGTGTTTTGACACTGTGGGCTTCGGAGCTTCTCTCAGAGCACATGAGGTTACCGTCCCTCTTATTAAAGAAAGATCCGCAACCCTGTTTAAGGAGAGACACTACGGGCAAAATCTTTGTGTTTTCATACACTGGTCAGTTTGGGGATATTGTCAGCCTTTATTTCAGACTAGTGGAGAGAAATCATCTAAAATAGACTCTCAAGAGTTTATTCTCAGTGCATCTGTTTGTGTCTGTAGATTTCAATTACTATTCAAATCTTTAAAGGCGGAGTTTTTTTTCTCGAGCACTAAGTCAGAAATCACCACTTTAGCAGCAGTTGCATACACCAAACTAACAATCATGTATAATTTGTCTGATTTATATGACATTTTATCCCTATTTTCTGATTTTAAATACTAATTCCCCTCTGTAAAAACTTTTAACTCTAATACGTCAACATAATGAAACAATAATTTTGAACCTGGCTTTATCCAATGGTCAGATTCGGAAATGTATGCAAATTAGTCCATATTTAAGTAGATAATGCCTAATTTGCATTTTTAAATATAACATTTAAGAAAACCTATATAGTTATTTCCTATATCAGTGTCCACTTTTTCTGAACTGTTTCTTGAGTTTTCTTCTGTGAACAAACACGTCACAATATCCATCATTTTAATAACTCCAGCCCAATGCATATGTTACCGGCAAAGTGTGAAATCCCGGTATTCTATAGAATGCCTAGGCAATGTATAGAATTCCTGATGTTTTTTGCAAAAAATACATTACCTAATTCTATACATTACCTAGGCATTCTATAGAATGCCGAATTACACACTTTGCTGGTAACACATGTTCAAAATAAAGGGGAGGGGCCTGGTTGATAACTCTATAAACTATAATCACTGGCTTCGGGTAACAGCCGTACGTAGGTCGAGTTCTGGCAGAAGAGTGACTCATGACATGTCATGTTGACGAACGCGGAAGCACAGAGGATAGAGCAAAACAAAACACCAGTCACAAATTAGAAGTCTAAAACAAGTTTATTTAAAGAGAAATGTCGCAGGAATTTGAGTTTGTTTCCCAGCTCTATTTGTTTGAACTGCGAGAGGCGTCTACTCTTACCTAAGCATTCGGTACTCCTACATCATACGTCATTACAAAAATGCATCGCTTCACTTCAGAAGGCCTTTATTAACCCACTGGAGCCTTAGGGATTACTTTTATGATGGATGGATGCACTATTTTGGGCTTCAAAATCTCAGTTACTTTTCACTCCCATGATCAAGCTTGGAAGAGCCAGGACATTTTTTAATAAAACTCTGATTGCATTTATTAATAACTGACTCTGAAGAAGAATGTCATATACACCTAGGAGTTGACTTGAGGGTGAGTAAATTATGGGATAATTTTCATTTTTGGGTGAACTAACCCTTTAACATGATTTTAGTGAAACTGAACACAAGCCATTTAGAGACTTTATTATTCATATCTGAGTGGATCAAATGATTTGGGCAACTTCATCCCTTCAGGATCGCCCTGCTAAGCGAAATCTGTCTGAAAGGGGTTGCAGCAGATGAGAAGGGAAATTGCTCTGTCAGTGTACACATCACTTAATGTCCTATTGAGAGCAAGAGAGCTGGACACACTCGGCTGGATAGCAATCGGCTGCACGGCCAGATAAGCTCACAGGCCGATTGGATTTACCTATTACTCCCACAATCCACTGGAACAATATTTAATTTTGATCTTCAACTCAGACTGATCTGAAATCTGATCTGGTACAAGACACGGTACTACGTCAATACACATGCCAGTACAAGTGGGCTAAATCACAATATCACTTTTTATAACCTTGCTGAAGCATAATGTAATTTATATGAATGTTTTTAGAGCATTTAGTACAGTTTTTCTCGATTGCTTAGACACAATTCTGGGAACAACTCACCATTTTCTCAAATCCTCACACACAATTTTAAAAAGTCACACCCAACGGTACAAACAGCCAACTTCTGAATCCCAACTCAAACTTTGCCCCTCAGACGATACACACAATCTGTCAAAAACACAGACTTCATGACTGTTCGTTGCACACTGGAGGGATTCATTCAAAACACTGCAACCAAACGCTTCACAATAGGTTTTCAGATAAATAATTTGGAACTTTGTGAAATCACAGCACTGACTGCTTCTTGGGCCATGCATGGGCCATGGCGTCCAGACCCAGCGGGGTTGGAGGAGTCAGTGACAAGTAAAGGGGACATTGTGCTGTTTCTTGTGAAGCGAAGAGGTCCACCTATGCTTCGTAAAATCTTTCCCAGATCTGGCTATCCACATTGGGGTGGAGCTTCCAATCCCTGTGTGTGGCCTCCCGTCTAGACAATAAATCTGCTTCCACATTCATGCCTCCAGGAATGTGAATCGCCCTGAGGAACAAGAACTTGTCCTGAGCCCAAAGCAGAACTTGCTGACCCTGTTTGTTCAAACGGCGTGAACGCAGTCCGCCCTGGCATTTTATATAAGTGACTACCGCAGTGACATCCACCCGCACCAGGACATAGTAGCCTCTTAACAGCCGGAGAAAGTGTCTTGGGGCCAGAAATACAGCCATCAATTCGAGGCAACTGATATACCAATCGAGATGACTGCCTCTCCAGACCCATTGGGCTGGACGGCCATCTAAGACCACTCCCCAGCCTGTCAGGGAAGCGTCTGTTATTATCATCCTGTCACGACAACACGCACCTAGAGTGGGACCCAAGGTGAGGAACTGGAGTCTTAGCCACATAGAAGGGGTACGAAGTCCGCAGCATGTAACCCATAAACATGGATTTTAGAAAGGGCATTAAGCACTCGCTGTGCGCCCTTACCCTTATTTGTCTCTGGGGATTAGCCCTTGGACGAAATCCCCTGGCACTGAGCCATGGCTGAAACGTGGACACAGCTGCCATAAGACCTAGAACTCTTTGAAAGTGATGGAAAGTAATTTCCTGACCTAGCCTAATATCGCTCAGGGTGTTTAAGATGGACTCGACATGTACAGGAGACAGTTGTGCCCACATGGTGACCGAGACCCATACAACCCTTAAATACATAGTTCTCTGGCTTATGCTACCGCTAACCCAGACGTTGAGGTCACTTTTGTGATTTTGGAAAAGCCTGTAAAAATCCTGGCAGAAAGCGATGCATAAGGATGTAGTGTAACGACACCCAGTTCCGGGAATGCTCTAATATTTTGTTGGTAGTACCAGTTTGCAACAATTATTAGTTAACACTAAGTTGTCAACACTTCGAAAAACATTATAAAAAATGCATCGCTTTCTGCCAGGACTTTTACGGGCTTTTCGCAAATCACTGAAGTGACGTCGACGTCCGGGTTAGCGGTAGCATTAGCCGTCAGGCTACAGAACCTATTTGTACTACTGTAGAAGTTTGGTGCCATTCTGGGCATTATTATGGCGCTTTTCCATTACCAGTACCAGCTCGACTCGACTCACCTCGCCTCGACTCAGCTCGGCTCGCTTTTCGCTCCGTTTTCCATTGCAGATAGTACCTCCACAATAGTACCTGGTCGTCATAGTGACGCCGCAGGAAACTGCCGTGACTTAATCTTTTACGCGAGACACACCCGCTACCCACACACACACAGGACAATGGAGGAAATCGAGTGTATGCTGTTTTTGGATGTTTTTGTTTTTGTTTTTGTTTTTGCTGTTTTTTATTCAGGATACTGCATCTGGCGCGTGCAATGATGACAGTGAATAGTGATGATTCTCTCTGACCAATCAGCAGTCTGCCGTGATTTCACGTCACATTTTAGTATCGCCTCAGCTCGTCTCAGCCCGCTTAGAACCTCGCCGGAGGTGGTACGAAAAAAAGTACCTGGAAGCAGGTACAGGTACGAAAAAAAGTACCTGGAAGCAGGTACAGGTACAACTTTTACACAGTGGAAAACCAAACAAAGCCGAGTCGAGTCGGGCCGAGCTGGTAACTGTGTAGTGGAAAAGCACCATTAGTGTGGTAATTTACGAGATACATTTATTATTTTTATTATCCATTAGTGCCTGCACTAAACCATCGGCTGATATCTCTAAATAAGCTCTAACTTTAATAATGTTCGACTAAGGGAAAAAAGGCTTCTGGGTGGTGTTTGGCTCGAGGTCATGGTGCAAAGGACCCTAGGTTGATTTTACTCCGAACCATCCCTTTAAGCCTCACCCTTGCCTTCACTCTTTGTCCAGTCTCTGTTATGTCGAGATGTGTTTGCACTGCCTGTATGCTTTCTTTTTTAATAAGAATTAAACTTATTAGTGTTTTGTGTGAACCTGAGTCTTCTGTCTTCAGCTTCCTGGCATGCATCGTTACACAATGCTTGCACTCGCCATTCTCTCGACATGATTCTCTTTTTTTCAACTCTTTTCTTTTTGTTGTAGAGAAAGAGAGAGAGTGAGAATGGCTTCATACCAAAACTATCTCATAGCAAAAGGGATAGTTTGAGAAGAGGTTTGAATAGCACACAATGCAGTTCTGAAGACAATATAGCTTGATGAGCGCACCTGTCACACATCTATTTATAGACTCTGACGTGTGCATTCCGATGACGTCATCATCAGAGGTTATTTAAACCAAATTATTTGGCGTGTTTGCCACACATGTTCACAACCGGTCAAACGAAGATGTTTTCTCCATAGCTCTGTTTGTGCAGAATTGAGTGTAGCTTTTGAAAGGGAACACCTTTTTTATATGAAATGCTCTTAATTAATAATTTAATGATGATAAAAGCACAGCGCGTTCAATAGTTATTGGTAAGCACAGATGCTCTTCTCTACTGGTGCCATGTGTTGACATGTTGACACTGAACATCTGGTTGCTTATTTTCCATGATAATTAGCTCTGGTTTGTTCAACAGAAAAGTTTCTCTCTCTCTCTCTCTCTCTCTCTCAGCATGAAACCAAGGGAGGTCATCCTGAAATAATGAGAATGCATGCCTCAAATGACCGTGAATCTGAGCTTTTGAGCTGGTCTATGTTAAATCCATTATTAGTGACATAAGTGTTGTATGATATAGTCTTTAGGCAAGAAGTGGACAATAGTGTATTACTGCTGCTCATCATACAGCAGCTCCAACACAAATTAGATCAGGTCAAGTTAAATACTGTTGCAGCAGATGTCTGGAAAAACATATAGAGTTTGTATCTGTTGTCATTATATTTCTCACACTAAATGATGATGTCTTTCCTCTGTTTCTTACATTGTTTTAGTGGTTGATAGCATCTCATTGTCACGGTTGCCTTGAAGCACGCACAAACTGGATGCAGGAGTATCACAGGAGATCATTGGGGAAACATTGAATAATCACAAACCAACATAATCCACAAACGAGAACCGACAAATAACTGAACTGAAATGGCTATCTATACACATGGCAAACATAAAGATACACATGTGACACTGATGAATAAATATATACAGTATATATATATATATATATATAGGGAGGAGCCTTCACTGACGGTCCGGGCGAAACCTGGGGATCGACTGACAGAGGCAGAGCTGGGGGAGGTGGAGACCAAGGTGGAGATAACACCGCAGACCTGAAAGATTTATGCAGAGCTGCTGGCTCAAGAGAACAAGGTGGAGACGGGGGCCTGGCAGACCTAGAGCAACGCCAGAGGGAGGGAGGACAAAAGTGGAGCCGGGGGGAGGGAGGAGCCCGACGAGGCACAGCTAAAGGCCCTGATATCCACGGCGTAGGCAGAGCAACGGCTGGCCATGGTGGAGCCAGAAGGATGAGGGACCACGGTGGAGCCGAGGGAGCGCAGAACCTGGGCAGAGCCGAAAGGCAGAGGAGGAGTTATGGCCCTAGAGGCCCGATGTGAAGCTGGAGGATCCGGGGGGATCGGGATGCCCGAGGTGGAGCCAGAGAGCTGGATGGAGCTGGCAGAGCCGAGGAGCTGAGCTGAGTTTCATTAAGTAAGTAAACAAATAAACAAACATTTGTTTAATTGTTTCAGAATCACATTAAATGCACTGCACAGTACACACTGTTTTTCATGTACTGCATATGTTTCACGTACTACAATTTAGGCCCAGTGCACATTGTACGATTTTGTGCTGTCCCAGATGAAAAATGAGCAATCGTGGTGATTTCTGTGGTCGTGGCTCCTAAACGGTGGTTCTATGTCATACAGTGAGAGAGGTTCAAAGGCGGCTGTTGTCCTGGTCTTCAGACCAAAGATCAGAAATTTAGCATGATCATCTGACAGTGTTTGCTGCTATGACCTACGTCTATTGACTATCTTTTCTCTAGCCATGATCACGTCCATATTCTCCTCTTTCGCTTCCACGCACAAAACTACAATTACCAAAGTGCGATTCATCTTGCTCTATTTGTTCACCACTAGTGGATGCTGATGATGTTTATTCTTCTATTCTAACTTGTGATCATCATACAGTCTGCATACATTTCATACCCAAGTTTAGTAGATCCATGTCATACAGTGTGATGATCACACCTATTCTTATTGCTGATCTTAATGATCTTACTGCTGAATCGCACAGTCTAGCAGGCATTAAAGTAGATCTGGCGTTGTGGGAGTGGATCGTGCTGCCATTCTTTCCGGGAGGAATTTGTGGACATCATCTGCCTTGTAAAGGCCTCACTCGTTAGAAGCTACAGTTTTATAAAACATATATTTTTAAAAAAATCTAAATGTTCTATTTGTATATGTGGATATCTGTAAAATGTAAAAACGTTCTCTGAGAGCATGTACATACAGTGAGGAAAATAAGTATTTGAACACCCTGCTATTTTGCAAGTTCTCCCACTTGGAAATCATGGAGGGGTCTGAAATTGTCATCGTAGGTGCATGTCCACTGTGAGAGACATAATCTAAAAAAAAAAATCCAGAAATCACAATATATGATTTTTTAACTATTTATTTGTATGATACAGCTGCAAATAAGTATTTGAACACCTGTCTATCAGCTAGAATTCTGACCCTCAAAGACCTGTTAGTCTGCCTTTAAAATGTCCACCTCCACTCCATTTATTATCCTAAATTAGATGCACCTGTTTGAGGTCGTTAGCTGCATAAAGACACCTGTCCACCCCATACAATCAGTAAGAATCCAACTACTAACATGGCCAAGACCAAAGAGCTGTCCAAAGACACTAGAGACAAAATTGTACACCTCCACAAGGCTGGAAAGGGCTACGGGGAAATTGCCAAGCAGCTTGGTGAAAAAAGGTCCACTGTGGGAGCAATCATTAGAAAATGGAAGAAGCTAAACATGACTGTCAATCTCCCTCGGACTGGGGCTCCATGCAAGATCTCACCTCGTGGGGTCTCAATGATCCTAAGAAAGGTGAGAAATCAGCCCAGAACTACACGGGAGGAGCTGGTCAATGACCTGAAAAGAGCTGGGACCACCGTTTCCAAGGTTACTGTTGGTAATACACTAAGACGTCATGGTTTGAAATCATGCATGGCACGGAAGGTTCCCCTGCTTAAACCAGCACATGTCAAGGCCCGTCTTAAGTTTGCCAATGACCATTTGGATGATCCAGAGGAGTCATGGGAGAAAGTCATGTGGTCAGATGAGACCAAAATAATTCCACTAAACGTGTTTGGAGGAAGAAGAATGATGAGTACCATCCCAAGAACACCATCCCTACTGTGAAGCATGGGGGTGGTAGCATCATGCTTTGGGGTGTTTTTCTGCACATGGGACAGGGCGACTGCACTGTATTAAGGAGAGGATGACCGGGGCCATGTATTGCGAGATTTTGGGGAACAACCTCCTTCCCTCAGTTAGAGCATTGAAGATGGGTCGAGGCTGGGTCTTCCAACATGACAATGACCCGAAGCACACAGCCAGGATAACCAAGGAGTGGCTCTGTAAGAAGCATATCAAGGTTCTGGCGTGGCCTAGCCAGTCTCCAGACCTAAACCCAATAGAGAATCTTTGGAGGGAGCTCAAACTCCGTGTTTCTCAGCGACAGCCCAGAAACCTGACTGATCTAGAGAAGATCTGTGTGGAGGAGTGGGCCAAAATCCCTCCTGTAGTGTGTGCAAACCTGGTGAAAAACTACAGGAAACGTTTGACCTCTGTAATTGCAAACAAAGGCTACTGTACCAAATATTAACATTGATTTTCTCAGGTGTTCAAATACTTATTTGCAGCTGTATCATACAAATAAATAGTTAAAAAATCATACATTGTGATTTCTGGATTTTTTTTTTTAGATTATGTCTCTCACAGTGGACATGCACCTACGATGACAATTTCAGACCCCTCCATGATTTCTAAGTGGGAGAACTTGCAACATAGCAGGGTGTTCAAATACTTATTTTCCTCACTGTATAAAGCAAACTGAGCTGAACGCACGGAAGGGAAGATGACACAAACAGACAACAGAGAGGATGAGACAAATCAACAGGCAATAACGGTAGACATAGACACGCAATTGACATTTATTTGGCTCAAATGAAACAGCAGATTGGAGCACACTAGCTTATAGATGACCTTCAGATAAACTTTAGTTTCTAACAAGTGAAGAGGCCATTTGTTGTGTTCAAGACCCAGCGCTCACAAGGCCACAACATCATCGCCTAAATTATGTTTTGGGGGATTCTGATTTTTCTCAGACAGAATCCCCCAAAACATAATTTAGGCAAGGTCCTCATTTGGAAAAAGTATAAAATAAAGTATATAAAGTGATTTACTGTTGTAAACTGCATAACGTTTTCTGTTAATGTGTGGGTATGTGCTAAATTATTTATAGCAGTATATAAAAACAATTGAAGTTAATTCGATGTCCCCATTTAGATATCTAATTAAACGTGTGTGAGCCCACACTTGTTATTTTGAACGTTATTACTGCTTCATTACTTCATAAGTGAAGTTTATAGAAAACTTTTTTTTGTCAGAAAACTGTCATTTGAAACAAACTCTGCATTTTGAGACACTGAATATTTTCATTCTACTCAAACCACATTTGTTTTTAACACCAATGGTATTTGGGTGACATTTAATGTAAAAATTCCCTTTATTTTTTAAGTTTAATTCATTCTGCGGGACTGTGAAGTCCTCATGAAATCAAGACTGAAGGTTATCTATAAGCTAGTGTGTTCCAATCTGCCGTTTCATTTGAGCCAAATAAATGTCGACTGTGTGTCTATGTCTACAGTTTTATTTGTCTCATCCTCTCCGTCCTCTGTTTGTGTCATCTTCCCTGTCATGTGTTCAGCTCAGTTTGCTTTATAATTTACTGCTCTCAGTGAACATCATTACATTTTACAGATATCCGCATAAACAAATAGAACATTAAGATTTTTTTCAATGTTTTCTAAAACTCTTTGATGCATTTATCGTTATATTCTATAAACTTGGATGAATCTATAGTTCTTACTGTAGTTTTCATCTTCACACTTTGTCAAAATACTCAGACTTCTTGAAAATAAATCGAAATGTTTATTTTTTATTCATGGATATCCTCGGACTCGGAATTATGCATTTTTATGGTAACTAACATTATCAATGCCAAAATGAATCTTCAGTGGTCAGGTGGTACAAGTCGGAGTTCTCAGAACATTCTGCGTCTACAAGCTGTACTTACGAGTTTAACGAAGATGTGAACGCTTTTTACAAGTCGGAATCTCGTAAGTATGGTAATTCCGACTTTAAACATGGCTTGACTTGAACGAGGCACACAAGAGCTGGTGTAAACACATCCACATCTCTATGATCAGATGCTTTCTTAACTGCTCTTTTCTCTTCGCTGTCATTTTTGTGGTGTGTTTTCTGTGTTATTAAGAGTAAAGCGAGCAGCACATATCAGGCCCTATCTTGCACCCAGCGCAATTGACTTTGTACACCAACGCATGTATCATTCCTATTTTGCACCCGACGCACAGCAGACTTTTCCCTCCACAGACGCACGTCGGTAAATTAGGGAATGAACTTGCGCTCCCGGGGGCGGTTCAGCGAAAAGAGGAGGCGTGTTCCGGCGCAAATGTTCCCTGGTGCTATTTTGCAGGTTTAGAAAACTATTCCGCCACAGACCAGGAGAAACCTAGTCTAAAGTCAGTGGCGCGTTATTCAGATGCTATTTTAAGGGCACATGCTTGGCCATAATGTGCACAACGCACACACACTTTGATTCTCTCATATACACGGAAGCAGCAGTTTTCATTTTTGCAAATCATAGGTTACATTATTACAAGGAAAAATATTAACACATGAGGGAAATCATTGTGGTGTCCATGAAGATGTGAAAAAATAGGCATAAATCTAGCTTACACATTTACCCAAATTATCATACGCCTGTTTAACCGAAGCTAATTTGGGTGTGTTTCTCCATCCCCAATGTCACTTCTCTGTGTTTTACGGCCCTTGGCTGTGAACCGCTCCTGGCAAATCTGTCATTATAATAGCAATCCGCCATGGAACAAGCGCGCCTGCTCTTAAAGGGAATGTGAGATGACGCTCTGATTGGTTTATTTCACGTTACGCCCCAACCACACCTATGAATAATGAAGCTACTTCAGACCAACCCATTTAAGAGTCACTTATCCCGCCGGTATAATAGCAACAAGCGCCTGAGATCCGCCCACAAAGTTACTTGCGTTTCGCGTTTGATACTTGCGTTTCAGATCGTTAAAATAGGGCCCATCACGTTTCAAACAGTAAGCTGCTGGTCAGGTGTTTGAACTTCTTTCAAAGAAAGAAAGAAAAATAACTTTGCAATTAGTATATAGATTTTTTTCCCCCATAATTCTTTACTAATGAATCCAGTTGTTAAAGTTTCTCCTTGATTAATAGCAACACATAGGAATTTTAGCATAGGAGGCTTTATACATTTTGTGTTACAGAAGTCAAATGGCGTAAAGTCCACCCATTGAAGATACTCGCTAGGTGGTGCTACTATACATATGAACTTATAGACCTAACCTACATAAAACAGACAGTGTGACTATTATAATCTCAGAATGAAGATCAGTATGAAGATGTGTGCTAGTTATTATTCCCCTGGTGCCAACATTGGTGCCACGGGCTGCCGACCCCTGTAGAATAAAGAAACTGGAATTTTGATGATTAACGGTGTTGGAAAGTTTTCTTTCATCGAAGCAGAGACCAGGAGACGTTGGGATCGCGTTCAACAGAAGTTATTCTTTATTGAGAACTCCGCTGTACGTGGCTGCAGGAATCCAACATTATCTAATTCTAATACAGTATGCATTGTGGCTATATACATTCCAAGGGGGAGGGATTACATAGAGGCGGAGACTCTGAATAAAGCATGCAAATGAAGTGGGAACACACCCTACTCTGAGAGCACTACCAGTCCAATTGAATCAGCATAACTATTCAAATGCTGATACTGGCCAGGAACTCCGGTTCCAAGAGCCACCCCAGAGCCATTAAAGACAAAAGGTGAAAGTCTCCCCTACAGCTAATCCAATCAACCTAACGATTCAACGTCTGGGCTCCGAAAGGTGAGAATCTCAGTGATCTGACTCATTTAAAACACAATAGAGAAAACAGGTCTGGCTGGAATAGCTTGCTGTAAACTCAATAATCACTTTCTCAGTTTGTATTGGAATCTAAATTAAAACCTCAAATGCTAAAATCAGTATTCTTCACCATGATGTTATGTAAGGAAGCATATCTGAAATAGATTCTTAAATTTGCAATCCTTCAACGGGAAACATGTTGCACTATATGGTTCGCAACGTATCAATATATCTTTTTTAATTGAGTTTGTTTTATAACAGAAAATTTTATTTTTTCCACCTCTATCTGAATACTGTTAAATCCAGTAAAATTCTCAATATTTTTATTCATTTTGAAGCAATGCAAATGCTTCAACTTGGACTTTGATATGATGTGGTATTTTAACATAAGCTATAACATAGTGCTGTAGCGGTGCGTCGATTTTGCGTTGACACTTCATTTATTTATTTTGTGTACCATTCCCGGAGGTACAGCTCGCCACACACACCGCCCGCCATGTTTTTCTGTCATGTTTTCTCCCTTTCTTTCCAAACCGCGACAAACTCTAGTCTCCTTTCTCTGCAGAATGCTATAAATCCGCTCAACCAATCACAGCGCCCCATTCCACGCATTACAGTAACAGTACCAAACAGTAACGGCGGCGCTTTGAATACACCCGGCATCCTAGTTCCCTTTCGTGGTCACTCCGAGTTACGTCGGATGACGACGATTGGGGTTTCGCTTAGAAGCCTATCACCTTCGAGTATATAAAACGAGCCAATGGCAATGAAATGCCATGGGTCTGCGGAATTTGCATAGCGTAACTCCGCCCGCCGCAGGGGGTATATAAGGAAGTACGCTGGCACAATGCAGACATGCTTTCGCTTCGGAGCCGAGAACTTCTCCACTCCTGTAAGCCAAATATTCTGAGTTAGTCTTCTCTTACCTTCGAGACGAGCGAACTCTCCGGTGTTGGTGTGACGGCGATTTCAGCGAGTGCTCACTACCCTGCTGATCTGTTCAGTGATCTGACAGTTAGTGTGTTTTCTCCCTGTTCGCTTCAGCATCCGCGGAGTTTATCCTCTCACAAAAAGAGCATTGCACGCGGCACGTCTTTTTAAAGATGCCTCGCCCGTGCACTTCTGGTTGCGGTCGCGAGATATTTTTCTCTGATGGGCACGAACTCTGCTTAGCGTGTTTGGGCGTTGATCACGCTAAAGCAGCGTTCGTGGATGACTCATGTTCCCACTGCGGGAATATGACCATCTCCATGCTGCGGTCGAGACTCAATGAGCTCGTCAGAGCGAGAGTCCCCCTACCCACACCCCGATCTACTGGCTCCGAGAGGGCTAGTACTTCGGCTGGTGGCCGGGGTGACCTGAGGGTAACTGTGTGGGACATACCGCCGACACGTCCACGGTCCACACACCCCTCTTCAGCATCGGTACCCGCGAGTGTACAAACTGAGACCGCTGGTCCCTCTTCGGAGCCCCAGCGCGTCTCGTTTGGAGCTCCAGAGGAAGATACCATGTCGATCGCAGCATCACAAGGTGGGCGCGAGTCCTCGGGAAGTGAGGATTCGGCTGCGTTGCCGCCCTCGGGTGTGTCAGCGTTGCCCGAGTCTGATCCCGAGCTGACCGCCATGCTTTCCCGGGCAGCCGCGGCCATTGGTATTGAGTGGTCCCCGCCACCCGATCCAGTGCGCTCGCGGCTGGACGATTGGTTTTTGGGAGCGGCCGCTGACACCCGTCGCCGCCCAACCCCAATTCCTTTCTTCCCGGAAGTGCATGAGGAAGTCACGCGGTCCTGGAAGGCTCCCATGTCTTCCCGCGATCGTTCGTCGGCTTTCTCCGCCTTTCCTCCCCTCGATAGAGCTGATGCTTGTGGGTACACTGGGATTCCCACGGTTGAACGTTCTGTCGCGATGCAGCTGTGTCCGGCAAGCGCTTCATCACGTGGTGATCCAAAGCACCCATCCAAAGCCTGTAGATTTTCGTCCAGCATGGTCGCGAAATCTTACAGAGCGGCGGGACAGGCAGCTGCTTCTCTGCATGCCATGGCCATCTTGCAGGTTTACCAGGCCAAGATGCTCCGTGACATGCACGAGGGTAGGACAGACCCAGGGCTCTTTGATGAGCTGCGCGCCGCCACTGACCTCGCTCTCCGGGCGACGAAAGTGACCGCGCGCTCCCTGGGTCTGGTGATGTCCACAGCTGTGGTCCAGGAGAGACATCTCTGGCTGAACCTGGCTGATATGCGTGAGCCCGAGCGGACTCGTCTGCTTGACGCTCCCATATCCCAGGCCGGCCTTTTCGGCGGTGCGGTCGAGGACTTTGCCCAACAGTTCTCGACTGCTCAGAAGCAGACTGAGGCCATCAAGCATATTCTGCCCCGGCGTGCTGTTGCTGCTAAGCCGCCGGCACAGAATCCTCAGCCTGCTCGCCGCCGAGGGCGCCCTCCTGCGGCTCCCGCCCCTCCCGCACGGCCCCAGCAGCAGTCATCTGGGCCGCGTCGTGGAGGAAGCCGCAGGAAGGCGCCACAGCCCTCTCCAGCCCCGCCGCCCGCTAAACGCCAGGCCAAGCGGCGCTCCTGAGACGGGCAGCTCAGGATTGGCTTTCCTTTCTGTTCAGGAGGTGGTAGCAGGGCCACTCCTTCCCCCGGTGGAGGGCCGGGGGAGAATCTTTTGTTCTCCACTCCCCGCTGCTCGTCCCACGACGGGCAGCACCCTAATGTGGTTAAAGACAGAATCGAAATCCCCAATCCTGAGCCCACAGAGCCTGAGGGCCACAGTGCGCGCCACCCTCGGGTCCCGCCACTGCCGCCCCCCTCTGTCCCAGAGGTGCGGGATGACAGCACGCGCCGCCCACGGGCCACGCTCCTCTCATCCCCCTCTGTCGCCAGACCCCTGCCAGAGCACGCCCCCGTGGGACGCGCGCCCTCCCCTGGCCTCCTCTGGCAGGACGCGGTTAATGACCGTGCCCCCGCACAGGGCCGCTATGCCACCCTCGCCGGTGCCGGTCATTCCGCCTCGCTGCCCCACCGACGGTACGTCTGTGGTTCGTATGACCCCGCTGGTGCACTTTCTGGAGGCCTGGCTAGAGCTTCCCAGACTGTCCCGCTGGGTCGCGAGAACCATCAGGCTCGGCTACGCGATTCAGTTCGCGAGATCTCCTCCCCGCTTCAGGGGAGTCCGCTTCACTATGGTCGGTGGCAATGCCCCTGTCATGAGAGCGGAGGTCGCCACCCTACTGGCGAAGGGTGCGATCGAGATTGTCCCTCCAGCCGAAATGAAGTCCGGCTTCTACAGCCCTTACTTCATTGTACCCAAGAAGTCCGGTGGGTTACGGCCAATCCTCGACCTGCGCGTCTTGAACCGCTCCCTTCACAGGCTGCCGTTCAAGATGCTAACGGCCAAACACATCCTCCAGTGTGTGCGGCCGCAGGATTGGTTTGCAGCGATCGACCTGAAGGACGCCTACTTCCATGTCTCCATTTTACCTCGACACAGACCGTTTCTACGGTTTGCTTTCGAGGGGCAGGCATACCAGTACGCGGTTCTCCCTTTCGGGCTAGCCCTGTCTCCTCGCGTCTTTACGAAGGTCGTCGAGGCAGCCCTTGTTCCCCTCCGGGAACACGGGGTTCGCATCCTGAACTATCTCGACGACTGGCTGATCCTAGCTCACTCTCGAGACCAGGTTTGCGAACACAGGGACCTAGTGCTCCGGCACCTAGTTCGTCTGGGCCTTCGGGTCAACTGGGAGAAGAGCAAACTCTGCCCCGTGCAGAGGATCTCTTTTCTCGGTATGGAGATCGACTCGGTCGCCATGTGCGCGCAGCTTACGAGCGAGCGCGCGCAGTCACTGCTGACTTGTCTTCGTCAGTTCGAGGGCAAGAGTGCGGTTCCACTGAAACTTTTTCAGAGGCTCCTGGGGCATATGGCATCCGCAGCCGCAGTAACGCCGCTGGGATTGCTTCATATGAGACCGCTTCAGCTTTGGCTTCGCGATCGAGTCCCGAGGTGGGCATGGCAACACGGCACGCTCCAAGTCCCAGTGACTCCAGCCTGCCGTCAGACCTTCACCCCGTGGGCGAACCTCAGTTTTCTACGGGCCGGAGTGCCCTTAGAACGAGTTTCCCGGCATGTTGTTGTATCAACAGATGCCTCCAACACGGGCTGGGGCGCCATGTGCAATGGTCATGCTGCCGCGGGCTCCTGGACAGGACCCCAGCGCCTTTGGCATGTCAATTGCCTCGAGTTGCTGGCTGTACGTCTCGCCCTGCACCGCTTCCATGCGCTGCTCAGGGGTCAGCACGTACTAGTCCGATCAGACAATACCGCAACAGTAGCGTACATCAACCATCAAGGTGGTCTACGCTCCCGCCGTATGTCGCAACTCGCTCGCCACCTCCTCATATGGAGTCAGAAGCATCTGAGGTCGCTTCGAGCCATTTATATCCCGGGACGCCTGAACCAGGCGGCCGACGAGCTGTCTCGAGTTCGGCCTCTCGCTGGAGAATGGCGACTCCATCCCCAGACGGTCCAGCTGATTTGGGATCAGTTCGGCGACGCACAGGTAGACCTGTTTGCCTCCCACGACTCGTCCCATTGCGACCTGTTTTATTCCCTGACCGAGGGCACGCTCGGCACGGATGCACTGGCGCACAGCTGGCCGCGGGGCCTACGCAAGTATGCGTTTCCCCCAGTGAGCCTCCTTGCGCAGACCTTGCGCAAGATCAGGGAGGACGAGGAGCAGGTCATTTTGGTTGCCCCGTACTGGCCCAACCGGACCTGGTTCTCCGAACTAGTACTCCTCGCGACAGCACCTCCCTGGCCAATTCCTCTGAGGAAGGGCCTCCTTTCTCAGGGACGGGGCACCTTATGGCACCCTCGTCCCGATCTTTGGAACCTCCACGTGTGGCTCCTGGACGGGACGAGGCAGGTTTGAGTACCCTACCACCTGCGGTGGTGGCTACCATCACTTCCGCTAGAGCATTGTCCACGAGACATGCCTATGCGTTGAAGTGGAACCTCTTCGTCAACTGGTGTTCTTCTAAACATCAAGAACCCACGAAATGCCCCATCAGTGTCGTGCTTTCTTTCCTGCAAGAAGGGTTGGAGCGAAGGCTGTCTCCCTCCACCCTAAAAGTGTATGTTGCCGCCATTGCTGCACATCACGAAGCAGTCGATGGTAAGTCTTTGGGGAAGCACGACCTGATCGTCAGGTTCCTGAGGGGAGCGAGGAGACTAAATCCTCCTCGTCCTCCCCTCGTTCCCTCTTGGGACCTCTCAGTGGTTCTAACTGCCCTGCAGAGTGCCCCATTTGAGCCTTTGCAATCAGTGGAGCTTAAGTTCCTGTCAATGAAGACAGCGCTCCTGGTTGCATTGGCCTCCATCAAGAGGGTAGGGGACCTGCAGGCATTTTCGGTTGACGAAGCGTGCCTGGAATTCGGGCCGGCTGACTCTCACGTGATCCTGAGACCCCGGCTTGGATACGTGCCCAAGGTTCCTACCACACCCTTTCGAGACCAGGTAGTGAACCTGCAAGCGCTGCCCCTGGAGGAGGCAGACCCAGCCTTGGCACTGCTCTGTCCAGTACGCGCCCTCCGTGCTTACGTAGACAGGACGCGGTGTTTCAGGACCTCAGACCAGCTCTTTGTCTGTCATGGTGGGAAGCTGAAGGGAAAGGCTCTCTCAAAGCAAAGGTTATCACACTGGATAGTGGATACCATTGCTTTGGCATACCAGCAGCAAGGTCGTCCGTGCCCCCTTGGTGTGAAAGCCCACTCCACTCGTAGTGTGGCTTCCTCTTGGGCTCTAGCGCATGGCGCCTCGCTAACAGACATTTGTAGAGCTGCAGGCTGGGCGACACCCAACACATTCGCGAGATTCTATAATCTCCGAGTAGAGCCAGTTTCTTCTCACGTACTCGCTTCAACCAGCCGGTGCTAGATTCTGCTCAGGTGTCTTCGCTTGCTCGCCATTCCTCTCCACGGACGGGATACGTGCGATATTTCTCTCAGGTGAGTCTGATAAGCTCTGAGTTCCTCCAGCACTGGTGACGTCAACGCCTGACTTATGCCATTTTGCCATAACGCAGCTTTTGCGCTTGACTAGGTGCCTCCATGTGCATGGTTCCCCCTCTGGGCGACCCCCACATGTGTATTCCACTGTAAGTCTCCTTGTGAGCGTGTGTCTTTCCCTTGGCAAGCCACCTTGCCACCCCTGGGGTTTAAAATTCCACCTGCGGCTGGACACCCCAGTGATTCTCCATATGCATCCCTCTGGGTCATATGTGTATTCTAAGTCCCCCCCATCAATGGCTGGGCATGATTGCATATTTCTCTCTGGAGATATGCTTCCCAGTGTACCTTGGTATCCCTGTGTTGAGTAGGACTCCTTCGTTCGTGCTAGTCTCACAACAGGGAGCTCGGACTTACGCAGGGCACTGGAAGACAGCCGAGGTGGCGTGATTAGACTGGAACCCCAATCGTCGTCATCCGACGTAACTCGGAGTGACCACGAAAGGGAACGTCTCGGTTACGGATGTAACCCTCGTTCCCTGAGTGGGAACGGAGACGTTACGTCTTCCTGCCACTTCCGCTGTACCGCTGAAAAACGCCTGGGGCCAGTCTCGGCTCCTCAGCGAAGGCATGTCTGCATTGTGCCAGCGTACTTCCTTATATACCCCCTGCGGCGGGCGGAGTTACGCTATGCAAATTCCGCAGACCCATGGCATTTCATTGCCATTGGCTCGTTTTATATACTCGAAGGTGATAGGCTTCTAAGCGAAACCCCAATCGTCGTCATCCGACGTAACGTCTCCGTTCCCACTCAGGGAACGAGGGTTACATCCGTAACCGAGACGTTTTCCTTATCTACTTTGTAATTTTTGATCAACAAACAAACAAAAAAATTAATACATTTTACAGCTGATCGCCGTCAAAAAAGTTCAGGAGGTATTTCTTAGCGATGGCTGATTGAATGTATGTTTAGTCCAGTACGTGCCTGTATATAAGATTAGTATTGACCGAGTTCAGAGGTTATGTGGATCAACTTACTTTGTTGTGTATTTTCAACAGTTTCAATATGAAAAATAACTTTTATATTGATTCAATGGATTAATTGTATTTAAAAAAAAAAAAAAAGTGTCATGAATTTATTGCATTTTTGGGGAAAAAATTATCCGTTATTTAAATAAATCTTTGAAAATCTAAATCTGGATTAGAATTTTTTATGTTATTATAACCTAAAGATGCTATGTGAAAGTTTGAAACAGAAAATAGTGGTTTTCATCTTGCCACTTTCTTGGTAAAGAAAACACATTTTTTACTCAAATTAATCAAAATGGATTTATCACGTTTATACTACAATATTCAGAAGTAAACATTGTAGCTGACAGAGTGTTTTATGTCAGAATGTTTATTTTTAAACCACAACCTTCTTGGGGCTAATCCATCGGACTAACGGTTCGAGAGATATGCGAATAACAGACAGGATAATTAATTCCAATTAATCGTTAGATTAGTCGACTAATCGATAAAATAATCACCCGACTAATTGTTTAATTAATAATCGTTTACCCCAGCCCTACTATAACATTAAAGTATCGGCTGCTTATTATTATAGCATGAAGCAAATGCTGTTCCATGTGTGCTTAACATGAAACTTGTCTAAACATCAAACATAAATGTAGTATAATTTATTCTATATATATATGAATCTATACATTTTTATTTTAAAATCCAGAGAATGTCCTTAGGAAATCTGAATTATTTTGAGAGAACTCACAAGTTTTAATGAAGCAACTGTTCTTGTATGTCCACATTGTCCATTATGTGACCCGTCGAGGTTTTACTGTTAATAATGAAATGGATCTAATACTGTAATGGAGGAAAATGGGCACAGTATTAATGAAAAGATGGGAATGGAGGGAGAAAGGGTAAAAATAGTGGCTTGTGGTCAGGAACAGTGGAGAAATGGCTGACCTTAATTATGTGGATGTCACTATGAAATATTCAGCCAATGAGTATTCCCTCAGAAACGCCTCGTACAGTGGAGGAGTCGTAACAGCAGATGTGTCTCTGCTGAGAGCTTTGGTTTGGTAAGATTGGTTTGCATCACCTACAGAATACATGAATATTACAATTAACTAATAAAGGCAAAAAAATAAATAAGTTGAGCGTCAACATGACATTGAAATTGCTTTCTTAATTGCACCTGCTCCTGGTGTGTGCATGCCATGTGAATCTAATGATATTTTCATGCAAATTGCTCCACCTCTTCCTTTTCTTTTTTTGGCCTAATATTGCTAGATAGTGCAGTAATTCAATGTTGATTAACCTACAGAAATAGTAGCAAATAGATTTGGAATAATAGCATTACTGTTGGGATATGTGGAGAAGGCAACACTTAACAATAAGGTCTCAGTTGTTAATGCATCAATTAACTGATATGAACAATTAACTAATACATAATTTCTGCATTTATCAACCTTTGTTAATGTTAGTTAATAAAATACAATTGTTCATCGCTGGCTCATGGTTCACAGTGCATTAATTAACCGATATTTTTATTTCATTTTAAAAACATTAGTAAATGTTGAAATTAATAACTGCTGTAGAAATATTGTTCATTGTTCGTGTTAACGAATGTAGTAAACTAATGCTAACAAATTAAACCTTATTGTAAAGTGTAGCCTAGTTTATAAAGTTATAAATATGGATATTTTTCATATTTGTAAATATGGAAGTTATACATATGGATGATACCTTTATTAACCACCTGGAGCCAAATGGATTACTGTTATGATGGATGGATCTGCTATTTTGGGTTTCAAAATCTTGTTTAGTTACTATTCACTCCCATTATAAAGCTGGGAAGAGTCAGGATATTTTTTTTTTATATAACTCTGTGTTATATAAAGAAAGTCATATACACCTGGCTTGAGGGTGAGTAAATGATGGGATCATTTTCATTTTTGGTTGAACTAACTCTTTAACCCTGCATGCTATACCATGCATATTGAATATAAAGCTTACTACATCTTCGTTGCATTTGATTTTTCCACATAGGTTAACATTTCGGCCATGACCCAGGTGTTTTATGTTTTGATGCTAAGGTCTCCTGCTGCTGGTGTAAAAGACACAAGGATAAACAGAGACAAGCAGAGAAAGAGATACAACCCGTGTCTCCTGGGATAGAGATCTTATTAACACCCGGAAAGTCGCATTATAGATGGAAGAAAGGAAGTTCTGTGCGAGGTTGCCATGGTAATATCCCCTGGGCTTTGTCCTAAAGTGCTCCCTAAATTCAATTAGCTTCCCCCAATTACACTCTCACAGTGAGCTCGACTAAGCTGCAATGAATCCGGCGTAAGAATCATTTGTCCAAAATCAAAATTACCTTTCAACACTGTGAATGCCAACAATACACACGCATATATTAAGGTTTACTGTCAGTTAACTCTTTGAGACCATGAAAAGCTTACATTTGATAAGTCAAATCATCTCTTAGGGGACATGTAATAAAGCTGCTTTAAAGGACTAGAATCTGTTGGAGCTTATATCAAAATTTTTGCAAACATAAATATGCACACAATTAATTGCAGTTCCCAGCTGAAATGAACACTAGTAAAACGCCAACAACTTTTATTCCTTTTCACTAGTACTGTCAGTTAAACGCGTTATTAACAGCGCTAACGCAAAACCCATTTTAACGGCGTAAAAAATTTTAGCGCGAGATTAACGTTCTTTTTGGCCTAGCAAACTTTGTCGTTTTTTTCACATGCTGTTGCAACAACTAGTAACGTTAGAAAAACTACAACACCAGGTAGACCGGACACAAAACAACAGGCACGCCGCACACACTTGTTTGGGCTTGCGAGCCGGCTGAAGAGTAGTAGCCTAGGCTAACGTTACGTTTTGAGTGGATGGCGAGCGCGAGATGCCGAAATGGATGCCAATAAGATTCTGAATGGAAAGTTTACTTTTAAAAAGTTGCCAAATGGTTCCATTGACAAGACCAAAGTGATCTGTGTGTTTTGTCGTTGTGAACTGAGCTATCATCGCAGCACGTCCAGTCTGAAACACCACTGGATGGCCAAGCACACACACAGCTGATGCGAATTCTCTGATGTGATTATTTGCTCCAAGTGTGAATGTTAGTGTCAAATTCAACACTACAGTATATGCCAATGTTGTTTTCAATAATAAAAAATAAAAAACATTTGCACAAAGCAAGCCGATCCACTTTTCCATGTTGGTAAGAGCATTAAAATGAGAAAAAAATAATTGGACAAAAAGAAATCAAGGGACATTTAGAATAGATAAAAATGTGCGATTAATTTTGATTAATTGTGATTAATTGCGAGTTAACTATGACATTAATGCGATTAATCGCGATTAAATATTTTAATTGTTTGACAACACTACTTTCCACACAAATCTGTACAGGTGCAGATTATTAAAGGGACACTTTACCTCTGGATAGATGAATGTGTATTTAAAATAGGTCATTTATGTAGAAGAAATGTGAAATTATTTTTGAATTTGGAGCTTTCTAGACTAAGAAAAGCCAGAAAATGTATTTTTGGCTTATGTGGATGAAAGACAACAACTCCCAGAATGCACTTGCTTCGCTGCTCTACGAGGCCACTCCCAAGCCACGCCTACCGGTAAGAGAGGGCAGTTGACAACAACAAAGCTAAGCTACTAGTGAGTCTCCGTGATGAGTTTGCCCTGGATTTCGAGATCGCCCAAAATGTCCAGGATTCGGCTTTTGCGTTCTACAGTCGCCAGTCATCATGTTTACTGTGGCGAGCAGGACGAGGCTGACGGCCGCGGGAGAACGGCGCGAGGCCGGTGGCGTGATTACAGGTCTCGCATCTCTCACGGAGGAGCAGGAATTTTCTTAGCAATGGTAAAACGCACATCAACCGATCACTTGTTTAGCGTTCATGTAAACACTACATTCAGATTCACCAATCGAAATTAATTCAGCTAGATTGAAACAAAAGGTGTGCATGTAAACAATGATTGGCGACCGTAGAAAGCAAAAGCCGCATCCCGGACATTTTGGACGATCTCGACGGCTGGACATGTCCGGGAAAAAGAGGATGGCATTGGAAATCAAACGCACTGGCACTGATCTGTGATAGGTCTGTTAGCGCATTAGGTCCAACCCCCTATGGGCGGGTTTGAAAGGGTGGGAACTAGTGCTTGTAGTCTCAACAGAAATCCCCCCCTCTTACACTTCCTCCGACAATGACGCAAAATGACGATTTTTGCGTCATGGTGGGAGGACGTGTTAAGAGGTAAATACGGATTTCTCCCGTCTCAGGGGAAAATGAGAGAGTGTTGCACGACCATTCAATAGTATGACTGGGTTTCTAACAATGCAAAGCTTAATGCAAATGGGTGGAGTGTTCCTTTAAAGGGGTCATATGATGCATTTCTCATCTTTTCCTTTTTCTTTAGTGTGCTATCTGCAAAGTTACAAACGCCTCGATTGAATTCTCCCTCACTTACGTCACTCGGTGGAAATGCTATGCAAAAGCAAAAACACTTTATTTGGCCTTCTGAAAGTGGATGCAATTTAGGAATCAATGGTTAAGATGTATTTACAGCACTGTTCCAGAACAGAACAACTCAAATGTTTGTGTGTGTGTGCAGTGTATTTAACAGAGGAGAGTTTTCTGAACCTGCGAGAGCACAACACCGCTGTGCACAAAGGCTATTTCTAAAAAATGAGGCAATTCCAACTTTATTAGAGCAATCTGGCACTTCTGAATCAGAGCCGGTCAGAATGTTTCATTATTTGTTAAAGTGTTTGCTATTGACTGTTGAAATGAGGAGTTTCATACAGTGTTGAGTAACGCATATTGTTTGTCATTCTTTTTTTTTCATTAAGATTTTTATTGAAGGAAGGACAAAGTGGCATATTACATACAAAAGAGTTAACAATGCTCCTTTTGGTTTTACAATTTTTATATTGTTTGTCATTCTTACAATCAAAACGGCTATATATCTATATCTAGCTATAGCTGCTACAGTAAGTTATTTTAAATTGTGATAATGCATTAACATTTTAGCGGACATTTCATTTCTGATTAATTTTCTCCACAATTAATTTGATAAGATATTATTAGATTCATGCTCAACTGTTTCAGAGAAAATTTAACTTACATTTCACAGTGTTGAGAAATATGCAAGAAGACCCACATAATATAATTTTGCATAAATGTTGCCACATGCACGTTTTTACAATGTGTCTGTTATTTCTAAATAAAAACAAATATTATTCAATCCTCAAAAAATAAAGGTTAAATAGATGCAAAAGCACAGACTGCACACCTGACAGTGAAATATGTGAAGAGGTTCAGAGTTAATTGTGTGAGTGTGGAGATGAAGAGGAATCTCAAACCGTGTGCACGTCTTTTCGTCGTTTCAGGAACAACATGTTATCTGAGCCTCAAGGTTCCTCTGCTCCTCATAATGCGCTTTCTATCGGCCTTCAGTTTGTTCTGTATATGTGGAGCAGTGTAAATCTGCCTGGTTTTACTCACTATCACATGTTTCTCTTAGCCATGAGCTTCTCTTTTGTGTTTGTGCCATCTTGATTGATTTAGATTATCTTTGATTTAAGGATTAGGTTGAGTTAATCTATATTTACTGTTCCCAAGACCTTTTTGTCATTGAGCGACAGATATATTTATTGTCAAGAAGCACAGACGCATCTGTACCTTTAATATTATGTCTCTGTCTAGCAGCTGTACTTCTTTGATGCATTAAAATGGGCCATTCTGATTGGATTACGCTACAAGATCTCAAATTGTAATAAACATAGAGTTTGATAATGCATTATATATATATATATATATATATATATATATATATATATATTTGAGTCATTATGCAGTACATTTTATGGACCCATAATACACGTCTTAATATATAAAATTGGAAATCACTTGAGTTTGATCACAATCTCACAATTACATGCACATTGCGGTGAGTTATAAATACTTTCACTATGGTTTGATTGAATTGCAAAAGCTATTTTGGGTGCAACACTGTAAAAAACAATGATTTTTCGAAGTTAAAGCAAAGATTATTGCAGTACGTTTAGCAAACACTATTTTTCGTTTATCTACTTTATGTTTAATTCAATGTGTTACTTGTCGCTTCTTCATAATTAATTGTGCAATTTACCACCAATTTCTACCAATTGTTTCTACACCATTTTTTTTCCAGTGTATGCATAGCGTCAAAAGAAAAATGTCAGACATTGCAGGTGTTCTGTAATGAAAATAATGTTTCACCCTGTTAGTTGTACAGAGACTGCTGTGTTCTTCAGAGAGATATCGAGAGGGGGCAGTGTTGCCTCAGGTTTTAGCTCATAAGACACAGAAATGCAGTCCTGAAGTAATGTACCTCTCTCTCTCTCTCTCTGGCAGAGAGCGTTACTGAATGAATAGATCTGCAGGGGGGAGAAACCAGCGCGTGCTCCACTCCTCACTGCAAATGTTGTGCGGCAGGTTCACTTCAGCCATGAAATCCAATTTTACAATCGAGATTGTGCTCAAAATGACCAATGTTCCAAACACCACAACTGTACATGCATGTAGATCACACTATCTGACACTTCTGCAAATGATAGTGCATGCAAAAGCATACAGTAGATAGATCAATAGACACACAGACAGACAGATGGACAGATAGACAGACAGACAGACAGATAGATAGATAGATAGATAGATAGATAGATAGATAGATAGATAGATAGATAGATAGATAGATAGATAGATAGATAAATAGATAAATAGACAGATAGATAGATAGATAGATAGATAGATAGATAGATAGATAGATAGATAGACAGACAGACAGACAGACAGACAGACAGACAGACAGACAGACAGACAGACAGATAGATAGATAGATCTTTGACTGTTAACCAAGGAGAAAGCCTTTTATCCATTTCTAAAACGCCTCCACACCCACGAAGACCAGTGACCGCTTATCTCCTCCAGTTAGTGTGGAACATGAATAAAACATGGGCTAACATGAACTTTATTCATTGTTTTTCTTTCTCCTCATCGTCGCCTTTGCTTCTGAAACCTGTCCTGAATATCTATCAGGCGGAGAGCAGAGAGTCAGGCGAGGTGAGGCTTTGAAGTAAAACACTCTCGTATCAAAATACTGGACTACAGTACTGAAGCCCCTGGTAGGATATCTCTCAGGATCTCCCACTGGATTATTTATTTAATTGCCATATTTGCTGGAATTAATGAAACCACCGCTGAGAACAACCATCTCCACTGACACGAGAGCACTGATATTAAAGACATGTTTCTGCTTAAACTCTGTGACTTTCTGTTGATTACCTTAAACAATAATGTTCTCATTCTTCAATTAAAATATTATAATACATGTGTAGTACCTATATTTTTAAAAGTACCTGCAACAATAAATTAAAATGCACAGTGAGATTTGTTTTTAAAAATGAAATTATTTAAATATTAAAATGATATGGAGCTAGTTTAACTTTTTATGTATGAATTATGTTAATAGGTCTCGTGAGCATGCTTTAAAGATAACATCAAGTTCATAACTAATGGATGCTGAAAAACAAACCAAGTGACCCTGAGTCTCTCTCAGTCGTGTTCTGCATTCAGGGAACCGGGGACCTCACTTTTACATGCAAACTTGATTTCTTAGAGAATGTAGATCTCATTTATAAGAAAACAAGGGATACATAAATATATACACTGTGGATGGTGATTGAGTTCACTGTCAGTCAAAGTGAATACAGAATAAAAGTAGGCATATACTCTGACAAATAAAACAAAACTCTATTGGAATGTAAAAGCACAATTGTGAATGCCTGAGGGGAAACAAAATAACTATATGACCTAAACAGTAATAAACAGTTGTCTATTATAAATGATGCAACTCATTGTGTTCAACTCATTTTAATCAAACCTTTGTTCCATATACAATAAGCAAGCAACAAATTGTAGTAATTTGTATAAAAAAAAAAAAAATATATATATATATATATATATATATATATATATATATATATATATATATATATATAGTTCATTTTTATGCTTTATATGATTTTTGTCTAAAGGTGCTATCACATTTTCTATAGCTCAGGGAATTTTCACGAGTGAAATCTATTAATCCACGCGATTGGGAATTTCACACGAGTGAATGATTTCCCCATGTAGATTTCACAGCAGTGTGGAACATTTAAAGTTGTTCAGGGAATTTTCAGCGGCGAAATTCAGTGATTTCAATAGAAATCCAATAGATCAAGTTGATTTCAATTCCGATAGATTTCCCCACGCAGAGTCGGTCATGTGGATCTGGCGCAATGCTGAACAGAAAGACCGTTGGTGTGAAAGCGACCTCAGTGTGAGCTGTGCTTCATGCATCGCCACACTATTGACACGGGACCTTTAGTGAGCGCTCCTTCATGCTGGAGGAGTCAAGCATGTGCAAGTCTATGTGTTTTACGGTGAGACCTGGGGCCGGTTCCACAAAGATAGACTTTGACTATGGCTTAGATTTAGTAGATAGTCAGACTTCAGATAGACATCTAAATCAGACCGTTGCACAAAGCACTGAAGACTCTGACTATCTTGAGTAGGACTACACTGCAATGCATTCTGGGTAAAATAAGACACTTTTCAAAACAAAAAACATGGCAGATCAATTAAGCGCATTCAGTCGCTCAGTGCAGTTTACCCCAGCGGAAAATATGTGTTTGTTGGAGGAGTGTAACAGTCACAAGGACATTTTACTTAGGAAATATAGCGGAGAATGTAGTAACAAGAAGAAATGTTTAAATTATGAGCCATTTTCCCTTTTCTTTTGGCTGTTTGTAATGTAACTGATTGTTACTGCTGGTTGCCAAGGTAATAGAGTGTTAGACCTCAGTTAGCCTGGGGGTAAGGTGTCTAACTTTTTTGGTCTAAATTAAGTCAGTCTTTATTTTTGTGAAACAGTCTAACTTACATTAGACTAGTCTATGAGCAAATTTTAGACTTGTCTAACACTATAGACCGGTCTAAAATAGCTGGGGCCGGTTTCACAAAGCTATTTTAGACCGGTCTATAGACCTTATGCGCCAGAGAAACGAGGGCGCCGCCATCTTTAGAATATTGTCTTTTAACTTCCGTTTTTGCGGTCGCTCTGTATATTTCTATGGCATTGCTGTCCAGGAGTAATTAGCTTTTGAAGTGGATTTACTTAATGTAAAGTTAACGAAAATTATCATGAGGACTGTGATGTTTAAAGCAGATGACTTAACAAATGTCAGTAGACGGGGAAGATTTTAAAACGAGCTGTTCATTAATAAACACAATCAGAATCGCTGTGAAAATACAGACTGGATGTCAAAAGACAACGAGCGCAGCGCTGAAAAGGGGCGGAGCTACATAAGGTCTATAGCAGGGCTATTCAATTAGTTTCATTCGAGGGCCGCATTATCAAATCGAAAAGTTGAGGTGGGCCTGTTGACTGAGACATTCACAGTGTTGATGCAAATCGCTTTGTAATTAATGGAAGGCACAGCAAAAAAACCAGAATAACAAATTAAAGTAACTTATAAATTAATAAAAAAGTACTTTTTTGTCATATTTGTGCATATTTGATAATCATTCTCATTCCTGTACTTTTGTGATTTATTTATGATGTGAAAGCTACCTGTTTAACGTTAGCAAAACGTGACGTGTTTTTGTTAGCTGGGACTAAACTCAAATGTATTGTCTCGGTGTATTCTGGAAAAGAAGGTAAAAAGTTCTGGACAAGCAGTTCATGTTAAAGTCTGAAAGGTAAAAGAAGACAATACTAACTTGAAGAATAGCACACTGATCGATAAAGGGTCAGATGTGAAGAGACTCCTGGGCATGAGTTAGTCTCAGTCAGTGGCATCTCTCAAATACAGATGTAAGAGCATGTCTGACACAATATTGAGGACAGCAGGAGGGTTATTGAGAACACATCCAACCTCGATCCCATCTAATCAAACATCATTCCTTCAAGAGGACTTAAAGGACTTCAACTAGCAAACAGGGAAATAAACACAGATCTTCATAGTCTGTAATGAATGGTGATTGGTCCTATCATATGATAAGTATCTGTGCTGGGCGCATTATGAGTTATTTACTTACTTGAAGAGAAAAGACACTATATACTCGAGAAGATGAGGCGATGTAGTGTAGTACAGTGAGTCATGACCCAGAGATGGGTCACACATCAGAGGAAAAACATGATGAATGCAAATCATGAAATGCATCCAACCATTTAATATGGAAGCTTGTTTCCGCCACAGAATAAAAAATAAAAAAGGTAATTGCGACTTTTTATCACGCAATTTTTTTATTCTTTTATTCTAAAAATTATTTTTATCAGAATTGTGTGATATACAGTAAAGTCACAATTGCATGTTATAAAGTCAGAATTGTGAGATATAAACTCGCAATTCTGAGGAAAAAAGGCAGTCTTTTTTTCTTAAGAATTTGACTTTATAACTCGCAATTGCAAGTTTATATCTCACAATTCTGAGAAAAGATGTCCGAACTCACAATTCTGACTTTTTTCCGCAGAATTGCATGTTTATGTTGACCCTTTGCAGGGAGTTTGATTGACAGGTGATCTGACCAATCATAATCCGCCATCCATCGAATCCGCCATTTTGTCCGACACAGCAGTCAGGAGTGTTAGTAGATTAACGTTGGTGGATTTGAACTTGAAAAACGTGTACTGACGTCTTTTCGCAGTTAAAACAACATTCCTTCTGATGTTCATTCATGTTTATTTGATGCTATAAATGAAAAAAAAAAAAAAAAAAAAAAAACTGAGACTCTACAGCGATCTGTCAGACACATTAAAGAGCCACAAAACGTTTTTTATTTACAAAATTTGAAAGTTGAGCCTTTGTTTCATATCAAAAGTAAGCTGGTCTGTCCTGTCTGTCAGCGTGTTGTCAGTGTCCTCTCTGCTCCGCGATGTATATTTCACTGCGTGAACGTGTGTGGTGTGAGAGACAGAGCAACAGTAACTAAAGGGGGCGGGTCTTTGCAAGCGGTCAATTCTGACTTTATAACACGCAATTGGGGGATATAAAGTCAGAATTGCAAGAAACAAACTTGCAATTCTGTTTTATTCTGTAGCTGAAACAAGCTTCCATAACTGAATCATTCATGACTAATTGACTTTTAAAAGGGAGGAGAAAATGTTTCTGTTGTTCAAGGGTGCGTTTCAGACAAACTGTGCAGTATTTGGAAGCAAATGCATCTATTTCTTGTCAGAACCTTGCCTACTTATGGACAAATGACATTCAATTTTTAAAGAAGAACTATTACGCTTGTTCAACTTTCTTTACAGCATGAAAACTCTCTGCAAAGTTGGAAAACACAAAGTCCCTCCAGTGGGAGTTCTTCTCTCTATCAGTGTCAGTGTTTCTGAAACATTGTAGTCTTCTTCTTATTCTAGCCCCAAAACAAAATCAAGACTTTGTAAGAGCGAATAATGCAGACTTTTAGTTATTCCTATTCATCAACATCATGCTCATAATAACTGTGCATATTTTTGGGCTTATAGTTATTTAACACATTACAATGTTCAAATTTAAACACAAGCTCATGTCAAGATGAACGATTCATAGCACATGTTGCTATAGCAGCATCACTGTGAACTTTCTCCTTCTGCAATGATGTTTCTCTTTCAGTTTCAGAAACATTTTGAAGAGAGTCTTTCTAAGCAAAAGGGTTTAATTAAGTTTTTACATTTACATTCATGCATTTGGCACACGCTTTTATCCAAAGCGACTTGCAACGTACACATTTTTTTTTTTTTCATTTATATCAGTTCTTAATTAAACTGCTGAGCTACCTCTATGGTCAATGGCATAGACATTTTTTAAGTTAACTATATTGCCTCCTTAGGTATTGAGGTTCGTTATTGCCTCAGTAATGTAAGAACACAAGTGAAGTATACACATAGCAGGCCTGAACACTTGCAGAGTATGTTTCTGGCCTAAGGCTCAGGCTGCTACATGAAATTTTCGATCCTCCACAAGGAGTGATCCATGATCCTTCACCATGGTGCCCTTGAGCAAGGTACGCAACCCCAGGTTCCTCCGCGGGGATTGAGCCTGTAATAAGTTCATGGCAGCTTTTTTGGTAAGAAGCTCCACCTGCCCTGTAGTCACCATGACATGGAAGCTGCGCTAAGTCTTTTCTTCCCTATTGTGCCGTATATCCGAGTGAAACGGCGTCTGGAACAAGAACACATGTAGGGCGGAGCTTGATTGTGTCTGTGGAGAATTGATTGGATGTTGTGGTTTGCTATTGGCTGATCTCGTGTGATTGACAGGTTGCCCCGTCCTCGTCATCAGAGAAGAGAAGAGATGCTCCAAGAGTTATTTTATGGTGACTTTAAATGAAGTGTTCGTGTGTGTGAATGTATATAATAAATCGATGATTAAATTTGATGGACTAAAATGTTAACGTAAAAATTTACTTTAAATCCATATTCCAAATTCTCTCATAATGCATTTCCTATTTGTTGTGATTTTGAGATTTAGTGGTAACACTTTACAATAAGGTTAATTAGTTTACATTATTGAATGTATTAACTAACATGAATTAACAATGAGCAATACATTTGTTATAATATTTATTAATCTTTGTTAATATTAGTTAATAAAAATACAGCTGTTAATTATATGTTCATGTTAGCTCACAATGCATTAAAAAATACAATCTTTGATTTTAATAATGTATTAGTAAATGTTGAAATTAATATTAACTAAGATCAATAAATGCTGAATGCTGAAGTAGTATTGTTCATTCTTAGTTCATGTTAACTAATGTTAACTAATGAACCTTATTGTAAAGTGTTACTGATTTAGTGATGAAAACAAAAAACGACAGCATTTTTTTTTTTTTTTTTAAATAGTAAGGTAAATAAAAGGGTTTTTTTCACAAATATTATGACATTTTGATTTATGAATATGAATATTTCTTGGGTTTTAATAACATCTTCTCTGTGGGATAATTTCCTGTTTTTTAGTTACAATAAAAGTATGACCTAAAAAAGCTAAATGACTTTTTATACTGACTAATTGCAGGTATTTGTTTTCCTCGTTGAATACATGACTAAGGGATTCGTATATTCAGACAGACCAACTAATGCAGATCTCAGATAATTGAGTGTGTTTGCCAGTCTCGGTGGGTTGTTTGCGAGTGAATTGGGCTGAGAGTGAACTCTGTTTTGTTAAGACTTCATTGTGTCAGCTCTTTAGTGTGCTCAAAGTGTGGTGAAGCAGCCATCTTGCTGTTCTTGCGCTTTCCTTCACTCAGGTTTAAACTGCTGATGGTTGTTTCCTTACCTGGAGACTTCGACTTAACAATGAATTCAGCAATCTAGAGGCAATTACAGACAATTGTATTTTTCCACTGGGTTCCCAGCATTCGAAACGAAAATGGTTGGTTTTGTTGAGGTGGGCATTGCCTTTGCTGATTGACTTCGTGGACGATTTCCTCAAGATAATACTAATATATATATATATATATATATATATATATATATATATATATATATATATATATATATATATGTGTGTGTGTGTGTATGAAGAGTTCAGATGCAAAAGCCTCTAAGTGCAATCTGAAATTTTCTTCTAGAATGATAATTTTTTATCAAGCTTGTATATTTATGTTCAGTAATTTCACTTAAATGACAGTTAATAGGTAATTTTCATTGCCATTTCAGTGAAATTACTGAACTTAAATATACAAGTTTGATAAAAATGATCATTCTAGAAGAAAATTTCAGATGGCACTTAGAGGCTTTTGCATCTGAACTCTTCATATATATATATATATATATATATATATAATCAAGTTTTTCCAAAGTTTGTTGGTGAACTCTGCCCTGCAAATTCATATCCTGGCAAAATGAGCAATGTAAGATTGATATGTTTGATACGATTGAGATTTTCCGACTGTTACAGTGTCCGTACAACATTCTGCATGCTCAAAGTCTGGGACGTTTTCTTGTGCAGGTTTTGTTTGAGGTTTCTGAGGATGAGAGCAAGTCACACAACCTGTCCATGTCAGCGTCTGAAATGAAACAGTGTGATGTTTGATTGGATACATGGCTTTTGACGTCAACAACAAATGAGGGTTTTCTCGTCCCGTGAGAGTTGCTGTTCCAACATGGTGAAATGCACTGTTAAAATATGAATATAGTTGATAGTAATTAACACTTATTTTATAATTAGCATCTAATATAATTTTGTCTCTCTATGAGAACAGGTGTGCGATCCACACTGCTGAGATCTGCCATTCACTGCAAAAATACTTTTCCCATTTAGTATTTTTATCTTGTTTTCAGTCCAAATATCTAAAAATTATTAAATCAAGATGCATTGACTAGATGAGTAAAATACCATAAGATATGATGTCTTGTTTTCTGGGGAAATAAATCAAAATTAAGTGATTTGTTGCTTAAAAAAGAAAAATATCTGCCAATGGGGTGTTACGCCCCGTCTAGGGGTAAAGGATGCAACATGAAATGAGAGAGTGGAAGCGATGCGTCAAACTCCTTACTTTCCCAAACCCTCAAGATTTACAATGATAGACAAACTATTTACAAGCTCAAGCAAACAGTGTTAAAAGGGAAATCCAAATCAGTGTCAGTAACAGTCAATAGGGTCGAAATACCAAACAGTTTCCTACTTGCAATCTGTAATTCTTTTCAGAGAACAAACAATGATCGCTCTTAACAGTCAAAATTCATCTAATCACGCATACACAGCCACCAAAACCAACAATTCTCTCCTCACAACAACACAATGTTCCCTCCCAAAGGAAGTGACATCAGGACTTTTAAGGTGTGTCTGGAATCGAATGCACCAATCAAGATGAGCCATTAGCCTGCAGGAGCCAATCAGCACCGTACCTGGACACAAACACTTCCAAAACAAAAGAGAGAAAGAAAGAAGAGAATACAAAACAATTGGTTGTAACATGGGGTAAGAAAAATAATCTTAATTCAAACAGAAACAAGATTATTTTTTCTTACCCCATTGGAAGATAATTTAGCAAAAACTCACTTCATTTTGATTTGTTTCCCAGGAAACATGGCATTTTACTACTTTAGTAAATGCATCTTGATTTAAGAACTGTTTGATTTTTGAAAAAGCATTTGTTGCAGCGTTTCAAACCAATTTTGTCAAAGTAACAAAACAGCAATATTCTATGATTGTCCCACAAATGGATGGCTAAAATTGTTCCTATTCTCCGACTCCCTGTGAAAAAACAGGGGACCTAATGAAGACTTTTCAGAAACGGCGCCAACATCAACAACTATCCCTGCTCTCATGTCAACACCATACGACCATCAAGCCAAAAACAGATGGTATGCAATCAGGACCCTTTTACTTCATTCTAGTGCGCGGTGTGGAAGCTCACAATGACCTTCATAATAGTCCTATTCAATCTCTGTCAAAATGTCTGATGATTTAACCAGCGTTCGCTCTGACTGAACCAGAACCAGCGACCGCAGCGACCCGTTCTTATTGATCACAGTTCATCAACTGCCGAAGACCATTGATCCCTCCCCAGACACTTCACATTGATTCCCGTCATGACACGTCCCTGAGCTCAGATACACTTTATTAGAGGTGCAATCATTGCTCCGGCTTGATTTGGGTTCCCTGCTGTTTCTGCTCTCTTATTCCTGCCAGCCCTGCACGGATGAACTATCGTGGTTCAATACAAGTCTTGATTGATATCAGCGCGATCGAGGTGTTGTTTCATGGACTTTGCCTTCTCACAATAGGATTTCTAAGTCACGTTTCTTCTACACTCTCCCTATATGTGACCTTTTTATCTGGATCCTTTCAGCAGACATGCTGTTAAGAGTAGACTACTGTAATATATCCATTATTAATCATCACAATACATAGATAATGGATCCTACTTTATATTAGGTGTCTTTATATATATACACTGACATTTAAAGCAATCATTTGATACACTGATTTTTTTGATTACATTGTACTTATATTAAACAAAAGAAAAAACCTGGATGTAATTACATCTATAATTACACTATTTACCTTCATTTATGCAGCTTTAAACCTACACATACCGCCGAACCTGTGCCTAACCTTACCGTATCGCATCTGAACAGCAGCACGGGTGTTTTGCTAAATAATATGAACACAATAAGTACATTGTGCTTATTTTTGTATTTAAGTACACAGTAGTTAAAGACACCTAATATAAAGTGTGACCAGGAAATGTGTCCATCAGCGAAGGAACACACTGTTTTCCCTCTCATAATAGTCCAACACTGACTTTTTACAAGAAAATACTATTTCAGTCTTTCTACTTCCAAATTTCATGTTTTCATGTTTTATAGAGTATTGAGTGGATGCTGAAATCATATTTCCGATGTATCTACACAAATAGGCAGCTTTCATATTTATAAACAGGAATACATGTTGAAAGGTCATGCATTTCATTTTCAATTTTAGTTCACCATAATATACCATATTGCAAATTATTGTTGATTGAAGGCTTCTGAAAAAAATAAATAAATAAAAAATAGGAAAACTTGCTGAAATGCAAACCTGATCAGCTACTTTGATTGTGCATTTAGTATTAATAAATAGTAGGTAAATATATATATATATATATATATATATATATATATATATATATATATATATATATATATATAAAGGATACACATAAGAAATAATAATAATAGCATAACAAATAATCATAGCATAGCATAGCATAGCATATTTAATATAAATAACAATTCATTTCAGCACCAATTAATTCAGTAATTAGTCGATTAATTAAATGTTTACATATCATTAACTGAGAGGGCTGGACGTTGTGATCCCAGCAGGCAATAGTTTTACCACACATTCCCTTCAGATTTTATGGCATAATTCAGAATAACATTAGCTGATGTAATTTCTGCTATGTTGTTCTCGGTGGGATTTTAAGAGCCAAAGTTATGATCTTTTATATGAAGCAATATCTCTTCATCCATTTTTAATTCCTTCATGCATTGTACAAAAGGGTCCATTAGGATTCATTTACAGCCTATTAATGATTAGTTTCTCACAGGCACACATACACACACGCCAAACGCAAACACTGCTGTCGTTCTCACACTAATGCTGTGTGCAAGTGGCATTTCGTCGACGTAACGCTCGAAACCAGTGGAAATGACGCCCAACCTTCCCGTCGAAATTACAAAGAACCATAAATCTGTACTGACTCGTCTTTATTACAATCCTGACCGATCTGGTCATAAAATATACAGTGTGTGATTTATGAGGTGGGAGAGTCAGGCCCGGAGCCTGGATTTGGAAGGCATATTTTATGAACGCTGGATATGGAGGATTTGATGAACTAGTGGGTCAGTAGATGAACTCTGGCAAGGACTGCATTCATAACGCGCCTCCGTCGTGTTTATCTAAGAGAGAGAGACAATGATGGATCATATCAGGGTGCCATTCCACAACCACCAGTGACTACCTCCACAAAACACAAAAAAGCAAACACAATATATATGTATGTTTTTTTTTTAAATAATACACTATAGGCTTAAAATTAAGATTTACTGTATGTGTTTGAATTGCATATACAATGTCCACCCACTTGGATTACACATACAAGTTAATGTGATGCATATTTTTCAGCTTAAATTAAGCAGTTATTACACTCAGAAAATCATAACAAAGTTTACTTTTAACTATATGAATCTATTAGGTTTTATTTAAATCATCATATTTTGTAATGCATTCAACATGAAGCTGTTCATTGTGAAAAGAAATGAGTGTAAAAAATATTTATCAGTAAATCCAACTTTTTTCGTTCTCATACATTTTAACTAATTGAATATTGCTTGTTCCACAGCTAGCCATATTTTAACCATGTTCATACTGTACTTTTCAACTGAATAACTGTAATTGTTATTTGTGACAGATTGATGCTGATTCCAAGCCATTTGAATGGATGCATATTTAACATATGATTATAATAGTTAATAAACTGTGCCATGATTGTTTTGAGTGCAGAAATCTGACCTGATTGATTCATGTATGACTGATAAATATGCATTACATTAAGTTTATGAGTTTATTTACAGTATGTTAAAACCATATGGATGGAAACTGTTTATACAACTCAAATGCATACATTTAGGCCTAAATATTTGTTTGAGTGTAGCACAATCTAAAATGTCTGTAAAGTAACACAGTCCAGGTCTCAGAATGAGCTTCTGCTTCTCTTATCTCACCGAGATCATATAAATGTGATGTGAGTGTGAGTGTGATGACAGCAAAAGTCATGTGATCATCATGACCTTTAATGAGGATTTGACTAATGGTGTGAAATTGAGTTTACTATTAATAACTAATAGCAGTAACTAGTAATGAAGGACTCTCTAATGGGATGAAATTGCAAGATTCAAAGGCCCTGAACAGACGGGGGTAGTCGAACGCTTTTCCTTTCTGATTGTGTGATTTAAATGACCACTTCACAAGTAAGCTGAAAGGAAGACTAGATGAGAGATTATAGTGTGGGGGGCTGCTTAAAATCACTGTGAAATTAAAATTGACAATTCTTATTTTTATTTTTTTATTTTTTTATGGAATATTGCAGTGCTTATTATATGATTTATCCTTGTACATTATTATTTTCTTTTTAAATTCATGTGTCCTCTTCCGCTCATTTATGATGATGTGCACAAGCGCAAAGGCAGGACAATTATCCTGTCACTCAGTTCATTTGAGTTTTTCTTTATTTCCAGTTAATAATTTTAGTGCTTCAACTTATTGCCAATGCAACATTATTAATTTTCATCTAGTTCAAGTTTTTTTTTTTTTTTTTTTTAACTAATATTTATATTTTCTTTCTGCTTTATTTCAATGGTCATACTTTAGTTTAGGGTCCAATTCTCACTATTAACTATTACATTTGCCCTAATTACTGCTCATTAATAGTTAGTTAAATTTAGGTATTGGGTCGGATTAAGGGATGTAGAATATGGTCATGCAGAATAAGGTATTAATATGTGCTTCATAAGTACTAATAAACAGCCAATATCCTAGTAATACAGTATGCATGTTAATAAGCAACTAGTTAAAAGTGAGAATTGGACCCTAAACGAAAGTGTTACCGTTTTAATTAATATAAATGTTTTTAATAGTTTTAGTTAACGATAATATCGCTGCTCCAACCGCTCAAAAATGTTTTATGCTCAAAATGCATTGCTTTCAATGCATCTTAATAGCAGCCTTATGAGATTATCATATATCACAATATATAAAAAAAAAAGAATGTCACCAAACTGTGCCTGACAGATAAGACAGGCGACTGTATGGGAGTTCAGGGTTTTCCTCTTGAATTCTGGAACATTTTTATACTAAAACCAAGCAAACAATGTGCATAATCAAAACGCTCCCATCATGATCAGAATTTTGTTTCAAGGAAAGTTGCCTTTCCTTGCCATATACAAATAATTTCCCCAATTATAACGTGCATTCTGAAAAGCTCCTGACATGCGGATTAATAATGCTAAATATAGATGAAAAAAAGTGTCTATTTGAATGGTCGGAGTCATACTGTAACATTTAGTCCACTGGAGGCAAGTTTGCAGAACCCAAGTGTAGTTTAATTACACGCAAAACAAGATCAAACTTTACACAAAGACTTTGACATGGCGGACATGGACATGGACGGCGCTTACAACAGCAGTCACAGGCAACAATACTTGACAAAGACAAATGGCAAACATGAGGGATTAACTGCACACAAGGACTAATGACTAAACAAGACACGCATGCTGTAAAAAATTTGTAACCCTCCCAAATCAAAAATTTCAATTGACCGATAACATCTAAATTTTTCAATTGGCCCAAGTGAAAATCTGTACATTTAATTTTAGAATTTACAGAATTTCACTTGGGCCAATTGAAAAATTTAGATGTTATCGGTCAATTGAAATTTTTGATTTGGGAGTGTTACAAATTTTTTACAGTGTGAGAACATGATAGACAATTAACCAATGACAGCATGAGACAAGAGACTAGGGAATCACATGGCAGGATCACATGAGGGCAAGGGAATCACATGACTGACGTGAAACATGAATCAAAAACCAAAACAACGGCTACTGTGTCCAAATTCACAGTACTCATAAAAGAGTAAAAGTACCTGGATGACTTCCAGCGAGATTCTGGTGTGCATATGATACTATATAATAGAACATATTTTTTTAGCAGCCCTGAAGTAATTACTCAAATTCAGAATGAGTACAGGTACCTACTCAAGAGAGTATGCGATTTCGTACGCAGCCGACCTGTGACATATATATGTATGACAGATACAAATAAATGTATTTTCTGCATTCTCGTTTTGAACTGAGCCAAAGTATTAATATATCCACGTATGTCTCTAATGACATCAAAACTCTAGGATATCTGAATATATATATCTTATGAGCAGGTGTGTGACTTATGTGCCGCTGTTGTTTAGACTTGTTGAATAAATTGTTTTAAAATAACGCTACAAAAGTTAGCAACGCTGACATTAGACATAACGATAGCTATTCATGTCAGATAACAGTGGATGTACATTGGCAAGGCTATTTATGCAAATAGACCAAAGTACAGTAGTTAGAGATTGCACAGCAAATGTGATGCTATGCAAATTATGTTGATTCATGTTTTATTACTGGTTCTGTTGCTCTCGCTTTTTGTGACTCTATTCGGTTCGAGGTTCAGTTGATTATGGCTTCCAACCACTGCATATAGTAGTAGTCTGACCTTATTTATGTATGAATTTGACGTAAACATGCATATATAATACATATGTGAGTCTTCTACACAACTAGGTATAATGGATTAGTCTGCTTTCTCCATGCTTTGTTAATTAAGAAAATTAAATCTGATTAAATTCAGCAAAACATCTCCCAGCTTAAGGATATGAAATGGCGGCTTCTGAAACAAAACACAATTAGTCTGTGTGAAAAGATTACATCTGAGTCTCTCAGAGTCAGTTTAGCAGTGGGTAAGTGTGTGAGCCGCGGGTCAGAAGCGTATAGTGTTTCAGTGATGGCTACGCGTCTTCCGATCTGCTCTTGCTCTCGGGAAAACACACGTGGAGTTCGGCTAGTTCTTCCGTGATTTGTGGAGAAGTGTGAGGGCGCCTCAGATGAAAAGGCACCAGAGCAGAAAATGTTGCTGATGTTGTATTTTGGACGTGGGCTCCGGCCTGCGATACACAAGGTCACCTCCACCCGGCCAGGCTCCGGCTGATCCCCGGCGCCCAGTCCCCAATCTTTAGAGGAGCGTGAAGCGCACGCGGGGACCATTAATCAAACATTAGCAGAGCCGTTGTCTGGAATGAGGCCAAATCGCAGGCGATTATTTGTGTTTGGAGGTTGTTTCTGAAGGCGTCACGGGACCTTTGCCTTCATTCAGATGCTGAATAGGCTTAATGGACTGTTCCCTCTTTATATGTTTCAGTTCTTCTTTCTTCCAAAATCTAACAGCATCTGTGATTGGACCATGTAAAATACTAGTGTCCAGATTGAAGTTTATTTGAATTGGGCATTTGGGAGGATAATATTCCCGTTTATGGCTTATTTTTGGATGACTTTTTGTTTGCAGAATAAAATAGCTTGCCATATAGTGTTAAAATATAGATTTATTAATATCACATTTATTTGGGCTTTAGTTAATACTAGTATTTCAACTTAAACTTGTATTATATATATATATACACTCACCTAAAGGATTATTAGGAACACCATACACAGTAAGTTTGAAATCCGGAAATCAACACCAATAGAGTTCATTTCAACACTTTAAAAGTGTATATATGGGAACCACCCACAAAGTGTTAGTTCAACACTTTCAAAAGTGTTGCCTCTCGCAACACCGACACAGTGTTACAATATGAACACTAAGAGAGTAAAATATTAACACCAATGCAGAGAACAACAACACTGTCACAGAGCTGGGTGCAGTTAAAATTCTACACTGTTCTGGTGTTGACCTAACACTTTTAAAAAAGTGGAAATTACAATCTTCTCAACCTTATAGGAGTCAAATATTACACCATCCTGGTGTTGATAAAACACATTTTTACAAATAAAAACACTAAGGGAGTTACCAGTTTTTCTTATTAGTGTTCTGCATCTGCCACTTTAAAGAACTGTAAAATAAACTCTTTGAAATAAACATCACTCTATATTACTCTTTCAAACCTTTATTTCAAAACAATCCAGAAAGTTAAATTGTAACCTCAGTCTGGGATCATAGTAGAATTCTGTTCATTGTAAAGTTAAAAATAAAGGCGAAATGCAAGCAGTTGTTTTAACAAACTAGTTTTTTATTAGTCTTTTAAAATAAATGATGAAGGAACAATATAGGCATTTCTGTCACCAGAATTATATGAAAGCTGCTTATTCAAATGGTCTGCAATACCTCAAGTCCTGTACATGTCAGTGAATGTAAGCTCTGTGTCAGTGAAGTTGATTCAGTACCTTCGACTTTGCAACAGTGCAGCAGTGCATGAGTCAACAACATTCAGCAGATGAAAAACAATTGCAGAATATGAGTGGATCAGTTGTGTCCAGTTGCTAACAGTAAAGTTCAGTGCATAGTTGTTTCACAGAGAAGGAAAGGCTGTGCAGATCCAACTTTCTCGAAAAATCCTGGAGTGCTGGTTCCCTAGACAACACAAAACCAGACAAATTACAATCAATACAATTTGTGTTTTATAAATACAGCAAGTTTATGGTGGAAAAAGTTCAAACATCTTAGACTTTCGTGACTCAAACAAGAAACTATTTTGGTAAGATTAAGACTTGAATTTACTGATTTCCAAGTAAATTAAAGACTTTATTCATCCAAAAATGTGTATTCTGTCATAAATTATTCACCCTTATGTTGTTCCAAACCAGTAAGAGTTTTGCTCATCTTCGGAACATTTCATAATGATATTTTTGTCCCTTGATCCTTCCAAAGCCACGGAAAGGTATAAAAAAAATCACAAGTAATCCATGTGACTCCAGTGGTTTGACCTCAATTTTACGACTTTTTTACGACAATTTTAACTCAACTTTATTTACAAAATATTAATCTTCAATGCACAATCACACAACAACATCTGCTCTCGCATTAACAACATGCAGGTGTTGTAATTATCTCATGAACGCATGTTGGAAATTAATATTTTATAAATTAAGTGGTAAATGTTTTTTTGCTGCAAACACAGCACTTGCATAGTTTAATAAAATGTATGTTAAACCACTGGAGTCGCATGGAGTACTATAATGATGTACCTTTCTACCTTTCTGGGGCTCGAAAGTAGTTGCGTGGACTGTCAATGGAGGGACAGGAACCTCTCAGATTTCATTAAAAATATCTTCATTTGTGTTGTGAAGATGAAAGAAAGTCTTACATGTTTGGAACGACATGAGGGTGAGTAATTAATGGCAGAATTTTCATTTGTGGGTGAACTAACCCTTTAAAGGGATAGTTCACTCAAATTAAATTTTGGTATGTTTTAGCTTACCTCAAGGGCATCCAAGATGTAGGTGTCTTTGTTTCCGCAGTAGTTTCAATTTTGATATTTTTAGGTCAAACCGTTCTTGTCTGTCAGTCGTATAATGCAGGTCTATGGTCACCACCTCAAAGAGCATGCACAGAGAAGTCCAAATTAAACAATTCCCCATCGTAAGTACACATTGATGGCCAAAGACACGAAACGAGCGGTTTGTGTGAGAAAACTAACAGTATTTATATAGTTTTTACCTCTTGTACACAACCACGTCCAAGTGATCTGAGGGCGCATGCGCTTCCTTCTCTGGACTTCTCTGTGCTTGCTCTTTGAGACAGTGACCATAGACCTGCATTATATGACTGACAGACAAAAACGGTTTGACCTAAAAATATCAAAATTGAAACTACTGCGGAAACAAAGACACCTACATCTTGGATGCCCTTGAGGTAAGCTAAAACATATCAAAAATTAATTTAAAAGTGAACTATCCCTTTAAGAATAAATTAAGACACGCACCTTAAGAGATCTCATTAAATAGTCAGCTGCCGGAAGAATCTTTGCTCCGTTGTTGTGGCTTTGTGATGTTGGGGGCAGGTGATGGGCAGATTTTTCCCAATCAGTTGAGTCTAAAATTAAACAGCAAGAAAACATATACCTGTCAAATCATGAAAAGGTTTGAAAACTCATTTTAAGTAAAAAAAAAAAAAAGAAAAGAAAAAAAAGATTTACTTTTGTAAAATAATTTGACTGGACAAATTCAAAATGAGTGTTATGAAACACAGAAAATCTACCAAATAGCAACAAAGCTATGATTATTTTTTTATGTTCGTGCCCATGATTCTCTCATACATGTATGTTATCTGTTAAATCTTACCATCACCAGGTTCTAGTCTGTCTTTAAACACCCAGCCTGCTACTCTTAGCTACTTGGTGCATCATAGAAATGCTCCTAGCAAACACAAATAGCTAAATCAATACATTTAAAGCATATCCAAACATCAACCATAAGTAAATCTGATAAATACATTTTGCATACATATTTAATCTGAAAGAATTACTTACCAATTTTAAGAAAATTGGTCCACCAAATAAGGAAATAAAGTGACAATTTCACGTGCATTGTCGGTCCGCAGTTTGTGGAGTTGTTCTTCTGTTTTTCAGGTGTGAGTTGTTCTTCTGTACGTTAGGTGTGCTGGCAAACGAGAGTAAAAGATAGTTTGAGGATAAATACATGCTACTTTATGATATTTGCACGTCACAAATATTATCATAAAACAATATAACATTATAAAACACGTATTGTAAATATGTTAAAACACTTACTCGGTGTTTTCACTGTTAAAAGCAAACTCCGTGTCTGCACTGCGTCACGAGTCAAAGAAGATGGAGGGCCTAACGTTAGTCTGTGAGAAAGGTTTAAGCGCGCACATCACATAAATATCGTTACAAAACAATATAATGCCATGAAATACATGTTGTAAATTAGGTAAAAACACTTACTTTCGGTGTTTTCCCAGTTAACGTTACAAGCGAAGATGTCGCCTTTGAAAAAGTTTCGGCTCGTTTAAGCGCGCAGAGCATTTAAATATAGCTATAAATCAATATGTTATAAAATAAATATTGTAAATTAGTTAAAACACTTACTTTCGTCGTTTCCCTGTTAAAAAGCAACACCACCCTGGTCTGCTCCACATCGCGCGTCATGGAAAATGCCCCTCTGAGAGCAGTTTAGCCATGCACAGCACATACATATTGTTATAAAAACAATATGATGTTATAAAATGCATGTATAAATGCGATAAAACACTTAATTGATGCGTTTTCCCTCCCCGTATGCCTTGCATCGCGAGTCAAAGAAAATGGCGTCTTTGAAAAAAGTTTAAACTCGTCTGGTCGCGCCCAGCGCATAAATGTCCCGGATGTAACTAATTACACTCTCTCGGTGTTATTAATTTAACTCCACATATTTTCACCACCCAGAGGGTGCGGTTTACACTAGCAGTGTTAATCCCTTGCAATTCAACACCAGAAAATTAACTCTTTACTCTAAAAGTCCTTAACACCAGGATTTCAACACTGGAGATTTTACTGTGTACTAAAACTGTGTTTGACCCCCTTTCACCTTCAGAACTGCCTTAATTCTACGTGGCATTGATTCAACAAGGTGCTGAAAGCATTCTTTAGAAATGTTGGCCCATTTTGATAGGATAGCATCTTGCAGTTGATGGAGATTTGTGGGATGCACATCCAGGGCACGAAGCTCCCGTTCCACCACATCCCAAAGATGCTCTATTGGGTTGAGATCTGGTGACTGTGGGGGCCATTTTAGTACAGTGAACTCATTGTCATGTTCAAGAAACCAATTTGAAATGATTCGAGCTTTGTGACATGGTGCATTATCCTGCTGGAAGTAGCCATCAGAGGATGGGTACATGGTGGTCATAAAGGGATGGACATGGTCAGAAACAATGCTCAGGTAGGCCGTGGCATTTAAACGATGCCCAATTGGCACTAAGGGGCCTAAAGTGTGCCAAGAAAACATCCCCCACACCATTACACCACCACCACCAGCCTGCACAGTGGTAACAAGGCATGATGGATCCATGTTCTCATTCTGTTTACGCCAAATTCTGACTCTACCATCTGAATGTCTCAACAGAAATCGAGACTCATCAGACCAGGCAACATTTTTCCAGTCTTCAACTGTCCAATTTTGGTGAGCTCGTGCAAATTGTAGCCTCTTTTTCCTATTTGTAGTGGAGATGAGTGGTACCCGGTGGGATCTTCTGCTGTTGTAGCCCATCCACCTCGAGGTTGTGCGTGTTGTGGCTTCACAAATGCTTTGCTGCATACCTCGGTTGTAACGAGTGGTTATTTCAGTCAAAGTTGCTCTTCTGTCAGCTTGAATCAGTCGGCCCATTCTCCTCTGACCTCTAGCATCAACAAGGCATTTTCGCCCACAGGACTGCCGCATACTGGATGCTTTTCCCTTTTCACACCATTCTTTGTAAACCCTAGAAATGGTTGTGTGTGAAAATCCCAGTAACTGAGCAGATTGTGAAATACTCAGACCGGCCCGTCTGGCACCAACAACTATGCCACGCTCAAAATTGCTTAAATCACATTTCTTTCCCATTCTGACATTCAGTTTGGGGTTCAGGAGATTGTCTTGACCAGGACCACAGCCCTAAATGCATTGAAGCAACTGCCATGTGATTGGTTGATTAGATAATTGCATTAATGAGAAATTGAACAGGTGTTCCTAATGATCCTTTAGGTGAGTGTATATATATATGTATATATATATATATATATATATATATATATATATATATATATATATATATATATATATATATATATATGAAGAGTTCAGATGCAAAAGCCTCTAAGTGCCATCTGAAATTTTCTTCTAGAATGATAATTTTTATCAAGCTTGTATATTTAAGTTCAGTAATTTCACTTAAATGGCAATGCAAATTACCTATTAATTGTCATTTAAGTGAAATTACTTAACTTAAATATACAAGCTTGATAAACATGATCATTCTAGAAGAAAATTTCAGATGGCACTTAGAGGCTTTTGCATCTGAATATATATATTAATCACATTTACCGTCTGATCTTATGTAACCTCTTCTGATTGGATATTGATACAATCATTGGTTGTTGTTAACATATATTACTGTTCAAAAGTTTGAGGTCAGTATTTTTTATATAAAGAAATTAATACTTTTATTCAGCAAGGACACAACAAATTTAACAAAACTGACAGTAAAGACATTTACAAAAAAAGAGGAAAAAAGTATATTTCAAATCAATGCTGTTCTTTTGAACTTTCTATTCCTCAAAGAATCCTGAAACAAAAACAAAAAAACAACAACAAAAAAATGATCAAGGCTTCCACAAAAATATGAAGTAAAAAAACATTCCCGAAATGTTTCTTGAGCATCAAATCATCATATCAGAATGATTTCTGAAGGATCACTGAAGACTGGAGTAATGATGCTGTATTACTGATGAAGTATATTACAATATAAAGCAGTTACTTAAAAAAAAAAAAAAAAAAAAATGCAATAATATTTCACAATATTACTGCTTTTACTGTTTTAATACATGCAGCCTTGGTGAGCAGAAGAGACTTCTTTCAACTTTTGAATATTGATCTCTCTAAAACATAAAAGTATGCCTTAAAAAAAAAAAAAGATTTGGTTTCTACTAGGGCTGTGAAACGATTAATCGCAATTAATCGCATCCAAAATAAAAGTTTGTGTTCACATAATATATGTGTGTGTACTGTGCATAATTATTTTGTATATATAAATACACACACATGCATGTATATATTTAAGATTTTTTTTTTATTTATACATAAAATATTTATATTTATATATAATACAAATTATATATACAGTATATTTAAGCAAATATTTCTTAAATATATACATGCATGTGTGTGTATTTATATATACAAAATAATTATGCACAGTACACACTCATATATTATGTGAACACAAACTTTTATTTTGGATGCGATTAATCACGATTAATCATTTCACAGCCCTAGTTTCTAGTCCCTCAGCTAAGACACATTTGCACTCAGTCACTACATGTTATTTTGCTAGCCCATCACCATTAATTATTAGTGCAGTGACTTTAGGACAGAGGTTTCCTCGATGCTACGATGTTCTGGGTCGTACACAGTGATCAAATGTTGCAGGTTTTGAAGCGAGAGCCTGAAACAGCAGGGCAACGTTCGTGTCAAGATTATCAGGGTTTGCTTCCTCGTGTCGACATCTTCAGCTTTAGGCAATCCTATTACCAAACTACCTCACCAACTCCACGAGTTTTATCTTCACACACAGCTGTTCCCGAGGCAAACGCCTGGGCTGTGTTTGAACAGGCCGAGCGTTCCTTCAAGGCAACCGAGTCAAATCCTTTCTCTCTTTTTTTTTTTTTTTGCAGTGCACCTGTTTTTCATGAGATGAAAATAATTTTGCATGACTCTCATGGGGTGTTTGTTGTTGGAGATGTTGAGAAGGCTTTCTGCTGCTCATTTTTACATGTCAAAGGTTTAACATAATGAACGCTGCAGAAGCAATGCCATGCTAGACGCTGCTGTCGAATGAACACGCGACCGTCAGGCTGAATGTGTTCCTGAGGTCGACTACTGAGAAAGTGCTGGCACTGAAGGAGCTAAATACTCACAAGGTGTTTACCGTGTAGTGAACCTACACAATAGTAAGTCAGAGGACGCTTTACAGCTCACATGAAGAAGAGTCAAATACAAATAGCACCCGATGTACTGTTAATATGAAGGAAATTTACAAGGCAGTTTTTCTCATTTTTGTTTAGGTTTTTTATTATTATTATTATTATTATTGTATCTAATGTTTATATGTATCTGGTATGTTCTATATTTATGTTCTATATTTGTTTTACCTTAATGCATTAAAAATAGTGAGACTTCGTCAATTAAAAAAAAAAAAAAAATATATATATATATATATATATATAATCTCATTTGAGAGTTTTTTTTTTAAGTGCAGAAATCTGACCAGTTTCACATACATAATGTCTGGAGGGAATATTTGTTTTTAATGACCCTACAAGTTCGATTAAACCATCAAAACATGAGGAAATACTTTAAAAATCTGACATTTATCTTTTGCAAAAAAAAAAAGAAAAAAAAAGTTTGATTTTATAGTAAAACAAAGAGCTCACAGAAAAAGAAAAAAAAGTATACATTGACTACAACATAATCAGTTATTAATATTCTGTTGGTTCTCTCTTGTTTTTGCATGTGTTCATAATTTCTCTTTCGTTGTATGACTGCCTGGACAGAAATAATGTTGCCACAATTTGTCATTATCACAAATAAAACAATCGACTACAAGCACAGCTACACAATATGCTTACAAAATCGTATATTTTAATGACATTTGGGTAAAGGGTGAAGATGTCAATGTTTGCCTGGGCCGCACATCTTCTGGCCTGACTGTCAGACTGACAAATATTCATCACATTAAAGCTCATTAGTTTGTTTATGTAAAGCTGTAAATTACAGAAACATTTTATATGGAATTCAAATACATAAATCTTATATTTAGGCCTAGTGTGTGTGTGTTTGAACAGGACACATCAGCTCACAGGGATTTCTGCATAAAGATGTAAGTGTTTGGAGCGTATCTTCCTGTAGGGGGCAGCAGAGATTCACCCAAACAGAGCAAAGCTGCAGCAACCCCAGCTGTGTGTGTGTGTGTGTGTGTGTGCGTGCGTGCGTGCGTGCGTGTGTGTGTGTGTGTGTGTGTGCGTGTGTCTGCAAATGTCTGACCGCATCCAGCAGGCACACGCTTGGCCAGGAGGGGACGAAGCTTTGATGCTGGCAAACACAAGCTCAGCTGTGCACACAGCGAACACACTCCTCCATTATTTGTTTATTTTCTGCTGAGAATGCCAACTAATTATCAAAGAATGAAGCAGCTCTGAGATTCAGGAGGCATTAGGCTATTATTTCAAATAAAGGCCTGCCTGTGTCTTACGCTGCTTTTGTCTTTGTTCTGGGGATTATTCTGTAGTTTGTTCTCCGGACACATGGTCACCCATCGCCGTCCTCCTGTAAAAATAGAGTCTGGCCTGCTGGGCTGCAATCATTAAACAAATCACTCTTTTTGCCTAAAATTAACTTTGAGAAGCATGGGTGGCTGTGGACGGACCTCCGTGCCAAGAACACAGTCACTTTGTTAGGTTTAATTTGCCTGAGGGTTGCATGAGGATTTAGTTTGTTCTTTGTTGGGACATTTCTGTCGCACCGGTCGCTAATGAGGGACGGTGGGAGAGTGTGTGATGTGCTTTCATCCCATCATTACAATATGGGGCAGAAACAACTCTTTTTGGCATGCGCTTGAGTGAAAGGTGATTTATTTTTGGGTCCATCTCTTGTCCAGGTGTTTTTTCATGCTAAACTTTAAAAATATATATTTTGTATGACCATTAACATTCATTGCAATAAAAGTTGCTTCTTTCTCAGTAATGAACTTTCAGCATCATTACTCCAGTCTTCATGTATGTATGTATTGTTTGGTGTCTAATATGACCTGGACATATTTTTTACATTATTATTATTAGTAGTAGTAGTAATTCTCATTATTATTCAAAATTACTCTGAATTATTTCACCGAAATCAGCTTATAGTTTCCAATATGACAGACACATTTTTGACAGGTTTTGTGAGATTCACCCTCACATTATTTGGTAAAGTATTATATCATAATGACACTGAATGAATGTGGCACCGGAGCAGCGCTAGAAACACGACACTCATATTTTGCTAGAAATATGCTTGTAAAAGAAGAAAACAGAAATTGAACAGATTTTTCAGACATATAACGTTCCTCCGCTTGTCAAGCGTGATTTGTGGTTTGTTTCATCTCCAATACATCAGTACACACTCACAATTAGAGGAACGGCAGAATCCGCACAGCAGTATTTACTTATTTATGTATTTCAAAGAGTTGATATGGCAGAAGACATGTCTCGCTGAGCATTAGTGACAGTCCGCATTAGCACAGATAGAGCGGACAGGCTTTCAGACTGGAGAAGAGTTCTTATAACTGTGTGACGTCGGATTCACATTATAGCATGAACATGTCCTGTGGGGATACATGTAAAAATATTAACCATATGTTGAACATTTATGTGATCCAGTAATTTGTGTCCATCAAATGCTTAAATTTTTTTTAGAAACAATGATACAATTTTTTTTCAGGGTTCTTTAATGAAGAGAGAGTTCAAAAGAACAGCATTTGCAATCTGTTGCAATATTATACATATTATACAATATTGTATTATACAATATATTATACAATATTACACATTTCTTTACTGTCACTTTTGATCAATTTAATGTGCGTCCTTGCTAAACAAATATATATATATATATATATATATTAATTACTACTTACCCCGAATTAATGGTTCATGGTTTCTTGAGCATCAAATCATCAAATTAGACTGATTTCTGAAGGATCATGTGACTCTGAAGACTGGAGTAATGATGCTAAAAATTCAGCTTTGATCACAGGAATAAATTACATTTTACTATATATTCAAATAGAAAACAGTTATTTTAAATTACAATAATATTTCACAATCTGACAGTTTGTACTGTATTTTTGATCAAATAATGCATTTATTTGATCAAAAATCTTGATATAAAAAAATGTTTTTCAAAAATCACACTGACCCCAAAGCTTTGAATGGAGGTGTAAATGTGTCACTTAAGACATTGAGGAATAAATCTCTGAATATATATATATATATATAATATTTCACTTAAATGGCAATTAATAGGTAATTTTCATTGCCATTTAACTGAAATTACTGAACTTAAATATACGAGCTTCATAAAAATTATCATTCTATGAAAATTTCATATGGCACTTAGTGGCTTTTGCATCTGAACTCTTCATATATATACATATATATATATATATATATATATATATATATATATATATATATATATATATATATATATATATACATACATATATGACAGTGAATCGTATACAACCCTCATGAACTGTATTTGGTCAGTCAGGTTGTAAGTGTACGGCTCTGGGTTCTGCAGGACTATCTTCTTTTAATGAATGGGCAGTGGAGTGAAGATGGCATGGTTCCTCAGCAGACGTGTGTGATAATGCGGGATTCACACACCCTCCGGTCTTCATTATTCTCCAGAAAGTTCTGCTGTGTGTAATGCATGACGGAAGTCCACAGAATCACTTACAGCCGGCATGAGGCACATCAGACGAATAAAGAGGATCTACCTTAATGTACATTTCTTGCACTGTGTGACACGACTCATTCTTGGAAATCCGAGCTGTGCGATGTTCATTACCTATTTCATAGCCTTTATATGTGAGCTTTATCTTCACCCAACACAGAGCTGGGTTTGTGGGATATGCTTTTGAAGAAGCACCTTGAGCTTAAAAAGAGAAACGCAGAGGTGGGCGCCAGACTCGTTATTTAATTAAAACCTGCCAGAGTTGGAGAGAAAGAATTGCTTTATTTATTTATTTTGTCTGAAATAGTCGAACTGCCCTTGTGTTTCAGCAGTGAATCTGGAGGAAGAAGGTTTTGTTAAGCCTTCCTTCAAATTCAATTAATGTAGTTGTTCAACATTAAGGCAAGCTTTAAACATTTATACGGACTGTATTCACTCCTGACAGTCCTGTTTGGTTAAGTTTGCTTCAAATATTATTTTATTTATTTATTTATTGTCTGTGTGTGTGTGTGTGTGAGATAAACTCACAGAAACATATTCACATTGATTTTGATGGAAGGGGAGGAAGGAGTAATATCCCTAGTGCTTCGCCCTCCTATGTACAGAGATTTTGATTTTTATATATTTAATGTACACCTGACATCCATAAGAAATCTTTAATAAATATTTAATGTACACTACCATTTGAAAGTTTGGATTTTTTAATGTTTTTGAGAGAAATCTCTTCTGCTCACCAAGGCTGCATTTGTTTGATCAAACATACAGTAAATGAATGTGGCTTAACCAGAATTTAAAGTCTGAACAATCTGTTTCTAAAGCAAGTATAAACATAATCCAAAACTCAAACCACGTCAAGGTAGGCAGAAACACGTGACCACATCGCTCTTATAGTGTAAATGCATGTGTGTCTTGATGCAGTCCAGAAGCACAGTTGACTCAAATCTGATTATTTTGCCAGAAATATAGCAAAAACCACCCATTCATGCACAGAGTTGGAATAGCTGATAAGAAATTAAATATCTTCAATATACCTGATATTAACATTTTGTGATACAGATCATGTAAACTTTTCAAAGTCTTGATGTTCTTTTCCCTCTACTAGAACAGATTTTCCTGCTTGAATGTTGATTATTTTCCTCATATTCTCCATTGTTGCGGCTCCTCTCTTCCCAGTCTGTCAGTAACGCTCTGTTTACTTCCTGTCTCTATGAAGCCCCTCCTTCTGAAAAGCACACTGTGCTCTGATTGGTCGGCTGGAGTAGTGTGTTGTGATTGGTCGAGCGCTTTGAGTGTGTTTGGGAAATGCCCCGCCCCTTACCATAACCGCCAGTTTAACACACTACTAACTAACTCAACCAGGCCACACCCCTTTATTCTGCGCATTAATTATTTAAATGAGGAATATTGTGACGTGTTCGTTCATGGAAGAAACTCAAGACTACAATGGAGGCGTTTCAGGAGTTCAGAAACACTGATATAGAGAGTAACTCCCACTGGAGGGACTTTGTGCTTTTGAACTTTGCAGAGCTTTTTCATGTTCAAACACCAACATCAACACACTAAAGAAAGATGAACATGTAAAAAATAAATAAAAAAAACATAATGATGCGAACTCTGGTTGCAAGAGCGCATTTGTGGTGAGATTAAAATTCAAGTATAACTGAGAGCAACAGTGCATACTGACATACAGTAGTAAATCATGAAATCAGAGACTATCTTCCACAAAATCCAATCTCAAGGTATCACAGGAGATGCATGTTAATGCCAGGTGTAAATAGGATTGAATTTGTAATGCACACTTCCAAACTCTCCAACTCCTGCCCTATCTGAGATCAATCCTCTCAAAACGAGGCTGCCGGGTTTTCACTCCAGGATTGACAGGCTTTGATTTATAACAGCACAGAAACTATTGGCCATCATCTCCAGGGACCGAGTCTTCCTCACTATCCCAGTTCTCCATTCAGCATCTCCACATGATGGTCACATGAAATGTGAAGTGACAGGCCGCCGGCGTCCACGCTTGCTTCTTAATATAATCCATTGCTGTCTGTGTCACATCCGTCAGCGGCGTCTGCCCGTATTGTCTGAGAGATAAGATGGTGTTCTGAAGAGTGGAAAAAATGAAGCTTCATATCCGATTTTACTGCTTCCAAATGCATAATGCAAAAGGAGACGGCGAGCCATTGTATAGAGAACTCTTCAAGAAGGAATCTCAAAACTGTTCAAATGAAGTATGTTTGCAATGGAAAGGAAACGGAAATTCAAATATCCCGAGTGCAAATGGCTTGATACATTCAGAATAAAGTACACAACTGCACTATATCATTGGGTAATGATCACTTATGCACCATTGTTTTGCTCAATCAACACTAGTTATGTTTCCATCCACCTATTTTATGTGCATTTTGTGATATTGTGTAAAAAAGCACCGTGCATAAAAAAAAAAATATATATATATATATAAGATAAGAAAACGTGCACATAAACTACGTTGGAAACACATTTACTGAATAAATTCATTAATGTGCAACAAAAAAAATAACCTTTGCCTCAGCAGAGGCTGTGACTGGATAACTGGAGTAACCAGTGGACCAATGGCATCGCAGCGTCTCTAATGTTGGTTTGGTGTTTCTGAAACGCCGGAGTCAAAGTCTGTGATCAGAATGATTTGGTTTAATTCCCTCCAGAAGGGTCTCACACGAGTGTGTTCCTGAACACCAGCATCCGAACGCTAGAGAACATGACAGCGTTTACTGTGTTTCGTCTGACGCTCTGAGACACACTCATTTATGATGGAGGGAAAACAGCCACATTGCAGAAACTTCCATTTTTATAACAGATATTGTGTGGCAATTTCCCAGGAAGTGATGATTTTGTTCTCTTGAACACATGGAATGGAAACGCTGCTTTATTTGCAAATGTTTTGTGCAATATTCCAATTTTGCACATAAGTTACATCCGCAGTTCCCTTTCGAAAGCTACAATCGATGCTGCGCTGCTCAGCGCATTGGGAACATATTTTATCATGACCAGCTGTGAATATTGTGTATAACACGTCGACGTCCCATGTCTGAGCTGGATACACACGATTATTGCTTTGTTTGTTTGGGGGAAGAGCACGCGGTACTGGCTATAGAGAAGGGCGGGTGCGAGCATTGTGATCAGCTCACAGTTAAGATGCTTCGCTCCCGTCTGAACTATTTCCAGTCCGCACCCGCATTACCATCGTGGGGCTCTCGCATGGATCTGCATGACGAGCAAGAGACGGGTCTTTCCCTTTCGCTTGCTGCATCACCAGATCCTAACATCCCTTCTCGTGATCCCGAAGCGCGCTCCGGTGCTTCTTCGGCTCGCGAGGGGGATGATATATCTCTTGGTTCGTCAGATCATAACGAGCAGCCACCCTCTGAGCATTCCTATCGTGAAAAGAAATCTGTCGAGGAATTGCTAGAGGTGGTGACTCGCGCGGTGGCCAGGTTACAGCTTGACTGGCCACGCGACCAAGAGACCCCCAAACCCAGTAAGCTTGAGGATAGGTTTCTGTCCGGTGGCAGGGGGGAGAGAACATTACATCAGTCTCTCCCCTTTTTCGAGGACCTCCATGACGAGCTGTCTAAGTCATGGAGTAAACCCTATACTTCCCGTGTTTTTGTGCCCTCGACGTCGACTTTTTCGACTATCGTGGGTGCGAAAGCGCGGGGGTGTACGGAGATGCCTCGGGTTGAAGAGACGCTCGCGAGCTATCTCTCGCCCGAGTCAGAATCTTCGATTAAGAAACCTACCCTCCCCACTAAGCCCTGTCGTATTACATCATCATTAGTGGGAAAAGCTTATCAAGCTGCAGGTCAGGCTGGTGCTGCGCTGCACACTATGGCAGTGTTACAGGCGTACCAGGCTGACCTGTTGAAGGACTTGAGTGCGGGCAGTACGATCGACGAGGAGTCCTTTACTGAACTTCGCCGTGCCACAGATTTGTCTCTCCGTGCGACCAAGCAGACGGCCCGTGCCATCGGCCGTTCTATGTCTGCTTTAGTCAGCACGGAGAGGCATCTGTGGCTTAATCTGACAGGGATTAAAGAGAAAGATCGTCTGTTTCTTATCGACTCTCCTATTTCTCCATCTGGGCTGTTTGGTGACTCGGTTAACACCGTTGTCACACGCTTTAAGGAGGTTAAGAAACATGAGGAAGCGTTCGTTCAGTTTCTTCCTCGCCGCACTCAAGGGGAGGGGCCGTCTGCCACCCAGCCCCGCCCCGGTCCTTCAAAAGTCAGGGAGGTGAAGAAGCAGAGTGTGGCGAGTCGTGCTCCCCCTCAGAGAGACTGGAGACAGACTCGCCAGACTCAGCAGCCTCCCAAGCCAGACCTCAGGACTATTATTAACAGAAAGAAGAAGTCCTGATGGTCTGGCGCCCAATCTAGTGGGGGTAGTCCCCCGCGGGATGGGGCGCGTTCAAGACCTGTTCGTCCCTTCCCGCTACCCTCACAAAACCACTCCATCCCCGCCACCTCTCGTGCCTCGGGGGGCAGCGGTTTCCAGCGAAATGTTAGATGTTCCGTCGTTTCCAGCTGTCATTCCGGACACGGAACATCTAACATCCCCTCAAAAGGAAGTATTAAAATTAATACCACTCTCAGAAAGTCTGGCAGCGTGGAAACTTCTGCCAGGCGTTTCTGCGTGGGTATTAAGCACAGCACAGTTAGGATACAGAATCCAATTTATTCGTCGTCCTCCGCGTTTCAACGGCGTGATTTTCACTACCGTGAAACCGGAGCAGATGCATGTACTGTCGCAAGAGCTGCAAACTCTTCTGAGCAAAGAGGCCATAGAACATGTTCCTCTTCCAGAGAGGGAGTCAGGTTATTACAGCAGATACTTCCTGGTACCCAAAAAGGATGGGGGGTTGCGTCCAATCTTAGATCTTCGAGGCTTAAACCGCACAGTCAAAGCACTCAAGTTCAAGATGTTAACTGTCAAGACGGTCGTGTCGCAAATTCAACATCGCGATTGGTTCGTCACGATCGATCTGAAGGACGCATATTTGCACATAGAAATATTGCCACAACACAGGAAATTCCTGAGGTTCACTTTCGGGGGCGAAGCGTACCAATTTCGGGTTCTTCCATTCGGTCTAGCACTGTCACCCCGCACATACACAAAATGCATGGATGCAGCGCTGGCTCCAATGCGACTCCAGGGCATTCGCATTTTGAATAACATAGACGATTGGTTAATTCTAGCACAATCACGAGAGATGGCGCTCCAACACAGAGACATCGTGTTAGCTCATCTAGTTTCTCTAGGGCTGAAACTCAACACCAAGAAAAGTGTTCTTTCTCCTGCCCAGAGAACGAATTATCTCGGGATCGTTTGGGATTCGGTTACAATGCGGGCACAAATGTCTCCCGCTCGAATCGAGACCATTCGGCAGACCATGACCAAAGTCAAGCTAGGCCAAGTTTGTACTGTTCGTCAGTATCAAAGAATGTTGGGTCTCATGGCATCAGCCTCCACGGTGATTCCTCTGGGGCTGTTGCACATGAGACCGTTTCAGTTGTGGCTAAAAGCCAGAGGATTTCATCCAAGAGCCAATCCTCAAAGGCAAATAAAAGTGACGCGCCGCGGGCTTCGTACACTATCTCTGTGGCTCAGACCCCGGTTCCTCGCCTTGGGTCCCACTTTAGGGGTGCCGTGTCGTCGCAAACTGCTAACGACGGACGCCTCCCTGACGGGCTGGGGAGCGGTCTTGGATGGCCGTCCAGCTCAAGGGGAATGGGAGGGTCATCAGCTCGATTGGCACATCAATTGCCTAGAGCTGATGGCCATATTTCTGGCTCTGAAATATTTTCTCCATCAGTTGAGGGGCTGTCATGTCCTAGTGCGGGTGGACAACACAGCAGCAGTCTCGTATATAATCACCAGGGGGGTCTGCGCTCACGCAATTTGAACAGAATAGCGAGGCAGATTTTTCTCTGGGCCCAGGGCAAGTTCCTGTCACTCAGGGCAGTATACATCCCAGGGCATTTGAATGTGGGAGCAGATCTATTGTCCAGACAGACACTACCGACGGGGGAATGGAAACTCCACCCGGAGGTAGTGAAACAGATATGGGCCAGATTTTACGAAGCGGAGGTGGACCTCTTCGCCTCCCAGCAGACAGCGCAATGTCCCCTCTACTTCTCTCTGAGTCACCCAGCTCCGTTGGGTCTGGATGCGATGGCGCACTCATGGCCCAAGATGCGCCTGTATGCGTTTCCTCCAGTTTCTCTGCTCCCGGGAGTTCTAGCCAGGGTTCGCCAACAAGGGTCTTGCCTCTTACTGATAGCGCCGTGTTGGCCGAACAGAGTATGGTTCTCGGAGATAATATCTCTCCTCGACGGCTCGCCGTGGGCGATTCCGGAGAGGAGGGTCCTTCTGTCTCAGGCGGAGGGCACGATATTCCATCCCAGGCCAGACCTGTGGAATCTTCACGTTTGGCCCCTGATGGGAACCAATTAAGAGACACTGGGCTTTCGCCGGATGTTATTGAGACCATTCTGAGTGCTAGGGCTTCCTCCACTAGAAGAAGTTATGCCATTAAGTGGGGTGTTTTTGAAAGGTGGTGCGTTGAACACAATGTAGATCCAGTTAACTGCCAGATTGCTTCAGTGCTGGATTTCATGCAAGAGAAATTATCAACAGGCACATGTCCTGCCACTCTTAAGGTTTACGTGGCCGCTCTTTCGGCTTGCCACGCCTTAGTTGACGGGGCGCCACTTGGGAGACACCCTCTGCTCTCACGTTTCCTTCGGGGAGCCAGGCGACTGAGGCCTCCAGTAAGAACCAAGATCCCTTCATGGGACTTATCTATAGTTCTCGAGGGTCTGGTTGGAACCCCCTTTGAACCTATAGATTCAGTGTCTGATAAATTTCTGACTCTAAAAATGGTTTTTCTAATGGCAATAACTTCCTTGAAGAGAATTGGGGATATGCAGGCTCTGTCTATCGCTCCATCCTGCTTAGACTTTGCCCCAGGTATGGTGAAAGTGATTTTGCACCCACATCCTGATTACCTGCCTAAGGTTCCATTTTCGGCTGTACATCCTGTCACTCTTGAGGCTTTCTGCTCCCCGCCGTTCTCAACGCCGGAGCAGGAGAGATCTCATAGGCTGTGTCCAGTCCGTGCTCTTCAGGCCTACGTCCACCGCACTAGCCAGTGGCGTAAGTCGGAGCACCTGTTTGTCTGTTATGGGGGCAGCAACAGAGGAGGAGCTGCTACCAAGCAGACTATGTCTCATTGGGTCAGGGATGCTATCGCTCTTGCTTATGAGGCGCGCGGTCAAGCTTCGCCTATAGGTCTTAGAGCTCACCTCTTCTAGTGCTTTGGCAAGGGGGGCCCCTTTACAACACGTTTGTGATGCGGCAGGTTGGTCCTCTCCGCACACATTCATTAGATTTTATAGTTTGGATGTTTATGCCACTCCGGGCTCTCATGTCCTTGAGTCGACATTGCAAGCTAATGTCTAGGCCTTCTTACGTTCTTGTGAAACACACCTGCACAACCGTGGGAGTCCAGACATGTTCAAGCACGGCGGCGTGGGTATTCTCGTTCCCAATGCGCTGAGCAGCGCAGCATCGATTGTAGCTTTCGAAAGGGAACGTCTCCGGTTACTTAACTGTAACCTTGTTCCCTGAGAAAGCGGAACGAGATGCTGCGCTACTTTGCTGTGCTGAAGATGTCCCAGGACTGCTCTTCAGACAAAGTATCCTGACGATGCACCTGTGGCTCATCTACTTATAGCCTCGTGTCGCGGGGGCGCGCCGATGACGTCACCGACCGAGGCTATATTACCTCCGGGTCAATTCCATCGACGTGTTATACACAATATTCACAGCTGGTCACGATAAAATATGTTCCCAATGCGCTGAGCAGCGCAGCATCTCGTTCCGCTTTCTCAGGGAACAAGGTTACAGTTAAGTAACCGGAGACGTTTCTCCCTCTTGATATTCACATAGATAGCCTTGTAAAAAAAGAAGTGTGCTAATTTAATTGCACTTAGTGTACTTTAAGGCCCTGTCCCATTTCTCCCCCCTTAAAACTTCCACTTGGTTTTGAGTGCCCTCGAAAGTAAAGTCCCCTCAACGAGGGAAGTGGAGTTGAAGATCTTTCCCTATGAAATGGGACACCACTATATGCAAATTAGCACGGCAAACCTTACTACGTCACGCGCAGCATCGACGTGTGTGTCTACTACTACTACTATTTTCATTCAGAAAAATGCCGGTTCCAGCTGTTGTGTTGCCGGTTGTGAGGGCTGTGTTCGTTAGTCTACGTCTGATGATTCAACAGAGAAGACGTGGAATATAGAAGACGCATTTTTTTCTGTATTTGATCGTTTAGACGCGCACATGAAACCCAAAGTATAGTTTGCTTGTCTAGTTGCAGTCCGTTTCCGGACGCGCGCCGCCATGGGAACAGGGTCAACGTCTCTTGCGCGGATCATTGTGCTTATAATAGCTCTTTTTACAATCAAACACCTCCCGCAATTTATAATCAGCAGACACTGCATTTTACAACAATCACTGATTGTGCTCAGTGCTGTTTGGGTTTAACGTTATAGGGAGAAGAAAAAGATGAAGCACTAGACAAACGCGGCTAGTTTTTAATAGTTTTACCTCACGTCTTCTTTTTATAATCCTTGGAAGCCAAAATCGAAAATAAAATTAGATGAACTACCCAGATCAGATGTATATTTGATGGGCAGACTCTCGAAGCACTCGGCAGATATCAACATCGTATAGATAGCTTCGTGAAATATTTTCTAACATTAGAGTTCAAAACTTAACAGTCCATTGGCTGTGCATCAAACTAACATATTCCAACATATTTAGAAATTTTAACATGCTTATTTGCGAAAATATACTTAAAATTCAATTGTTCCTTTCCAGCGGTGTCCGCCATCTTGTTTAAAAAAATTTACCGGCTTGCTGAGTCCGCAAGGTATTCTGGGTAATTTCATCTTCCACTTCGTTTTAAGCCTGCATCGGACCGCACTATGTTTTGAGGGTTGATTTTAAGGGGAGAATAGCACTCCCCCTTGCTCTTTAGAGTATTGGGACACCCTACCCCTACACGAGAACGCGCAAAAACAAGGGTTAGGGCAGAAATCTAGGGTAAGGGGAGGTATTGGGACAGGCCCTTAATCTTAAAAGTACATTTAAAAATGTTTTACTGACAGACAGTGTTGAGGAAAGTTACTTTTAAAAGTGATGCGTTACAATATTTCGTTACTCCATAAATAAGTATCTAATGTGTTAGTTATCACCTGGGCTGGGCTTGCTTGTTTGTTTTATAATAATACAAATATATATATATATATATATTTTTTTTTTTTAAATCTATTTTTGGCAAATGTACAGGCCCTTTCTCACCATAAGTGAAATGAATAAGCCTCAGGCTGAAGGAAATGCATTTTCACGACTGTACAGTAGAGGGCGCTGCTACTGTATCATATCACAAAATATGATAACAAATATGATATTTATCTAAAGTCATTTTTGCTTATTAAGATGGTTGAATTGGATCATCAAAGGTCAGAAGCAAGGACATTGGTTAAAAAAGTGAGATTAAATACATAAAGTACATGCATATAAACTCGCAATTATTTGAAATAGTAACTCACATATTTTGTTGTAAATTTACTAGTTACTTGAAAAAGTCATCTGATTACTTGTCATGCATTACCCCCAACACTGCTTATAAATATAACATTAAATAAAAGGCCACTGAAGTGTACTTTAAGAGAAACTATGCTTCTTAACACACATATATTTTAAATGTACTAAATTGAAACTTCATTTTATTATTGACAAATATATAGATGCATGTGTGATGGATTTTTTAAATTAATCATAACTAAAATTTGTTTTTCTTGCAGGAACAACAATCATATGTTCTTTGGCTAAATGTATGTGTGCCCGTTCAGAAAACTTGTGACTTTGAGTGTGTGTGTGTGAAAATAACAAACAGGGGAAATTAAACTAGACAGATGACCAGGTTTGAAACCCTGTGATTATGAAGGAATCATTACCTAGCAACAGAAGGGCTTGTCTAAAAAGAACCAATCAAATTATGTAATGTTTCATGCCATTTTGCCATACCCCTTATTCTATAAAAACTGTTGTATTCGTGTTCACTGGTGGGATTCTTAATGGAATTAAGATTAGCACCCAGCCACCGTCGATGTGTAGACGTGCTAGAGTATAGGATTAGCACCCAGCCACCGTCGATGTGTAGACGTGCTAGAGTATAGGATTAGCACCCAGCCGACGTCGATGTGTAGACGCATTAGAGCATAGGATTAGCACCCAGTCAACGTCGATGTGAAGACGTGCTAGAGTATAGGATTAGCACCCAGCCGACGTTGATGTGTAGACGCGCTAGAGTGTAGTATTAGTACCCAGCCGACGTCGACGCGCTAGGGTATAAGATTAGACCTAACCGCCGTCGATGTGTAGACGTGCTAGAGTCCAGGATTAGTACCCAGCCGACGTCGATGTGTAGACGCGCTAGAGTACAGGATTAGCACCCAGCCGAGTACAGGATTAGCACCCAGCCGACGTCGATGTGTAGACGCGCTAGAGTGTAGTATTAGTACCCAGCCGCCATCGATGTGTAGACGCATTAGAGCATAGGATTAGATTTAGCCGCCATCGATGTGTACGCGCTAGGGTATAGGATTAGCACCCAGCTGACGTCGATGTGTAGACGCGCTAGAGTATAGGATTAGCACCCAGCCGACGTCGATGTGTAGACGCATTAGAGCATAGGATTAGATTTAGCCGCCATCGATGTGTACGCGCTAGAGAATAGGATTAGCACCCAGCTGACGTCGATGTGTAGACGCGCTAGAGTATAGGATTAGCACCCAGCCGCCGTCGATGTGTAGACGCGCTAGGGTATAGGATTACCACCCAGCCGACGTCGATGTGTAGACGCGCTAGAGAATAGGATTAGCACCCATCTGACGTCGATGTGTAGACCCGCTAGAGTATAGGATTAGCACCCAGCCGCCATCGATGTGTAGACGCGCTACAGTATAGGATTAGCACCCAGCCGCTGTCAATGTGTAGACGCACTAGAGTATAGGATTAGCACCCAGCCGCCGTCGATGCGTAGACGTGCTAGAGTACAGGATTAGCACCCAGTCAACGCCAATGTGTAGACGCGCTAGAGTACAGATTTAGCACCCAGCCGACGTCGGTGTGTAGACACGCTAGAGTATTGGATTAGCACCCAGCCGACGTCGATGTGTAGATGCGCAAGAGTATAGGATTAGCACCCAGCTGCCGTCGATGTGTAGATGCGCTAGAGTACAGGATTAGACTCAGCCGCTGTCGATGTGTAGACGCGCTAGAGTATAGGATTAGCACCCAGCCGCCGTCGATGTGGAGACGCGCTAGAGTACAGGATTAGCACCCAGCCGCCGTTGATGTGTAGACGCGCTAGAGTACAGGATTAGACTCAGCCGCTGTCGATGTGTAGACGTGCTAGAGAATAGGATTAGCACCCAGCCAACGTCAATGTGTAGACGCGCTAGAGTACAGGATTAGACTCAGCCGCTGTCGATGTGTAGACGTGCTAGAGAATAGGATTAGCACCCAGCCAACGTCAATGTGTAGACGCGCTAGAGTACAGGATTAGCACCCAGCCGCCGTTGATGTGTAGACGCGCTAGAGTACAGGATTAGACTCAGCCGCTGTCGATGTGTAGACGCGCTAGAGTATAGGATTAGCACCCAGCCGCCGTCGATGTGGAGACGCGCTAGAGTACAGGATTAGCACCCAGCCGCCGTCAATGTGTAGACGCGTTAGGGTACAGGATTAGCACCCAGTCGACGTCGATGTGTAGACGCGCTAGGGTACAGGATTAGCACCCAGCCGACGTCGATGTGTAGACGCGCTAGGGTATAGAATTAGCACCCAGCCACACTACCATAAATGCTTGACAGTACATTCAACATTACTTTAACCATATTTCAAAGACAATAGAAGTAATTATGAAATTGCATATAAAGATGCATTTAAGTCCTACTTAAGTCCTACTCTAAGCTAATTGCATTTACTATAAATTTAAATTGCAATATTTAAATACATTTAAGTGTCTGAAAATATTACATTCAGTTTGCACTTTAGTGTATTTTGTAAGGTATATTGTATATGAAAAAAATATTTAAAATGTACTTTTTCACAAGGATATCAGGATTATGACATTTAGCATACGCTGCTCTTATTCCCTACAATGAACATTGATGGTGAAGCAATGAAAATCCATATTACTCTAGCACACCTATTTTTATTTATTTAGTGTTAAAAATGTTTCGGCCTCATGACATCTTCTCTACCAGCGACAGGTTGAGCATCTGTCATTCATGTGAACTTTTAACCAGCAACATGCAGACTGAATAGACAACTTTGATGTGCTTATAACAATATGTCATACATTATTTGCGATTAGAGATGTTTTGTGTGCTGCATTTGACTCCTGTCCACCCTACTTGCTGTTGTGGTAGATTTTCCCTAAAACCTAACTATCCGGGGCGTCTCCAAATCGACACCCAATACCTTTATACTCTAGCTCTTGCATCTTCAGTTGACTACTGGCCGAGTTTTATACTCTAACTTATTTATGTTTCCCTAACTAGTTTGCTTTCTTGCTGCGCAGCATAAATAACAGACACACTTCAGCAAATGTCCTTTAAATGCTTTAATCACGGCCGGGAGAGTTCTCGAGCAATTCTCAGAGAATCTCAGCCACATAGAATAATACATCAGGTTTTATAGGATAAAGACATGACACATAAAAACCAAATCATCGTGCCTAACTCATGACTTTAACATTGTCACCTTCTATTAATATGAAGCAAGCCCCCAATATCTGATATTGTTTATCCAATATCTGCCCAAATGCAGCACAACTCATTTAGCCTGCTGGGGTTTCAGTGTGTTACATCATGTCATTTTGGAAAACAATGATTGTCGCTGTGTTGACTGAACTATATGTGTTGTAGATCCCAAAAGATACACTTCTGTACATACACACAGCATACAGAATTCATTGCATGTCCAGCTATGGAGGAAGGAAGTTAAATGTTATAGAATATAAAATAAAAAAAGAAGAGATTGATGGTTACTCTAGTGTTGATGTGATTGTGATCTCTTCTCTATTAGAAGCCCAGTTTGAGATCAGAACAAGAACACAGTTTGAGCAATTTACTGTTTCTCTTAGTTGCTATGGAAACAGGATAATGCTTTCTGAGTTATGAAAAAAATACCAACAGAACTCAGGTTTGCAACCGGATTGAATGATTATATTCCTCATCAACAGATCATTCTGTTCAATCATAAAATTCATGTGAAATCAATATTGGCCCATGCAGCTGCTTTTTTGAAAGTTCTTGTTGTGTACGATTTATCAGTGCACATTGTATAAAAGAAAAAGAAAAGTAGTAACATTTGGGTTGTGATTCATTCTAAAGTATTAATGTTAAGCAGCTTTAATCAAACAGCTAATCAGGATGAGAAAAACTGCTTGATTTAGACTGAATCATTTAAAATTACTTGTTGAGGTAAAGTCAGTAGTAATCTTCTCAGCTCCAAATTGTTTAATTAATTTTTGCCCACCCACTCAGAAGAGCCGATGGCCGTCGTGTATCCAGACGAACGGGCAGTTTATGTATGGCTAATGTGTTCCTCCACGAGCAGGAGAGCAGAGCCAGCTGTTTCATCCCTGTTCCCTCTCCTCCTCTGTGAAGCAAACAGAATTAGGACTGTGAACATCTGCCGCATGCGGATCCCGCTGATATTGAAACAGGCATTATCAGGTCAGGAGAACACAAAGAAAGAGCGTCTCTGTGACTCAAAGAACTTCTCCTTACATCTCTGGAACAAACGTCTACGATAAATCTGGCTCACGACTAGAATTACTCTTAAATCAAATGTTGAGTGATGACTGACACAGGTTTATAATTATAATGAAAGCATAAATAAGTAGTGGTGTTTGCTTGGGCAAGCATCTCTGTTAGTATTGTTCTGTACTCACTGTTAATGATTTGACATAAAATGGCATTCACAACTCAATTTACTGTCATAATGCGACACATTTCCTTTTGGCATAAGTTATTATTTTGGTACGGTATGACTTTATTCAATGGGAATTGAATGCATACTGAAAAGTTTGACTGGTGATTGCAGGGAAAACTTAAGAGGGACTGGTGATGTCGGCTAATAGAAGTTGTTCCACAAAATAAACTGTTCACAATGAGAATGGGAATCTTGCAAATATAAATATTATACAAATATTATCACGCAAAATAATATTAAATAAGTGGTCAAAACTATATATATATATATATATATATATACAGTCGTGCTCAGAATTAATCATACCCCTGGTAAATATGATCAAAAATGGCTGTAAAAAATAAATCTGCATCGTTTATCCTTTTGATCTTTCATTCAAAAAATTGGCAAAAATCGAACCTTTCATTGAAGTAAAAGAATTGAAAGTGGGGGGGAAATCACATTATGAAATAAATGTTTTTCTCCAAAACACGTTGGCCACAATTAGTCATATCCTTTTATTAAATACCTTTTTGCAATCTCCTTTTGCCAAGATAACAGCTCTGAGTCTTCTCCTATAATGCCTGATGAGTTTGGAGAACACCTGACCAGAGATCAGAGACCATTCCTCCATACAGAATCTCTCCAGATCTTTCAGATTCCCAGATCCATGTTGGTGCTTCTTCTCTTCAGTTCAGTCCACTCATCAGGTCAGGGAACTGGGACGGTCATGGCAGAAGCTTCATTTTGTGCTCCCTAACACATTTTTGTGTTGATTTTGATGTTTGTTTTGGATCGTTGTCCTGATGGAAGATCCAACCACGGCCCATTATAAGATTTCTAGTAGAAGCCGCCCGGTTTTGATTTTTTATCTGTTGATATTTGATAGAATCCACGATGTCATGTATCTGAACAAGAAGTCCAGGACCTCTGGAAGAAAAATATGCCCACAACATTAAAGATCCAGTGGTATATTAAACTGTACACATGGGGTACTTTTTATCCTTGTGTGCATCAAACCCATCTAGCGTGTTTGCTGCCAAAAAGCTCTTTGTTTAGCTTCATCTGACCACAGAACCCTGTGCCATTTGAAGATCCAGTCGTGTCTGACCACTGAATATGCTGGAGTTTGTTTTTGGAGGAGCGAGGAGCATTTTTCTTGAAAACCTCCCAAACAACATGTGGGGATGTAGGGGTTGTTTGATTTTTTTTAAATAGGCTTTCTGACTCCAAGACTCACTAATCTCTGCAATTCTCCATCTGTGATCCTTGGAGAGTCTTTGGCCACTCAAACTTTCCTCCTCACCGTGCATTAAGACAATATAGACACACATCCTCTTCCTGGCAGATTCGTAACATCTTTAGTTGATTATAACTTCTTAATTATTGCCCTGATGGTCAAAATAGGGATTTTCAATTCTTTAGCTATTTTCTTACAGCCACTTTCTATTTTGTGATGCGCAACAATCTTTTGCTGCACATCAGAACTGTATTATTTGGTTTTACTCATTGTGATGAATGATTAAGGGAATTTGGCCTTTGTGTATTCGTCATATTTAAACTCCTGTGAAACAAGAAGTCATAGCTGGACACTTTCATGTTCCTAGTCACCCTGGTGTGCTAAAAAAGCTAAATATTAATTGGAATATACTTCAGAGATATTTTCTATATATATGTTATTTATATCTCCATATGGTTAGAGTTCCTCTTCCACTTGTGATTAAGGTCTCTAAAGGCACACATGCACCTTCATTTTTCAAAGGCGTTCTCCTCTTCTTTAGAGCACAGAGGTCTTTGTGTCTCAGCGTGTCGTGTGTGAATGTGACAAAGGTCAACTGGAATATGAGAGCTCTCACTGATGCGCAGCGGTCAGCAGCGGGGTTATTTTCAGCACCTTCTTTCAGTAGAAACTCCTCAATGTGCACAAATTCTCACGTACTCTGTTTCCATGCCACTGAAGAGGACTGTGGTCTCAGAGGACGTGCTGCTGTCTCATTCAGTGTCTTTTCCCACACAAATACATGCCTGAAACAACATATGCATGACTCAAAATATGTGAATCACAAACTAGTGCAATCCCGCAATTTTCTACCAGGCATATGCTTTTATGTTTTCTGGTGGGACTTGAGACATCCTCAGCTTCCGATGAATCCCCTCAGCCCATCTGTTCAGGTGCAAACCAAGTGACCCTCTCAATATGGACCAGCTCTAATTTTTCTGGATTGCTGTCATTAGTGTTGTGATGCTTTCACTTGGACTCATACATACAGAGTGGATGTACGTGCGGCGAGCTTGAATAAAAATGGGTCATTTCGTTGGCTGGCTTTCATTCCCTCTGATTTTAAGTGTGGCATGATGGAGTTAATTATGGCTGTCAGCATCTTTTGATATTCGCAGGTATGGTGAAAGGATGGAGGTGTGGAACGGGGCACAGCTGTGCTTAGACCTCAGGGGAGAGGAACTGCTTTAAGTGCGCTTGATTTTTAACACTGCTGCTATGTGGTATTATCATAATTTCACCAGCACAATGGGCTCTTCACACTCAGGGTTTACTTCACTCTTCTGTGTGCCAGTCCTCCACCCCCGCTTGCATTTCTATCACCTCTTTTTAAGGAAAGTCTGTCTCCTTGAAATCCTACCTCACACATCCATCCGTATGGAAGCTTTCTGCTCAGGTGTGATCTGAAATGTAACCAACATTTCCAACTTGCAAGTGAACATAACCCGCTTAATTTTCCACATGCATCCTCATGACTTGAAGCAGATTGATAGTACAAATGAGATGGGAGAAAAAAATTATATACATACACTCACAAAATATTTGTGATGGAAAATTATAATAAGCTTTTCTCAGGGGAATCCAAGCAGATCATTCTGTGCTAGGACAATACTAATATACATTGGGAGACTGTGGCTGTCAAACACAGGATGGCAGTAATGAACCACACAGCGGGTCAAGAGGTTATATTTATTAGACATACCCACAAGAGCCAGCTTTTGAAGGGGAAACTCAGATGAGCTGTCTGGCGTAGCACTCCAGTCCAGATGATATGCATCGACCAGCCAACACCTCAAATCAATACAAATATGATAAAACAGCGTAAACCAACCAAAGCTAGTCTGCTGGTTGTATCTGGTCTCCAAGCTGGCCAGGTTTATCTCATTGAATTTCAGCAGTCTAACCTTCTTCGAGTAACCTCTATCGCAATTTTCATTTTTGTGTAACTCACTGCTTAAAGGTGTAGTTCAATTCAGAATTAAAATTTCCTGATAATTGACTCACCCCCACGTCATCCAAGATGTTCATGTCTTTCTTTCTTCAGTCAAAAAGTAATTAATATTTTTGAGGAAAACATTCCAGGATTTTTCTCCATATAATGGACTTCAATGGGGTCCAACGGGTTTGAAGGTTTGAAGACTCTTATTCCTTGGCTGGGACCTTTGAAGCTGCACTGAAACTGTAATTTGGACCTTCAACCCGTTGGACCCCATTGAAGTCCATTATATGGAGAAAAATCCTGGAATGTATTCCTCAAAAACCTTAATTTCTTTTCGACTGAAAAAAGAAAGACATTTCATACAGCTTGAAACCATAGTAACTGCTCTAAGGGCCGTTACAACATGAACATCTTGGATGATGTGGAGGCGAGTAATTTATCAGGAAATATTAATTCTGAAGTGAACTAATCCTTTAATCACCATCATATGATGCATCATTGAATAATTTATCTATAGCCACAACTTTTTCCCAGAACAGTAATGACTTCGTAGGACATCCATCGTTCAAACCACATCATTAACAGCAGTTTTTACAAACCAAGCGTAGTAACTTTGGCTAATTAATCGGTTTGATATCAAATTAACAAATTTAAATTTTAATTAAAGCAAGATTATTATAACTTCTAAACATGGACAACAGGAAGCTGTTAACTTTTATTTTATTTCGTGTTTGCATGCAGCTTATGTAATTTCTCTTCGACACTGCTGTAAATAACAAATATGGCATCTGACTATACTATACTTTGCTATTTGTTGTTTTGCTTGCATCAAACATGCACACTCAACTAAAAACAAAATTATGTATATTAGAATAAATACTAAGAATGCACTAAATTTTACATTGTCATCTTTTTCTCAAGAACATGATTTAATTAATGTCAAGCTAATGTTGGTATAGTGACAGAACTTGCGACCGTAGGATGGCTAACAATGTGCAGTTTAGATCAGATTGTAATTCTGTTTCTGAACGTAAAAATGAAATGCAAACATGAACCTGATTTTCTTGTGTTTTTATTTATGCATAGAGTATGATACTGTATGAACAGCGAAAATGGAAGCTGTACTCATCAAACAAGACTAATTTCATTGCAAAATACATGTACATTGTTATGCTGACAATGGCATTTTAAGGTTCATCGTTATCATTTTCTGACATTTTTCTCAAGAGCCTTCTCTAACACTGTAAAATTGACTAAATAAGGTTCAGCTGGGGTCAGATTGAGAAAAAAAAGCAGTTGTCAGCAATTTCAGTGAATTCTTTGGATACAGTGTTCAAAGTTTCATGGTTAGGAAGGTCATATTGCATTTTTCCCCATTTGAGCACAACAACTGACATTTAGCTATAGGCTCACAGTAGGTCCACAGAATTAGAGATTCAATTCTTGCAGCAACAAATGCTGAATATCAAAGTGTATTAGCTCTTACGAGGTCCTATCTATATTCTGATGGTTTTTACAGAGTGGTTTGTTCATATATAATTCACCTAACATATATTTAACAATTTATTCTTAAAAAAAATATGATTTTTTTTTTTTTTGGTCTGTTGACAGTATTTTCTGATTTATGGATCAATAAAAGGAGATATTCAAAATTGTAAAAACATTTAAACCAGGTTTAATCCAATGATCAATTAGATAATACATAATTTGCATATTTAAACATGATATTTCAGATAACGTAAATATGTATTGGTAATGTAACCAGAGAAGGAGACGTGGTGTCGATGATTGACACTAGGGGTCATACTTGGGTATAAAGGAGTGGCGTGCATCGCTCATTCAGGATTGTGCTGAGGAGACGTTCCCTATCCGTTAGTCACTTTGACATTGTGTCAATGACACTAGGGGTCCCAAAGGGACACAAAATCGAAGTGACTGACAGATAGGGAACAGTTGTCTTATTGTACTGCAATTAATCACCTGCAGGGGAATGTATGGTGATATCTATTAGTTAAAATGTTTACACTATTCACCTGTAGCTAATGCTTAGTGCAAGATGTTGAGAGATCATGCTGACTAGAGAAATGTGTTTTAAAAAGAAACATTCTCAAATAGTGATCTTCTCAATCTAAAATGATGTCTGCATAGGTTCAAAAGGCTTCCAAACAGCCAAGATGACAATTACCAGGACACGTCAGACCCAGTTCTCAAAACCGTGTGGCTTGACTTCACATAAATTAGAGCCTTAATAAGATATCAACCAGAATGCATGAGCAGCCACCCTAAGACCCGTCTGCTCACACTCAGCAGAATCTGGAGCTCTTGAATGCTTAATGCCACTTTTGTGGAAGGATTGCCAACCCAGCAGAGAGGCTTTTCCCACACCTCCAGAAGAGAATCAAATGCATGTAGGTGAGCAAAATATGCACGACATTAATACCAGAAGCGGTAACAGAACTTAAGTGCATGCCATCAATCCCTTCCAAAAGCGTAGGTTTGTGTGGCGTACATCCTCCCAGGTGTTTTGGGGCTCCTTTATAATTCAGTTACTGCTGTAAAAACCTCTTACACAATAGAGCCCCATGGACATGAACCAGGAGACTCTGACAGATGGAGAAAGACAGACCATCTCTCAGTTGGCCTTCTATTGGAGTCATCCTCATCTAAATTGCACATAATTGTCAGTTTTAAGTGCTGGATGCTGGCTGGATGCTTGCGTTCGAGATGCATGCCAAAGTAAAGGGGTTTGGGGTATAAAACACTTGTTTGCTTTCATGTTTGCTTATTGTTGCCTGTCACTGCAGCGTTTGACGGTTTTTCTATCCAACCTCCAGGAATGTTTGAAGCTACTCAAAATAATGCATTATAGTAAAACAAAATTAAAACAAAAAAATCATTCTCTTTAAATTAAAAGTAAAAAAAAAAAAGGGATTTTTTTTTTCAGCGATAGAACCATTTTACTTTTACTTTAAACTTGTATTTGTCCCCGTAGGGCAATTAGTTCTGCAGCAAGACATAGACACAGGACAGACACAAAGGCACAAATACAAGACCGAAATACATAAAATACTTAATGTTACAGGCTCTGGTTGTACAACAAAAGAATTGAGAAGATAAATAAATACACATTATTTTCCTCATATTCTCCATTGTTGCGGCTCCTCTCTTCCCAGTCTGTCAGTAACGCTCTGTTTAGTTCATAAGCATACTTTATCTCTAGAAAACAATATAATAACCTGGTTTAATTAAATTATGCAATCATTTAAGACATTTCTCCTTATACTGAGCCTTAATTTCTAAGAGTGTGGATGTTAAAGGTTGTTCATAGTTGACAATAAAGAATCTTTGTTTTTAATAGCGTAGGCACATGAGCACACTCTGTGGCACTCTGAAATATGGCAATACGTGTTTATTTTTTGAATATTTATCTCATTAATGATTAAAGATTGCAGACGAAACGTGACGGTCACACACATGGACTTCTCTGCCAGCCCATTACTTAAAGAAACAAGAGTTAGGGAGCCAAAGCCAAATAACATTCCCAGTGCCAGTGGAAGTGCATTATTTTCTCTTGTTTTTCCCCCCCCGCTCTGTTCCGCTGAGAAGGGGTGAATGGGCTGAATACCCACGGCAAGGAAAAGAGGACACAACACTCAAATCTTTGGCACGGGTAACTGGCAGTGGCTACACAGCTGAGGAGCGAGCACGGCTGCCCAGTGCCTCTGGTTGTTGAGTTACAGGAACATCACTGGGCCGAAGGGCTGAAGCCACCCTGAAGAGCGCCTGGGGCTGCCAGGAAAATATTGACTTTCAGACCAGTGTGAATATTTGAATTCTGCTCTATAGGGAAATTACTTAATGGTGGCTGTTCAAAATGAATGAGAGTTTGACTATATTGCTTTTACAGGCTATTGTCACATTGCTGTTTATTTTAATTTATTTTAAAATAAATATTCGTTCACTTACAAAAAACATTTGCATTCTTTGCAAGTGAATGCAACATGTTTTCAGGTTTTTCAAGCAAACACACAAAAAAAGAATTTGTGCAAAATCTTTTTTTTTTTTTGGGGGTCTGAAATGTAAGTTACTCTACATTCATTTTTATTTGCAGAACTATAAAAAAGCAATATCACATTTCCATCTATGCATCCATGATTACTTGTTGATTGTGTGATATTGCTTACATGTATTTCCCCCGCAAATGTTTTATGTTATGCTGTTTATTTGGTTTCACAAAATGTTTCCTTGATGTTTTAAAGCAGCTTGTTTATCATATACATATACTGTAGTCTACCTCATTAACCCTAAAAGAATGACTGTAAAAATGCCCTGATGCAGCGTTTGCAGCCTGGAGTCACCAGGGGTTTGCTAATGGCTAGCACCCACTTTCATACACATTTTAAAAGCCTCTAAATGCTATTGTGGCAATACTGCAAACTGAAATGAAGGGAATCGCTGGTTCTTTTTCAAAAGTATCAACATAGTGCATAGTATAATTCAGACGGTATAATTCAGAGGTAACTTGATTCCTTTACATTCTCTGGGGAAGCATTTTGATGCAACACATATCACAGACACAGAGTTTGTTGCATCATAAAGGGTAATGAGCGTCTGCCAGCCCCCGAGGTTTCTCCACACAGACTGTGGGAGTATTAAATAAAAGAACAATCTTAAGGACAAAGCAGTTACACACACATTGATCACCAGTCCACGTTTCAAGACAGGGACAATGTGATTTTTTTAATCTGCCCTTATATAATAACATCTTGCTCCATCTTAGCGGAATCCTCCCCGAGTGAAATGACTTGAGCTCCTGTGAAAGTCTCCAAAATTGTCTTTCGCCTCGAGGCTTTGAGATTGGGGGTCAAGTCAGTGTCTCTAAAGACCTCAACATATCATGTCTGAAGTTGTTATTCTGCAGAAAGGGCAATTGCTTTTAATAAAGCTATACCACAACTGGGTGGGAAAAAGACTTGAGTTTGGGTGCATTCAATGTAGGTGCAAAGAGATGTGAAGAATTTGGAAAATACCTAATACTTATTGTCTGAACAGCTACATTAAACCTAGATTTGCATTTGCACAACAAAATACCAAAAGTGTACAATAAAATTGTGTTCCTATCAGCGGTGTCTGAACATGGAACATAACATGCCATTGTTTGTGCAGTGCAATGGTTAAATATATTTAAGAAACAAATGACTAATGACAATTCTGTGCAATAAAATGCAAGACCAATCATGATTCAGTATGCAAATACTACAATAACGACATCGTTGTCAGTTTGATTTTGAATTGCAATCATTCAAAAAATTGTAAACCAGTGTGAGACGTTCAAACTTTAATCTTAAATGTCAGAAGGACCTGAGGATTCTTAACAGCAACCTGTCTCTGTGTGTGTGTGTGTGTGTGGCCTGGTAAGCCCTACATTTTTGGTCCCCATGAGGAAAACAGCTTATAATCATACTAAGTGATGTTTTTTTGAAATAGGGTTGGTCTAATTCCCCATAAAACATGGAAACCCAACATCAATTTCATGATATTACTTGTTTCCCTTGCCCTTCTAGATCAACACATTTTGGCGTAGTCGGCAGGATTTCGGCACAATCAAACATGTATAGAGTAGAAAAAGATGTCTACAGAGTGTACTCAGCGTCTTACAAGTGCTGTTCTTGCTTGACCAAACTCTGTATTTTAAGGTTTGCATTACATAACCAGCTCTGTGTGTGTTTCTTTTCTGATGTAGTAAACTTGCTCGGAAGCTCACCTGGTACAGCATTGCTCTCGTGATGTGAAGCGCTCGGGTATGAGTCTGTGAAACACGAGTCACGTTAAAAGAGCTCAAAGACTCGTAGAAGCAGCTAAAATGGCATGTTTGCATTAGCACATGTGATATTATGTGTTAACAAAAAACACTTTTAGCACCACTCACTTAGCATTTCACTTTGAAAGACTTGTGAAAGACACAAGAATCAATGTGATATCATTTTACAGAAATATCTCCACATGTTTTTTTTCCAGTAAGGGGTTGGCAAATAAACGACAATAAATCTCCCTCTTTCTCTATATTGTGACCCTGGCTTCTCTAAAACAAAGAAGCCAATTAGCGCTGTATTTAGGCTAATGGCCAGACACATTCAGCTTGGTGAATTAGGAGATAGACACTCTCACGACCTCTTTCGCAGTCTCTCAGGTGGTGTTGGAGCTGCTATATTTGGACGTCCCCACTTCAGTTGACCTCATTCAGTGTAAAGCCTCTCCGAGCCAGAGCGACTGTCGAGATGTCCTTCCCCGGGCCTGACGCTCAGCCGCCATCATCTCATCCAGAGAGGATTGCTATCTGTTGTTTCCAAATTGATGAAAACAAATATTTAGTGGCTCATCATTTACACTGATATCCCAGGACACATGAGGTCATCAGGAGGAATGAGGTGTAATGAGCGATTTAGCGAAACGACGACATGCAAATGCGTTGTGTATCACTTACAGTGACAAAATGAATAAAAGCAGATAGCTATAAATGAGCGCTGTGATGTCAGTAGGGGGCTTTATGAGGGTAGAAAGAGAGCCCTGGTGTTTTACCGGCACACAGACTGAATGCTTATTCATTTTGGCCTTCAGCAGCAGGTGTGCCAATGCAGGAGCTGGCACCTACCACAGCGGCGCATGCCAACAGGGCCTCAAAGGGAAATTACATTAAAAAGTTAGCTATTAAACCAACTGGATTTGGATTTTGCTCTTGCCAAAGCTGTACTGAGAAATAAATATATCTGCCTGGCATGTGATTTACATTTCCTCCCATATTTTATTTAATCCTGAGTGTTGGGGAAAAATTGTATTGTTTTGTTAAGAAAATGTGAGTGCTTGTTTTTTCAGCAGGCATTTATGAGTGTTCGGGGTGATTGCCAGCGTTTCCCTTGTGAAAAAGATGTGTGCTTAAATTTGCACACTTCCTAACACATATATATTTTTTAAACACTGCACTTGCAGATAATATGATTTAAATTAAATAAAAGGCCACATAAAGAGCATGCATGACAATGTTCCTTAAGTACACTTTTAAAAAGAGCAAAAAGTTGTTTTGTGAGAAAAATGGAGTTGCCAATCTCATCACACTTTTAATGTGTTTAGAAGTTTCTCTCAGGTCTTGTAATGCAAGTGAGCTTCTCCACAGACAAGTGAGCTTCATCTTCTCTCAGCTCTGCATCTCGTTTGTCCAGCGCCGGCCGGAGGTGTAACTCTATAAATGGCCGACTTTGATTAATAAAACATGGCCGGCTGCGGTTGATCTGCATGACGCTTCTTTCAGAGATCGGCATCTCTGAGGTGATGCTGTGAGAATCGGCCTTCGCTGCCGGGGATGAGGCAAACCTCTGTGTCTGGCATGCCAAATACAGTTCCAGATGTGTCAATTATTCATCCCCGTATCTGCCCGCAGCGGCCCCACGGATCCACAGTCTCCGAGTGTGAGGAGCGGAACGGAGGTTACTCAGAGGTAGAGACACTACAGCTTCAGCTTTGAGTTGTGAGGCATGGAAGATGCAAGAAAGCACATTTGCAACAGGAACTACACTGAGGAAAAATCATTTATTTTAAGCATAAATTTCACTAAATGATGCCAGAGGCATAAAAAATAAAATAAAAATGTTACTAAATGTTCAAAATATGAAAATAAAACTATTTGACAATAGGGTAGAAAGTAAACTTAGTTCAAGATATATTATCTTTAATTAATCTTAGTTAATGCGGTAACACTTTACACACTCACTATCAACCTGCATATTAGGATATTTAATATTGCTGAATCAACATAAATACATTCATTTATGCAAACAAAACAAATGTTTAAGGGTTCAATTAAGCAAAAACTGCCCTTTAAGGTAACAATTGCAGGTTACCACTTTTTACAATTCAGTATTGACCATTGTCCCATTCAAACGGTTTCTTAAAGACGCTTGCTTGGGACAATTGTTAACCGCTAACGGTTATAAACTTAAAAGAGAGAAAGAGATAATGTTACATTTTAGCTAAATATGTTAACTAGGGCTGGGTAAAAAATATAGATTTCTCGATTTTAATCGAATCTCATTTTTACGAAACGATATTGATTCTTAAATCCCAAGAATTGATTAGGCTAGTCATCCTGTTTTCAGTTGATGAATGAATGGAACATTGTAGCACGCATCCCATCCAATAAATCACAATAATCTTTGTGCTTTGTTACTATTGATATGAAACATTTGATTTTAAATTACGTCCATTTTCTTACGAAATTCAAAAACATACCGTTTTGGCGCTGTGGCGTGAGATCGCTCTGGCTCAGCTCAAGAGAAACAGCAGCACATGATCTTCTCTTACGCCTTAATAATACCAGTTACCACGCAAAATAAACATGAATGAGCATCTGAAAGTGTGTTAAAAGATAGAGTACAACTTATCGAAATCCGTATCATGTCGCGTGGAATTGCTCAATCAGTGTTTCAAACGTGGAAAGACGTCAGTAAAACAGCTTGTAAACAATGTCATGTAACATCATATTTACCATATCCAGTGACCATAAACTCGTTAGTCAGCTAGAAAAAATAACTCTAGAGAGGAGCATTTTGCTAAATATATGCACCATATTACATATTCATATAATATTTTATATGTAATATAATTACATATCATATTATACTGTATGTAATATAATTGCATATTCATTAAATTCATTATAATTTTTAATGTTCTTCAATATTTAATGCATGTTTGAATAAATCTGGCAAGTTTTTATGACAGCCATCATTTAAATGTTAATATTTCATATAACTTTATTATTATAAAAAATAAATAAAAATATTTAAGTTTTTGTATACAAATCAGTTAATTTTTACCTTCAATATTATATTAGGCTAATGAAGCCTATAGGCTACAACTGACTCCCATAGTTTACAGCATTAGTTAAGAGATTTGTTTTCCTTTAGAAAATTTGCCATGCAATGTAGCCTACCTAATATCCAATATTGAATCGAATCGGAATTTAATCGAATTGCAAGCTTGTTAATCGAAATCGAATCGAATTTTGAAACTTGTGTCAATACCCAGCCCTAATGTTAACTAACCAATCCATAGGGAGAAAATTATCTTACTAAACTTTGTTGCTAGGCAAATTGTTCTACACATTTCATAGTTTTTAGGTGATCTACAAGTAATGAAATAACTTTAAAAAAAATAAGCTGAAATAAATACTTCAGGTCTGTGTATTTATTTATAGAAGTTTTTTTTAAAAAATAAAAAAATAAGCTTCATGTTTGATTTGTAAACTTTTTGTCTTCTTACAGAAAAGCAGCAAATAATGTTCTGTGTAAGTCCTTCCTATGCAGTCAATGGATGATGTTTTTCACACACAGATTTTGCAGGTGCGCCTCCAGCTGCACAGGCCAGAGCAAGGCTTTTATTAGAACTGCACAGTTCGCTACTGTAGTTGACCACATTAATCCAGAGATTATGTGATTGGGGTTTAACACTTTACTGTAATGTGGCGCCGGAGTAAATACAGACACAGAGGGATTAGTGTTGACAAAGTGTCAGGTTCATCATATGTTAACCATCTGTGCTCCAGTGCTGGGTCTGTTCTGTTGGACACATGCGCCAGTCATGAAGGGCAATAATGATTTGAGGAGAAGCTCATGTTGGCAATGCACACAGACTGCTGTTTTCTAGTAATGCAAAAACCAGCAGTCATGTCAGATATTCACAGTGTTGGAGCTTATTTGCATAGTTTAAAATACACAGTCAAAGTGTTTTGCTCATGCATTATTCCTTTAACAAACCCCTTTCAAATTATTACACGCATTGTGCTGAACACACTGAGTCCAGACATGATAAGAAATGGTTGAACTATCACCCATGCATTCATTTATATGTTAATAGGTCAGCTCTCATGGACTGTTGTGTTAACACTCAATTTCCATTAACTGTGCTTTTGCAGTAGATGTGGTGCAGTTTGGTTCAATTTTAATGTTTACAAACAGTTATGAATGGATATTTGTGATGTTATGAATGTCTCTTTGTTTCATCCACCAATAGCAAACCACAACCAATCAATTCCCCAGGAACAAAATCAAGCCCCGCCCTACATTTGTTCTTGTTCCTGAAGCCGTTTCACTCGGATATACGGCACAAAAGGTGACTAACAGGTGAGAGTTGTGTTCCATCCAGATGTCAACTAATATTTTACAGAATATTCTAACAAAGCAGAACATACAGGTGTGGTCTGATGAGCCGACGACTCGCCGTTCTAGCTAAACTTATTTAAGCTACTAAGCCATGGTCTTTGCAAACTTTAATAAATCCAGTAAACATATTAATCTAAGAAGCATTAATTTACATAGACTGCAATTTAAAGATTACAGTGAAGTAAAAAAAACAAATAATTATATGCACGGGTAAATTATTTAGAATAAATACTGCAATATTCCAAAAAAAAAAAAAAAAGTAATTGTCAATTTTAATTCCATGGTGACATTAAGCCCAATTTTAGCACCATCCATTGTTATATTAACTCTTTCCCTGCCAGTTTTTTTTTTTTTTTTTTTACCCCCTGAGGTCGACTATCGCGCCGGTGCGATAGGCTTGTTTTTTTCCTTATCAGTGCAAAAAAAATAATAAAAATAATAATAATAATTTTTATCTTATATGCTTGTGTTATACATCAATCGATCCTGTTAAGTGTGTATTATTTTTGTGTATACTCACAATAAAAACAAAGTGTTGTGCTTTTCGCCAAATAAAGAAAAATAAACATGATGCGAGTTCTGCCTCCTCTCGGTCAGTGAAGTCCATTCTGAAACGCGTCCGAAAATGAACCATAACTCAGCGAATACTTAGTCAAACAGACATACAGACACACAGGCATGAAGCTTGAATTCTCTTCTTTTAAATGAAGTAATTTTTATAAAAAACAAATATTCTCTGTTTATGTAATCTTTATGAAAAGAGAGAGATGTCAGTCGTTCTCATCTCAGCTAATTATTTTTAATGTGCCCAATGCCCACGGAGAGCGCGCGCAATTCAAATGCAAATGACTGAGGCGATCCGTGCAAACTGTGAACGCCCCCATATCAGCTCGAGAAAACACACCAAGTTTATTCAGATCATTGTAGGGGAGACAGTTGCAACAGGGGATGGTTGCAACATCATTTTTCTCCAATCAGAAACAAGCTAGAGTGATGACACTCATACTGAACATGCACAGTTAGACCCTCCCCCCACCAAAAAGACAGATATATTCAACCTCTGCTGCTGCATTTATTGAACAAAACGCCTTGGTTACGACTGTAACCTCGGTTCCCTGAAGAGGGAACGAGCGTTGCGTCGAGAATGACGCTATGGGGAACGCTTTGCGTGATGACGTCTTGAAGCACATGTAAAATCAGTCCAATGGTGTGGCGGAACGTCAGAGGCGGGTGACGTCACGTACCAGGAAGCTATAAAAGCCGGCCCGAAACAGAAAACGAAAGCTTCGTAAAAGTCTGAAGTCGAGCTGACAGGCATGAAGGAGATATGGCAAGGCGACGCAACGCTCGTTCCCTCTTCAGGGAACCGAGGTTACAGTCGTAACCGAGGCGTTCCCTTTCAAGGGAACTCCCGTTGCGTCGAGAATGACGCTATGGGGAACGTCTATACCAACGCCTCCATAGCTACGAATGTCTGTCCTGTGTGTAATCTGGAGAGCAGCACTAGGAAGATAAAACATGAGACCCTGGAGCAGAGTCTAGATCCAGAGAGTAAAACCTGACGAAAGTGTGCGGTGAGGACCAGCCTGCCGCATCACAGACGTCCTGTAAAGAAACTCCTGAAATAAGGGCCTTAGAGGCCGCCATACTCCTCGTCGAGTGCGACCGGACAGCCAAAGGAGAAGGCTGCCCAGCCGCCTCATAAGCAAGTGAGATAGCCTCGACCACCCACTTACTCATCCTTTGCTTAGACACTGGACCTCCTTTATTAGGGGACCCAAAGCACACAAATAATTGATCACTTTTTCGCCACAGGGCAGCTCTGTGGACATATGCGTCTAACGCCCGCACAGGGCAAAGCAAATTATTAGCCTCCTGGTCCGCATTTTGAAAGGGAGGAGGACAGAAGGCCTGCAGAACAATAGGTCTGACCACATTAGTGGGGACCTTGGGGATATAGCCCGGTCTCGGATGAAGAAATGCTTTGATCATACCCGGAGCAAACTCCAAGCATGACGGAGCAACCGACAACGCTTGGAGATCCCCTATTCTCTTGAGAGAGGAAATAGCAAGAAGGAAAAGAGCTTTCAGCGTTAAAAACTTCTCAGGAACCTCCTCAATAGGCTCAAAGGGGGCCAGGGACAAGCCTTGTAACGCAATGGACAAGTCCCATGGTGGCACCCTAGAGCGAACTGCAGGCCTCAGCCTCCAAGTGCCACGAAGGAAACGAGATATCAAAGGGTCTTTCCCCACAGACATTCCACCCAAAGGAATGTGGTAAGCACCTATGGCCGCCACATAAACCTTTAAAGTGGACGGGGTTAGACCTGCTGTGAACCGGTCCTGCAGGAACTCCAGCACTGTACCAATTGGGCAGTTAACTGGGTCCAACCGACGGTCACTACACCAAGAAGTGAAGACTCTCCACTTCAGGGCATAAAGTTTCCTCGTGGAGGGAGCTCTGGACTGTAGAATGGTCTCAACAACCTCAGTTGAGAGACCTGACTCTATGAGCTGGGCCCCCTCAGAGGCCAAGCCCACAGGTTCCACAGTTCTGGGCGGGGGTGAAATATTGAGCCCCCTGCCTGGGACAGAAGGTCTCTCCTGACGGGTAACTCCAGAGGATGCCCGTCGAGGAGGGAGACCAGATCGGGAAACCATACTCTGCCCGGCCAGCGCGGGGCTATAAGAAGCAGGCAAACCCGGTCCCTGCGAACTCTCTCCAGAACTCCCGGGAGCAGAGCAACTGGGGGAAAGGCGTACAGACGTAGCCTCGGCCACGTCTGAACCATAGCATCCAGTCCAAGAGGAGCTGGATGCGTGAGGGAGAACCAAAGTGGACAGTGAGACGTCTCTCGAGACGCAAACAGATCCACTTGTGCTTGGCCGAACTCCCTCCATATAAGCTCCACCACCTCGGGGTGGAGCCTCCATTCCCCGGGCCTCGGCCCCTGCCTCGACAGAGTGTCTGCTCCTATATTCTGGACCCCGGGGATGTAAGCTGCCCTGAGTGACAGTAACTTCCCCTGGGACCACAAGAGGATATGGCGTGCCAAGTTGGATAACGGGCGCGAGCGCAAACCCCCTTGGTGGTTGATATAGGCGACTACCGACGTGTTGTCCGTATGTACTAGCACATGGTGTCCCCTGAGATCTGTGATAAAGCTCCTCAGAGCCCGGAAGACAGCTAACATCTCTAGGCGATTGATATGCCAGGAACGATGATGGTCTTCCCACAGACCTTGAGCTGAGCGACCCTCCAGGATCGCTCCCCAACCCGTGAGGGAAGCATCCGTCGTTAGCAGTTTGCGACGACAAGGAGCTCCCAACACTGGGCCCTGGGACAGGAACCAAGGTTTCTTCCACATAACCAGGGCACGTAAGCATCGCCGCGTGACCCTGATTGTGCGAAATGGGTTGCCCCTCGGGGAAAACCCCCTGGTCCTGAGCCACCACTGCAGGGGCCTCATGTGCAGCAGTCCAAAAGGTATCACGTTGGAAGCTGCTGCCATGAGACCCAACAGTCTCTGGAACTGTTTGACAGTGAGTAGCTGGCCTAGCTTTACACTTTTCACAGCTGCAAGGATGGACTCTATACGTGGCGGTGACAGGCGCGCCTGCATCGACACTGAGTCCCAAACCACGCCTAAAAAAGTGGTCCTCTGGAGAGGAGAAAGCACACTCTTCTTGGCGTTCAGCCGTAACCCCAGCTCTTTCATGTGGGCGAGAACAACATCTCGATGTTGAACCGCCAACTGATGCGACTGAGCTAAAATCAACCAATCGTCGATGTAGTTCATGATGCGAATACCCTGGAGGCGCAGCGGCGCCAGAGCTGCATCCATGCATTTGGTGAAAGTGCGGGGTGATAAAGCTAGGCCGAATGGAAGAACACGATATTGGTATGCTTTGCCCCCGAAAGCAAACCTCAGGAACTTCCAATGACACGGACGGATGGAAATATGGAAATATGCGTCCTTGAGGTCTATCGTGACAAACCAGTCCTCGGACCTGATCTGTGGCACGATCTGTCTCAATGTTAACATTTTGAACTTGAGCTGCATGACTGACTCGTTCAGAACTCGAAGATCTAAAATGGGACGCAATCCCCCGTCCTTCTTTGGAACTATGAAGTACCGGCTGTAAAACCCGGTTTCCCTGTCGGAGGGAGGTACATATTCTATGGCCCCTTTCTCTAACAGAGTGTTCACTTCCTGTTCCATGACCAGAACCTGCTCGGGGCCCACCACTGTGGGCAGGACCCCCATAAACCGAGGTGGGCGTCTTTTGAATTGTATCTGATACCCTTTTTCCACGGTCTGCAGGACCCAACGAGAAACATTTGACAGTAGCTTCCACGCTGTCAAATATTCTACTAGAGGTACCAGCCTCTCGAGACTGGTTTCTGGATTTCGTTGTTGTTGAGTAGTCAATTCGTCGCCCTGTAACGGCGCACCGGCAGGGAACGACCGAACAGACTGCTCTAACGCCCTCCTCGGAGGGGGCGGGCATCCCGAGGCCACTACGTTTCCGGGTGGTCCTTGAGATATGTGCTCGCCGGAGACCGCTGCGCCCTGTAACACCTGAGGCGGCAGGGTTGGCAGAACGGTCCCCTGAGGGTACCGAAGAGAGACGGGCACCGTAAAAAGAGGTGTTAACCGCTCTGCTTCGGGGGGGACTACCCTCATTTGTCCTGAGCCCTCGGACGTCAGGACTTTTTCCCAGCAGCCTTCTTGGCGGTAATAACGGTCCGCAGATCCGTTCTACCCCTCGAGGGCTGCTGGGTTTGAGAGCGCCCTCCGTGTCCCCGAGATTTTTGTGGGGGAGCACGAGAGGACACACTCTGTTTTTGAATGATAACAGACAACACCAAATAACACGGACAGATCAACACAGAGCGCAACTGAAGACTCAGAAAGCTTTCGTTTTCTGTTTCGGGCCGGCTTTTATAGCTTCCTGGTACGTGACGTCACCCGCCTCTGACGTTCCGCCACACCATTGGACTGATTTTACATGTGCTTCAAGACGTCATCACGCAAAGCGTTCCCCATAGCGTCATTCTCGACGCAACGGGAGTTCCCTTGAAAGGGAACTTGTTTTTGAGGTATGAAAGTAAATTTTTTCATTAGATATATTTTTGTCATACTGTCCAGACATTTTGTATGAATTAATCAAAACTTACTTAGTTTGAATTATTGTTTTGTTGACTTCTAAGTGACATAGTTAGCATGTGTCAAAGTCAGTGTGTCTAGCAGGCACATGATGTTCTGTCATGGCTGACAGGGTTGGGGACGGTTGCAACAAGTTATAAATTGCATGTTTAATAAAAGTTTGTTGCATTGCAAATTGTTCAGTTCTTCCTGTCTGACACTGAAATATGGAGAGATTGAATAGCATCTGTAACACCTGCACACTGAATATATGTAGGCCTATGTTCTACACATAAACAAACAAAACTCAATAACTGTTATTTGATATGACTAAAAATATGACTAAATAAATAAATTATAGGCTATAATATTATTATTGAAATAAATAATACTATAATATTATAGTAGGCCTAAAACAGTTCATATTTTCAGAATTATATGCTCATTGAGACAAAAAGCTAAAATTAATTAGAGAAATTTAAGGTATTTTTAACGTGTTGCAACCGTCCCATGGTTGTGTTGCAACCGTCCTCTGGGTTGGGGTCAGTTGCAACATCTGACTTCTTCCATTCAAATTAATACTGTGAACGATATGTCATATATAATCATCTTTAAATGGTATGGGTAATTAGCAGACAGATGCAAGTTTAATATATACAAATTTGGTTGGTCTAGTCCAAATAGTCTCTGAGTAACTGAGAGAAATGCAAAAAGTGTTGCAACTGTCCCCGGTCTCCCCTACTTGTTTACACCGTCTCGCAGCGCTGTGAGGAATAATAATAATAATGGAAAATGTACCTCAGAAGTGCTGGTATTTCGAGGAGCAGATGCAGCTGAGCTGAGGAATACTGTAGTAAGTTTTTTTCATTCTCAAGTGAATCGCGTTTCTGTGTGTGAATGAATGAACGGCAGAGATGCACTGTTTACCACAACTCGCACACTCGCATTTCTGTGTGTGAATGAATGATCTGCTTTTAGCAAACTGTATTGCTATACTGAGATGAGTAAAAATCGACTGAAATATGTTGAAATAAAATGTATTAAACTGCAAATTATCATTTATATTCCTTATAATATAAACGAAAGACCTATGTTACAGACATATGAAAGACAACATTTCATTGACTAGTTTTGGATAGATTATATATATTTTACTGTAAAATATCTGCCACCTCAAATAAGCTTTTGTTTGCTAATTTTTACTAATATGTTAAATATAGTATGTTTTGTCAATGTAGGCTATATTCAAAGTAATGAATCCTTAACTTTGAAATATGTATGATAAAATGTATACTTTAGTTTTTACAAAGAAAGATTACACTTGAATTGTTGTTGTAATTGTAACCTTTTTAATAAAAAAAATATATATATTTACAAGGTAGATATAAACAAATGTTAAAAGGTAAATATAAGCCTTTTCTTTAAATAATTTTTATTGTGTTTTATTATTGACAAATTTGGGGAGAGGATAAATATTCCAAAACTGAGAATACAGTATGAGAATTAACTGCACAATTACTAGACATGTTTTCCTTGGATATTATACAATTTGCAAGCACAATTTGTGGAAAAATAAAAGATGCTTCCAACTGTGAACCAATGCTCTTTCATTCTTTCTTGTGGCTCAGTCACACACCTGAATGAATGGCTCATTAAGTATACGGGCCCCATTGTCTCCTCAGGTGTGAACCACTAAATATGCATGATGGTGTTGGATCGTTGACGCCCTTTGCGCATATTGCCTTTCCAAACAAAAAGTGTTTTACAAGATTTAAATCAATGTATTGTGTTATGTGAATGATTAGGCAGGATGATTTTCACATCATTTTGAAGAAAAAACTCTAGGCAACGACATCCATTAGTCAAAAGTCTTATTGACACATATTTAGTATGTGTTTTGTGGCCTTATTTCAGAAACTTTAGTTTTTAGTTTTTTCAATAACCATGCATAAACATTATTCTCTCAAAAATACAAACATGTACATGCACGTTGCTCACATATTATGGTAGCCCTGTTTGTGCTAAATATAGTGTAATTACACCTTTGCCATTAATATGTTTATAAGCAACTGCAACAAGTAATAAAAACTCGTTGAGTGTTTTAGCGCAATTTTCTGACCTCATGGGATCACAACACTAAGAGATAGTAAATCTTTTCCTGGATTTTTTTTGTGCGTTCCCGAGATTAGACCTTCCTTAACATAATGCCGAAAACCCGAAGTCTCTAGGTGGTCTGGTTGAGGAGTAGATAGAAGTGCAAGATTGGTGCGCACAGACAGAACAGAAATCATGAGTTAACAATCGCAATTTTGTCCGGTGGAAAATTGCGCTAAAAAGCACAAATGTCAGGGCATGTCAGAACATCTCAAGGACCCCAAAAACCCCTTAGACCCCAGAGGGTTAAGTTACCAGCCAGCGTCCACATTTTTAATCATTTTCACAAAACTTTCATGGCCCCCAGAATATTTTGTTGTATGAAAATGTGAATATGCAATATATCAAAAGTAAGATCAGAGCATCTGATTTTAAACAAACACACAACACAAAAAATATATAAAAACACGCGTTTCATTAAAAAAACTGAGAAAATCAAGTTTTTGTTAAAGAGTTCATCTGGATTCACAAAAGCTTTACAGTCGTTTCCTCTTCATGGGTTCAACATTTCATTCTTCGCTTGTTTTTGGATCTGGAGATACTGTAATATTTCAGAAGATGCGTAACAGCGTGTATAATAGTGTATAATACATAGCCATGTGTGCGTTTGTAAAGTAAACAAACTAGAATTGAAACCATCTGTGAATGTTTCTTTACTGGTCTCTTTATGTTCCCATATTCTCTTGAGCAAACCAGACTGCTCGACCCTTGCAGAAATCGTGCCCAGCTCCACCGGCTGACTCAACCACGCTCATTAGAGGAATGCTGATGTGCAATCAAACAATTAACAAAAGGTCACGGCTGCCACTGAAGGAACAACCTCCCCTACAGAAAAGATGCTACCCTGCCAGGAAGCAAATGTTTCTAACTACACACAGAGACCTTTCACTGGAAGGCAAGAAAGAGGCTCGTGTGTGGCTATGAGAAGTGGACGTCAACCCTTCAGAGTTTTTGCTTGGCTGCTCGTTCATTACAAACGTCTGCAAGATTGATCTACAGTTCCTTTGGCTGTAGAAATATCTCCAGTGAGAATTTTATAAAACATCAAATGACTACATGAAATATACACAAAAGCTGTCACTGGGGTGGTACCCTTTAAAAAGGTAATATGTACCATTTACTGTATGTACTAATATGTACCTTTAAGGTATAAATATGCTCACATTGGGGTAAATGAGGTTCATACAGGTAGGTGCACCTTTTGAAAGTGTTTTGTTTGTTTGTCTTCTTTGGTCACTTGATACCAAATCCTGTGACAGTGATAATTACTCACCGAGTTGCAAAGTTTGTATTGTTGTGAATGAATTCCTACATGAGGCTAAAACAGCAACAAATCCTTCAGTCATTTCATTTACTGATTTCATTTTTTGAACATTTGAGCTGATGTTGCCACATACGTAATGGCCCTTGTTATTTAAAGGAATTAAAGGATTTAAATGGATTTAAGAGAATAAGAAAAAAGTAAATAATAACTAAAATTCATTGTGAACTCATGCATTTTAAATAATATTTTTATTTTAATAAATGACTGTCATAAATTCACCAAGTCATAGCCACACTTTGTTGTAGTTTAAGTCTGAGGATTTGTGTTTTATGAATCCTTTTCCTATAGACAAGTTAATTAACTGAAAGTTTACCATGCTCATTAAATTCACTCATGCACATACATTCACGCTTAATATTGTGTAATGTGTTTATACACCTTTTGAAAGGTTAAAGATGGTAAGATTGCAAGTGGAAACAGAGTGGTCATTTAAGTTAAAATCCTTTTCAACACATGTAAAGTTTACCATCAAATGTGTTTAGATGGCCAGAACTATACATATATGTGGAATATTCATTGCATTAATTAAGGCCCCAAACCAAAAATCAGAGGGATACAATAACTATGTGTCTCTTGTGAAAGATGCCATTACCAGAAAGACAGAGGCTTACTCATCATTTTTGTAAGAAATATGCATGAAAATAACAGGCATGCCTAAATAGTTATGTTGCCATGGGAATAGAAATATATTTGGTAACATGTTATTTTACACATAAAATGTCTTTGTTGCATGTCCTGATTTTGCAGAGTTCCTGGGTCATCATATTTTGTTGATCCTGGAACAGCATTCCTGTCCAATAATCTAGTCCTAAACCTAACCCTACCAAGCGGCAACATTCTAATCTGAAAAATGAAGCCTACCCGGAAGTGCGAAAAACTGCAATACATTGAAAATCCGCTAGAGGGAGGTCCCAAAAGGGAGCAAATGTCTATAGACCCCATGTTAAAATGTCTTCACAGCATAAATTCATGTTTTTACAGGTTGGTCCCATGGACTTTTATTGTATTTTTCGATAGCTTCCGAGTGCCTGACAACTGTGAGGGGGGTGAATTTTTTTCTAACTCGTTAGTTTAGATCGTATTTAGATATAAAATGTATGACAAATAAGGGCGTGGTTAACTTTGATTGACAGCTATCTGACAGCTACTACTGTTTCTGTATCATGAAATGTAGTTTTAAGAGTTTTTCAGGCGAGAATGTAGTTGTTTAAAACCTGTTAACCGTTGCCAGAGCGAGGACGCACTGAAGCGGTTTTATTTATATATAGTTCAAAGTTACTATCAGATTTAATGTTATACCTTGATATAAGACTCAAGTTTCAGAATTTGACCACTATTGTATTCTGAGAAACTTATAGCGACAGTTATTTCTTAATTTGTGTCAGGAGTTATGAAATGAAAAAAATTAGTCGATACCTTTGATATGAATTATGCGCGTCAGCCGCTTTCATTCATAAAAAAACTCCCGTGCCGTCGTCATGACAGCGATACACAAAACAACGTGCCTCAGGGCTTTAGCTCAAAAATGTGCAGATTTGGAGAAATATTGATATATTCTCATAGGTTTACATCAGATTTCTATAGACAGGAATAATATTTATTGAATTTATACCCAAATGCGTCGATGTAATCATTATGAGCGTTTGCATAACTCTGATACTGTGTTTTCAATTCATACCAATAGCCTGAGGGCGCCCTCGCCGCCCTGTGCACAGTATTAGAACATGAAGAAGTGCCATAATCATGTGACAATCCAGGAAGCCTCGAACACACACAAAGCTAACGAGATCGCGCTGTAACTATGGCTGTAACATGCAGTTTTGAAGACAATAAACATGTTTGCTATGATATTTGAGTTACCTGTGTTTTTCAATCCATGCCAGGTATTTCCATAAATAATAATAGATTATATTTATAATGTAATGCTAATCTATATAGAATCGTTGTGCAGAACACTATCCAATAGTATATTTTCTGTCTGATTTTTTATCTGAAGCCAAATTAGATCACAAAAAATTATTTAAAATACTCGATTTGCTTTATAAAGTAAGTTTATAAGCACAAACATGGTTTTAATCTCATAAATTGTCGTGTATTGATGGTGTGCTAAGCTAACATGCTAGCTAGCCCTAGGTGCACCTGCCACCTAGAAGTTATATTTTTATTATTTTTTGAATGCTTACTGAAATGTTTCTTTATTCAAGAAATGCATTTGATACAGTTTAAAATGTAAGGGTGAACTTTAAGAAAAGAAATTAGTGACTGAAACCATATGAATAGCCTGTGAATAGCCAGTCGTTAGTAACTATAATGCAGACAAAAGAAATGCATATTTAGAGCCATAACCGGGCTGGAGAGGTGTGAATGTGTGCAGGGGGAGACTGAGACTGAATGGGGCTCGTTTGCACCACAAAACAATAAAGACAATATACTGGATAGATGGTTAGAAGATGACAATAAACATCAGTAGCATTTTAGTGTCAAATCAAAATAAAGTCACATGACATGGTCTTGAAAAACATTTCACTAAATACAGAGTTTTGGACTTATTATCTTAAGATTTTAAACATAAAATGTTTAGACGTGGCATTAGCTGTAGTGCATTTCTAGATTGCTCCAGTGCCAACTTCAATTTTTTTTTCATGAGGATGTTTCATAAAAAATAATTTCTAATAACTTTACAAAACTTTGAAGCTATTTATAACAATTTTTGTCATTATGACAATAATTAATTCTACATTTACAATAAACTGCCAGGTGTCAGCTTTCAAATCAGATCATACTTGTGCTTTTAGTACAAAGGGTTCATGAACTGTATCTGTTTCAGTTTGGGTATGTCATTTCTTGGGATTTTTCAAAAGTGGGGTTGCAGCTTAACAGGTTAAATCTCAAATCTGTGGTTTATTTAAAGATTTATGAAAATTTTATCCAGTTGTGAGATCCAGCGATGACCGGGCGCTCGGCGTTCATGTACATGTTCATGTCCTGGTACAGCTTTTCCTCGGCTAGTCGTTCTGGCGTTTGCCGCTGACTCTGGCGTCTCTGTAGTGGTTAAATATGAGATATAATTCGTCTTGTGTATATCTAACGGGCGATTTTTGGTCTCGTGAATCTATAATTTGTTCCCTGGCCAATCGTTTTGGCTGAGGCGAAGTTTTATAACTTTATAAGCTATTTAACTTTACTGTTGTATGGTTAGACTAGAGCGCTGACTTTGTATGTTTGACTGAATTGTTTGCTTTATTTGTATAGCTTCTTGTACCTTTTACTTATACTTTTATAATAGCTAATATTGATAAAAGTGAAATTTAACAAAAAAGAGACTGGGTTGAGTTTTAATACAACGAAGATGATCTGTAAAGTTGTTTACTGCAAAATCTGTTGTTTAGTACAAATGCACATATTGCCTGGACCATATTAAAATGTTTAATATTTGTATGTTATATTTAAAACGAAAAGAGGAAGGTTTGTGTTTTATATTTTGTTTTTTTATAAATAGGCAAACGTTATGTGCAGTGAATATAATCAATACGCGTTGCCTGAACCACATTTGTGTGGCTATAATGTTTAAGATTTCTTTAAATGAAAACGAAAAGAGTTAGTTTGGTGTTTTATAACATATTTCGTTGCCTAAAATATACACAGAGATAACCGGAGTAGCAGAGCGAGCTGAGTGACGCGCACTGCGTCAGAAGGTGGGCGGGGTTAGGATTTCCCAAGATTTTCCAAGATGGCGCCGCCCATACCCCCCATAAACGGCTTCAAAACCGTTCTTCAGAAAGTCTATGGGTGACGTCACAGACGCTTTGTCCATATTTTTTACAGTCTATGAACCCTACCCATAAATTATCCCTAAAATCAGAGGGAAGCGATAGGTGAAAAACACGGATGTACAGTAGAAGCACCGAACCCTGATTGTAAGCCAAAACTTGACATTAACTGTAAACTTGTCCTTTGTCTGATTGATTGGAATGTTGTTTCAGGACCAAGCAAAGATACTGATCCATGTGATACTTCATGATGATTGCATGCAACTAACCCTTAACCAAACCCTAACACTAGTGCATGCAGTTATTATAACTGTCCAGTACTTAAATTACACTGTAACAAGAACACCTTAAAATAAAGTGTAACCATACATATTTTATTACAAATTATCCCAAAATAGCTTCATTGAACATTACAAATATTTAATTCTCAATTCACACACCGTCGACAAGAGTGGCAAATGGTTAATTTATTGATTCCTTGATTTATTAAGTTAATGCAGCCACTGATATTGTTTTCTCCACAACTTCTGAAGTTAATTCAGCCTAAGAATGTACCATACAGACTTAAGTCAAACTAGCTTTGTAGATCATTCAGGTTTTGATTTTGGCAGATGTTATACTTTTTAAAAAGATCTCTGTTCTAATGCAAATGACAACGATAACATTTTCGCAATAGTTGCATATGAATTCCAACTGGTCTACCTTGTAATTGCACACGAAAGGTCTTTCAACACAAGAAGACGTGTGTTCACGTGTTAAAACAGCATGAAAGTGTGCAAAGGAACAGAAGGAAATGGATCTTAAGAACTTTCTAACCTGACTCACCACGTCATGCAACAGCAAAAGACGTCTGTGCGGAAATTACACTCTTCACATTTAGACATAAATTATAAGATTTAATCAATAAAAAATATTCTTAAATGAAATCAAACACATGGCATCAGCTCCCCAACATGCTTAATGTAGGTGTAATTTGTTTCTCCAGCTCCTTCACAGCACCCATAATGCCCCTCATGTTGTCCGACGGCCTGCACCGAATTCATCTCCCTCATAGAGATGCTTTGATATTGAAATTATGATTATGAAAGAGCATTGGATTAGCACAATCTTTTTAATGAACAGCAGAGCTGCAGGGAGTGCAGTGCTCAGCTCGCATTAGCAGTCGTAATGGGCTTCATGCTGCAAACTCAGCTGATATAAATGGAGGTGCTGGTCATTACGTTCAGACGGCCACCTGTTGAAGGATTAACCTGTGTGTCATGTGCCATGCCAACACATATGTAACACAACTGGGCTCCAACATACTGACAACTTTACAGGAATAGTTCAATCGAAAATTATTTATTTGTAATTTACTTACTCTCATATCTTTCAAAACTTTATTTCTTCCATGGATCTAAAAACTCCTAGCTCCAAAAAGCACCACAAAAAACAGTTGTACACTATATTTCTAAGTCATAACCCTAACTTCACCACCTACATTTGTTCACTCATTTATTCCAACAATGCACTCTGATTTAGAGTGTACAATTGATGTAATTTACCACATTTACCAGAAAAAATAGGCCAATACAGATGACTTGTATATCATATCTGAGCACAAAAAGCTGCTATGGACAGGAGAGCTTCAAGATCCTAAAAATAATATTTGTCAAATATTAGTCCATACATAATGAAGATAGGCAATGGGGTTCAAAATTGAAGAATAGTTTATTAAACAAAGAAAACTTGCGTAATTCAAAATGAGTAACTTCAACGAATCCGCATGCTGTAGCATACCGGACAAATACCGGACAAAGAGCTGAAGGGAATGAGGAACTTAAATACACAATGATAATGAACCAAACTACAAGCAGATGTGCTAATTAATCAAGAACAGAAACAAAGGAAACAAACTTGAAACTGAAACCAAAATGCATCAAATTAAGAACAACTGTGACATTGCTTTCATATAATATTAAATATGATATATCACCAATTTAGCCTGTCAAATATTTTTAAAGGTTTATTTTTTTTATATAGAGGAAGGTATCTCTTATTACTTGATTGCCAGTTCAGAAGCGCTTCTTGGTTTTAAAAACATAACATTAACTGTAGAAACTGTACCAGTAGTTTCAGTAAAATCCTGCTATTAACCATAGTAAATATGTGTAAGGGAGGAACATGGCCATCAATATTGTTAGGTGGAGGGTTTTACAGAGTAAATATTTCAGAGGCACCTGTTAAAGAGAAACAGAACCAGTGTGGCTTATTTTAGATGCTTCTTTTAGAGCAAAATTATTCATCCTGCCTCTAGGCTATTTTAGAGTTTGTTCGCTCTTGTTCTGTTTTTCTTTTTTTTCTTTTTTTCTGTGAAAGAGGATTGTGCACTACCTTAATATTAAACATAACTCTGTAAAGTCTAAATAATTGGTCACACTTTTATATTAGGTGGCCTTTCCCTGTTGGATTTATTATTAAAGACTGCTCTTTTCCTAATCTTCTGCGTTGTTCGATACATACATGGAAAGATTACAGAAAAACAATGGACCTACCAGTGAACCTCCTCCTCCCAGAACAAAGGCTGTTGGTGGAGAATTTGGACTGGATGCTCATTTACAGCCCCCATAGAACAACCTGCCACCATCCCACCGAAGCAAGCCATCGCAAGATGTTTGATAAGGTGTTTGAGCCGGCAACATCATCCACTATTGTGGGAGTCATCGTGGAGTTTGAGGGAATGGATAGGATCCCCGCCCACATTCCAGCCATTGAGGGTGAACTGTCACTGACCTCCGAACTGTTTAACAATTTGGAAGAGGATATGTTTTTGTGTCTCTTGTTCCCTCTGGTCCCGCCCAGCTCAGAGTCTCCTGTGTTCCCAAAGTTCCCACCCAGCCTCCCTCTCTCACCTTCTCTTCCGATATCTGCCAGTCCATCAGCCCCATCTTCTCTGTCTCCCGTCAGCCCCTCGGCTCTTCATCGACCTCCCCCTCTGTGGTGTGGGTCCACCTCGGGCCTTCCGTCATCAAGGTTCTACTAGACGAGTGGATCCCCTTGCTTCACCTCCAGCTGCTGTTCCTGTCACTCCAATTTAGCCTATCACCCTGACTCCTTCCTCCCTCCCTCGGCTCCACCTGGGACCATCGGTATTTTGATATTCTAGGTATTATCAACTGGCCGGAATTTTGAGATCGCAATAGACGTGAAGGACTATAATGCGTTAAGAGCTCGCTCAAGTACTGCGGAGCTAAACCATGTAGTGCTTTGTAAGTAATTAGCAATATTTTAACATTTATACAATGTTTAATAGGGAGCCAATGCAGTGTTGACAGAACGGGGCTAATATGGTCATGCTTCCTGGTTCTGGTAAGAACTCGAGCTGCTGCGTTTTGGACCAGCTGTAGTATGTTTATTAAGCGTGAAGGGCAACCACCCATAATAGCATTACAATAATCTAGCCTTGATGTCATGAACGCATGAACTAATTTTTCCGCATTTGTCATTGAGAGCATATGACGTAAGCATAGGACTTCACCACCTTTAGCTCCTTCTCCATCCTCCGCCCCATGTTGTCGTTGAGGACTTCACTACCTTCGGCTCCATCTCCATCGTCTGCCCTAATATTGTCGTTGAGGACTTCTCCACCCTGGCTCCTCCCTCTCTCAACGACGCCGTAGGCCTTTTTCTTGGCTAGACTCATTTTCAGCCAGACTCATCCTGCTTTCCAGGGAGGACGTCTTAACATGAATGTTCTGTTTTGATTAAGTTTCATTGTGTTTTAGTCCCGATTTCCCTGGTCGTGTCTGCTGCTGTGACCTAGTTTCCAAGAGTGTGTCGATTTGTTCCCTTGATTAGATATTCCGTCCACCTGTTGTCTTAGTAATTAACTAATTTTTTCCTCTGTGTATATTAGCCCTCAGTTCATTCAGTTCTTGTTCCCATGTTGTCTATGTTTGAATGTGGTTGTGTTCTCCCGAGTTCCCTTTTGAATTTATTATTAAAGACTGTTATTTTCCTTAATCTCCTGTGTCGTGTGATTTGTGTGCCTATACTGTGACAGCTATGTACTAACATTAAATACTTACAAGACTATGGATTTACTGTGTAACTACATGTTCCTTCTGGAAAATTCCCACAGCTAATGAATTTGAGCTTTGGTTAGGTTTAGGAGAAAGGGTAGGATTAGGGATTGGAGATTTGGGTAATGGCTGGGTTAAGGATGAAGTTAACAAGTGTAAATTGGTCATTAAATGCAAGTACTTTAAATGTAATTACAATGCACCAACATGTATGTACATAATAAGTTAATTGTATCAAATGGTTAAGGCCATTTAATATAAAGTGTGACCAAATAATTTATGGAATTTAAATTACATATGATAGTTCACGTATTTGTTTGCAACAAGAACACTGCTGATTTTAAGTGTGAAGGACTATTAGTGCCTTTTTACTAAGTTCAACTACTCACAAATGTGAAATATACAAGATGAGCAGTCTGAAATCATCATTACTGCCAAGATCATATTCCTGTCTAGGTCAGTATTACAGTTTTTCTCGATTACATTTCTTAAAACTATGCCTCGTATTCTCAAAACAATAAACACAAATCCATAACGTCTTAACGTCTAAACTCAAAACCATTCACTCTTGCTGAAAAAACAAACGTTGCCCTCAGACACCACACACAAGACCTCACAAACACACACACTATACTAGTCTTACACACTGGTGCAATAAATTCAAAGCAACATTTCCGAAACTGGTAAGTTATGTTGCTTGTGGTTTTCAATTGCTAACAAGCATTGTTCAATACTGAAACCACATTTTCAAAACTCTTCATACAGTCTGCATTACTTGGCCAAACAGTTAATCTGACCTCCAAAACTCACTCAGACCAACAAAACACTTCATACATGTCTCAAAATAAACTCGTTCCACCAATCACTGGCAACAAATTCTCATTCAGAAAACATGCATGTCACTCATAACACACTGACCTAAAAAAACACTAGCAACAGGGAGCATTACATAAATCATGAACTTTTATTTTTAAAGTTTGAATGAATTAATTCACATAAACAGTATTTCATTATAGAATAACAGATTTTGTATTTATTGAATGCACTAAAGCATACATATGTAACAAGAATGAATCAGAAATAATTTGTCTTCTTTGAATATAGTAATTGTGAAATACTGTAAATAGGTTTAAAAAAAAGAAAAAAGTCAACACATCAACAACGTGTGTAGTCTATTCACTCATTGTAAAGTCCTGTGAAGGTTGTAGTCCTCCCTCTCTCTTGCATTAGTCCACAAGTTCTCATCAACATCACATCTGATGTCTTCTCTGGCAATGCATCTTGTAAAGTATCTTCTGGAATGCCTAATCCAACCCTGGCAGTCTTCAGGAGAAATGTCTCCACACCCTGCATTCATTACCTCCAGTAAAGTCATCTGGTCGTCATAAACCTTCCACCTCCATGCAGAGAAAAACACCTCTATGTGGTTCAAGAAGGGGGAGTATGGAGGCAGAGTGCAGAGAGCAGAGTGCTGGAATGCCACATTATCCCACACAACAGCGAAGGTATGGCAGTGTGATGCCCCTCGCCTTCTCTCCTCTGCTGGCACAAGTTGATTATGCAGGTCATTCAGAAAAGAAATGAGCCTCTCTGTATCGTAGGGGCCAATGAGTGGTTTAACAGCAAACCATAATTGGACAGCGCTGCACACATCGTGATGTTAGCTCTCTCTGGCCTGGGACATCCACGGTCTCTCTGTCCAATCGCATTCCTTCCCATGCATCGTGTTTTTGCCAAGTTGAATCCAGCTTCATCCACAAAGATAAAAGTATGTGGAGTTCGGCTGGCTTCCATCTCCATTACCCTCTAAATTACAGACAGTTTTACAGTAATTTACATAACTGCATGTGTATGTACCCTGTTTGGTTACTGAACAGACATCTTACATGGACATACTGATACCGGAGTTCTTTCACTCGTTCACTGTTTCCCTCAAAGTGTAAAGTGTACAATTGCTTCATCCTTATTTCATGTTTCTCTATGACTCTGGCAATTGTCGTTGTGCTGGCCATATTCACATTTCCAAAAGTGATATTGTCTGCTAGCGCTCTGTCCCGAATTTCCTGCAGTTTTATTGCATTGTTTGGCAATTACCATGTCAACAATGGCCATTTCATGCTCATTTCTGCCTCTCCCTCCTCTCTGAGGCAACCTTTGGATCCTAAAACACAACAATTACTGTATTGTAATGGGTTTCAAAATTTAGACATATTGTATTGTACTGTAATATGTATCATCTCTCCTGTTGTTTTGCCGAAAATTCATACTATTGACGCAACTGTTGAGTGGTGCAGATTTGGTTGCACCCTTAGACCAGCCTATCTCAAAGTGAGACCATGGTTACAACATGGTCAATAATTGTGGCCCTTATTTCATCAGATATCACCGCTCTTGGTCTTCCTCTCCTTTGTCCTCCACGCACTCTCCCTCGTACCACTCCTCTTTCCCCACCAACCATATTTCCAAACAAAATCAGTTCCAAGGTATCCCCTTTTACTAAAACATGGTAATGAGACTAAAGGAGGACACCTGGGTTGGCTTTGAGCTGAAATTGCAATTAGCTTGGAATGATTATTTAATTTTCTGCTAAGATTTTCTATACTTCAAAATAATTATGGCAGAAATGCTTGAAATTTGCCATCATTCTGATTTGAATGTGCTTTTATCAGTTTTGAAAGCAGTGTATTAGCATGTGAAAAATATCCTGCAAATATATAGTTTTTTTGCAGTTTGTGGAGTATGAATGACAAAAGTGTTTGTGGATTTTGAAAAATGTGGTGATTGAATGCATTTTGTCTGAAAGCAATGAAAAATGATTCGCAGTTTGGTCCGTATACACTTGTATGTCGCTGAATGTGTGAAGAGTTTTGAAAATGTGGTTTCAGTATTGAACAATGCTTGTTAGAAATTGAAAAAAAAAACCTGTAATACTCTGCCCCAGCATCCCGTCTTTGGTCTGGGTCAGGCCAGGGGATCTCGTCCACATCACAGGCTATATTGGCCCTAGCCAGGCAGCGGGGGGAAATCCTCTTGCATGTCTGTTCCCCGCTGGAACGCATCAACTGGAATATTTGGCAGGCTTCTTCCATTTCATCGTCTCTGTGTCCTAGAAAAATAGCAGTACTGATTACTGTAACTTTAACACATCCTTTTTACAATATGGAAGCATTCAGAAAACTCTATCTGTATGTGAGGCAATTTGATGCATTTCTTTATATTACAGTATATAGGGAAACAGCTACAGTACATGTATGCGTTGTCACAGCACAGCTCACTGCACTCAAAGGTTACAGTAGAGAGCAGTCTGAAGCACATCTACTGTACCTGTTCTTCTCCATGAAGGTTCTTATGATCGAGGCGACGGTGAAGCGACTCAAGTGTGGCTGAACTCGTTGCCCGGCCTCCCTCATAGTCAAACCATGGACAAAGACATGGGCAGCTAGAATGGCACTGCTTGGCTCTTTGGCCTTGCCCTTCACCTTCACGTTCCTCATCCTCTTTCTTCACCTCTTCCTCCACTCCCTACTGCTCTTCCTCCTCCTCCACCTACTACTTTTCCTCTTCCTTCACCTCTTCCTCCACTCCCATCTACTCTTCTTCCCTTCCTCCACCTCTTCCTCTGCTCCGATCTACTCTTCCTCTTCATCCTCCTCCTCCTCCACTCCAGTGTCCTCAACCTCTTCCTCCACTCCCTACTTCTCTTCCTCCCTTCCTCCTCCTCTTCCTCCTCCTCCTCCTCCTCTTCCTCCTCCTCCTCCTCCTCCTCCTCCTCCTCCTCCTCCTCCACTCCAGTGTCCTCAACCTCTTCCTCCACTCCCTACTTCTCTTCCTCCCTTCCTCCTCCTCTTCCTCCTCCTCCTCCTCCTCCTCCTCCTCCTCCTCCTCTTCCTCCTCCTCCTCCACTCCAGTGTCCTCAACCTCTTCCTCCACTCCCTACTGCTCTTCCTCTCTTCCTCCTCCTCCTCATCCTCCTCCTCTTCCTCCACCTCCTCTTCCTCCTCCTCCTTTTCCTCCTCTTCCTCCTCTTCCTCCTCCTCCTTCTCCTCCACTCCAGTGTCCTCAACCTCTTCCTCCACTCCCTACTGCTCTTCCTCCCTTCCTCCTCCTCTTCCTCCTCCTCCTCCTCCTCCTCCTCCTCCTCTTCCTCCTCCTCCTCCTCCTCTTCCTCCTCCTCCTCCTCTTCCTCTTCCTCTTCCTCTTCCTCTTCCTCTTCCTCCTCCTCCTCCTCTTCCTCCTCCTCCTCGACCTCTTCCTTCATGTCTTTCTGGTTCCATTGTTCCAAATCTGACTCTGGCGCTTTTATCTATCTATTGAAGGTTCTGATTGGTCTGTGATCAATTTTGACTCTTATTGTTTCCACTTGTGTAATTGTGTGCTAACTGAGCTGAAGCTGTGCTGACTTAAGTGAACAATATTGAATGCTAGTGCTTTCTAAACGACAACATGTTGTAGACAGTGAGAAATGAAGGGATTTCTGTGTAGAGTTTTGCAGTGACAGTTCAACAAATCTGACTAATGTGTCGAAACAGGGGAATAGTGTTTGTAGTTTAGGGAAATGGGTGTGCTTTTTGATAAATTGCGTTATGGTTTTGAAATTTTAGTTCAAAAGCCTGGTTATAGTGTTTAAGCAATCAAGAAAAATTGTAATACGATGACATGTCTTCCTTAACAGGTGGATCTTAAGAACCATGAGATCAGATTCTGTCAGTGAAGCAAAGAAAATAAATAACAATTCAAGAGAAGCTGAAAAGGGGTAGATATAGGAAAGCAGTTTATCATGGCAATGTGTTGATTAAATTAGATGAATTAAATTAGCATACCATCGCATGGATGAGATGTCTTGAAGAATAAATGAGGGTGATATTAAATTGCATAAGCAGTACATTAGATTAATGCTTGATACATTAATTTACTCAGTCATTTGTTGTTATTTCTGAAAGCATATTGGCTTTGATGCGCTCTGATTCCCTTGGGCAATCCATCATTTATGTTCCCGTACAATAAACACATAATATCTAATGGCCACTACGACAGACGAACCCGATCTTCGTATGAACATAGCTTTACCATTAAAGGTGTAGTTCACCCAAAATAAAAATGCTGTCATCATTTTGTCAGCCCATCATGTGATTCCAAACAGCGTGCTGTTATTGTTTCAACAACATCAATTAGGCTTTGTGTGAAAAACAGGCCAAAATGTAAGATATTATTTAGTGAGACACTCCACAACAGTAATCAAATCTCATTCTCAATGCCACCCTTCTCTTCTTATCGGTAAAAAAAAAAAAAAAAAAATCCACCCTGATTGAGCGCGTATGTTTTGTATGCGCATTTCAGGAATTTATGCATTTTTTTATTTTTTATTATGCTATTAGCATAAAAATAGGTGGCTGGAAACGGTATAAGTTTTTGAGCTATGACATGTGAGTTTCTGCACTAATTTAACAGGTTTGTTCAAATTTAACAGAGACTGAGACCTGGCTCGGATCTAATCCATCCTCACTCTTTGCACCAACCTCTCTTCGGAGCGCCGCTAGTATCATTTAATTAACTGTCTGCCCTTCTGGCTGGATGTTTCGTTTAATGAAGCAATTTTTCTCAGTGCGCCTCAATGTTCCAAACAATTCAAAGTGGACGACTAATGTCATACAGCATTCTATTCGCTTGTTTATTTCGGTTCGTTTTTCTCACAGTAAAATAGATGTCTTAAGGTAATAAAACTTGCTCTGGCTTTAATTGGTTTTTGCTTAATTCCTCAAGACCAATTTATAATTCATTATCTTCCAATTTACTCAACATATATGGGGTGCATTCTGGGTTAATTGCTATTTAATAGAGAATATCTGCAAAAAAAATATATAACGTGCTTATGCATCAAAGAAATTGGCAATATGTGCATTGATCCGGTCATTATTAATACGTGATGTCTGAATGTATTCAACTGCGTTTGAAGGGAATTGCTGAGATTAAAAAGACTGCTTGAAAAGTTGAGGATCTTTTATGCTGGTATTTGATGTTCTCCATTGCTTTGTTGAAAAGGGCATCAGTCATATATCTGGGCTTATCGTTTTCAAAGTTCTCTCATGAAGAGCAAATCTTTACGCCGGCCCTGTTGGAATTACTTTATATTGCTCCCTCCAGGGACACTTTAGGCTACATATCTATGGCCTTAAAAGGAACAAGTTTAAATGTCACAAAGCATCCGAGTTCAAATCACAGCGTTCGATCCAGATCCAGGTATATTTAGTGTATGCTATTTTTGCAAATCACACAATTGAAAAGTGCAAGTGCATCGGCAACACTTGACCCATTAATACTAACACTTTTTTTGTTTGCTTGTACTCTATATCTATATATATATAAAAAAAAATATATAAAAAAAAAAAAAAAAAAATACACTTACATATTGCTGTCCTATTGTTAGTTTAACTGCTTCTATTGCTCTCCTCATTTGTAAGTCGCTTTGCATAAAAGCGTCTGCTAAATGATTAAATGCAATGTCATTTTTATTACTATGAAGCTGCTTTCACACAATCTATATTGCATAATGCACTATGTAAATAAATGTTTAAACATTTTAAGCCAACAAACAGTGGTATTTTCTTAAAGGAAATTGGGTAACAGTTTCTATGAAGCCTGTATGTATAATTTATTTTATTGGTATATATAATGCATTATAATACATGCATAATTCCTTATAAACAACCTCATAGTATGTTGTATCTTATATACAACAGATAAATAATCTGATAAATAATCATCTGATAAATAATCATAACAACAGTTCCAATACATTATAATAATTACCTATTTGTGGTTATACCTTTTAAGAGTACAATGCATTATGACACCAGATGAAGCCTGTATTTATAATGTATCATAAGGGAATACTTAATGCATTATAATGCATGCATAATACCTTATAAACAACCTTATAATGTGTAGGTATTATTACTGTAGTTACGGTTATTCATGAGATGATACAACACATTATAAGGTTGTTTATGGCATTATGCGTCCATTATAATGCATTATAAATGCAGGAATCATCTGGTGTTATGATGCATTGTACTCTTAAAAGTTATAACCACAAATAGTTAAGCATTATTACTGTTGTTATGATTATTAATGCGATGATATAACACATTATAAGGTTGTTTATAAGGCATTATGCATGCATTATAATGCATTAAGAATACCCTTATGATGCATAATAAATGCAGGCTTCATCTGGTGTTATAATGCATTGCACTCTTAAAAGTTCTAACCACAAACAGGCAAGTATTATAATGCATTGTGACTGTTGTTATGAATCCAGACAGATGCCGAGGCGGCCAGTTAATAAATCTGCTCTTATCCGTAAGGTGTGCGATTCTGCCGTTTAGCTCCTCAAAGACAAACGACAGTAATTTGCTGCGGTCAGAGAAATCCTGACTGACACGCGACCCAGATGCGACATGAACACACGGACGGCGTAATTTATGCCTGCTTTCTGTCTGTGTTCTCAGGGGTTCAGACCCTGGTCAGTGCGTGATGTCCTCCCTGTCACAGTGTTCTCCTGCATCAACCTACAGGCCATGACAGGTAATCCACAGGGAGAACGCGCAGAGAAAAAGCTTCCCTGTTACACCGCCAACTTTAGAATATTCACAGTCTGTGTCAAACCAGTTCACCTCCAGAGCCGAGGCGTCTTTCAAAGCAGAAGCGCCGAGTCTTGAACGGAGGCCCATAAATTGTACTTAACTATTGGTGACTGGCTATTCCCTTCAATGGCACTGCAGCGACAATCCTTATACATTTACCTGTCCTTGACAGCAAATTAATATTTATCTCTGGCCTGCTCGAGTGATGATTTATGTTGTTTTTCTGAGGGTGACCTAAAAATAGCTGAGAAAATACATGTCGGCCTTGGTTTTTACTCGAGCCGTTTTCTTGCTAATAGCTTCACGGAGCCACAAAATGCTCCACTTACAGTAGATGCACACGCAATCTTCATATAGGGTCATGAAAAAGCAGATATTCCGCTTTCAGACGGTTAGACGGAGAGAGGCGGGTATGCAAACACTTAACAGAACAAGGACTTCTCACTTCTGAGGGAAACGGGGCTAATGAGATGCTTGTTAGCTGATTTATTTGCTCAGGATGAGGGAGGCAAAGGTCTTACAGGACACCTACATCAAGTGTGAGGGGAAAAACTGCAGTAATGGGCGTTTGATCACAGATTATTTTCAGAGAGAAGTACCAATAACAAATATCAAAAATACAGTAAAAACATGTGTTTTCTATGTAATTATGTATATGTAATTTATCCGTGTGATGCAAAGCTGAAAATCAACATCATTTCTCCAGTGTCACATGATCCTTTGGAAACATGCTGATTTGCTGCTCACGAAGCATTACTTATTATATACTGAGGAAAGGCTTTGATTAAATGGTTTAGGTGGGTTTAATTAGTAATTAGGGGTTTCATATTCATATTGCACAAATACAGCAGGAATGACTCAACATTTGTGCATTGTATGTATTTGCTTTGCATGTCAAGGGTTAAAATCTTTTCAGAGCATTTTAAAGGAACATATACGTATGTGGCAAGAAGTCGAAGGTCTCCAGAGGTTTTTGATTTGAAGGACATCTTTTGGTGAAACATGTTGATTCCATTAAACTTCATGCTTTCACAATTTTTCAATTAAAGTCGCTGAAATGAGAACCACCGAACATCACACTTTCACCTTGAGTCTCGATGAGTCTCTGTAAAGCTTTGACGTGTGCTTGTTAGAGACAGTGTGTTTCCTTGAAACTTCTATGGGCATTAAACTTCTTCATAACTTCTGAGCTCTTAGAAAATGCTTTCAACAGAAGAAACTGTCATAATCATTGCATTGTGTATTTCCATCACACTTGCAATTTTCAGAAATAACCAAAAAGCTTTTAAAAACGGTGCCTGTTCATGCTGTAAATTGTGGCTCGTGTTCTCATTCTGAAATTGTTTGCAATATCAGGCATGTCCAATTGTCTAATATGCAAAAAGAGGAGAAAAGACATTACGTGTGTGGTGAGTTTTGTTGTCCGCAAAGAAGTTTAACGTTCATACTTCTTGTTTCCACACTAGCATTCCCTAAACCAGCATTACTCTTCTAAAACACCACATTTTGTTCAAATTCAAGTTCAAATGGGACGCTAACAAGACGCTAAAGACCACAGCCTGTAGTGTCTGTCGCTTCACACTCTGAGCTCACTGAAAACAAACCAAGAGATGGTGGATGAAGCACGGAAAATATACTTTTAATTCACATTCAGTTCACAAGAGTATCAATACAAGTGGGCTGATTGGTGTGGTAAAACTATTCATTTGACATTATTACAGAGCACACTTTTAAAAGTTTGTTAAGAAACATTGTCATGTCATGCACTCTCTTTAAGTGCACATAAGTGGCCTTTTGTTTAATTCATATCATGTTATCTGTAAGTACGGTTTTAGTCTTGCAAGATTTCAAGCACACTACAAGTGCACATTCAATACAATTTGTCATGCAACTCACTAAACACTAGATATACTATTATTTCCCCCCTTTGCGAATAATCAATCAAGTGGTAATTATTGAAGAGGACCTATTATGTCCTTTTATAAAGTCTTGAGTTTGCCCTCTACTAGAACAGGTTTTCCTGCTTGAATGTTGATTATTTTCCTCATATTCTCCATTGTTGCGGCTCCTCTCTTCCCAGTCTGTCAGTAACGCTCTGTTTACTTCCTGTCTCTATGAAGCCCCTCCTTCTGAAAAGCACACTGTGCTCTGATTGGTCGGCTGGAGCGGTGTGTTGTGATTGGTCGAGCGCTTTGAGTGTGTTTGGGAAATGTCCCGCCCCTTACCATAACCACCAGTTTAACACACTACTAACTAACTCAACCAGGCCCCGCCCCTTTATTCTGCGTATGAATTATTTAAATTAGGAATATTGTGAAGTCTTGTGAATCAAGACTACAACGAAGATAATCTGCGTATTATAGTGTTAGAGAGAAATTTAAATTTGTTACTAAGCTTTGTAGATTGTGTAGCTATGATCATTGCGGATAGGACCAACACATCTTACACAATAAGTTTGCACCTTTTTGTCCATGTGGCTTTCTGGGCAGGTTTTATGAGTATTAGGATTATTTGTCTTTGACTACTTGCTTTACACTTTACTTTACACTAACAAATATATATATTACAGATAATGCTGAATAATCTCATTTTGTCTCATTCACAGGAATCCTTTCATCTCTTATACACACAAACTCTGTTTCTCATACACATACACAAACTCTTCCAAATGTACACACACACACACACACACACACACACACACACCATCTCCTCCTCATCCTCATCAAACTCTGCTGACCTGCTCCCAGAAGACGCCATGAAGCCTGTGGACATCAAGCAAGATGAATGTCACATGATAGCCTAATAGTATGCCATGAGGATTCGTGTTAATGCAAAATAGTTTTAATCTTGATTCAGGAGTTGTACAGCTGAGTGGTGTATCTTACACTACACCAAGATGACACCCCCGGACTAGCTGATATGCTGTCTTATTAATAATGTTGTATGTCTTAATGTTCTTCTGTTTGTTTCCCTTTGTTTTACAAATATGACCTAATATATGTTGTTTTACTTAAAATAAATGTTTAAATAGCATTTATTTTTGTATTGTGTTATATTTTTATGCTATAAGTGGTGTTAAAAATTATTCTGCACATTAATGAGCCAATGTGTTATGATGTGGGATGTGATGGGCCAGAAAGTCCTGCAAACAGCAACATTACACACTAAAGAAAGATGAACATGAATAAAAGCAGTATAGATCCTTTAAGGCAACGTGCTTGAACCTGACCAGAACTTTTTTTTTTTTTCTTTTTTTTTTTTGGTATTCTTTTTAATAGAAAGAAAGAAAGTGCAGGAATTCCCCAGCTAATCAAGAATCTGAAGTCAATGCATTTGGTTAAAAGACTTTAAAATGAACTAGATGCTTTTGAGGAAACGGTTTTGGAGCTTGCAAACTGGTGACTTTTCAAGATGATGTACAGCCATGCTGCCAACTGATGAACAATATGAAGCATTCTAGATATAATAAAAGGGACAATTCCACCTTCACATAACAAAACACAATCCCATAAATCCACTCTCCGTCTGAACACAAGTCTTATTTTGAATGAAATGACGGTGGCGTGGATTATAAAGACAGAATGAGGGTCGCTGTCGCTGCCTGAGGCCTCTCCGTGTGGTTGCTCTCAAGTTTGAATTTACAGCTGGTGGCGTTGGGAAATAATGAAATTGTCTGTCTGCACTGGAGAGGGATTCAGCGTCTGTGCCCAGCTGGAACGAAATTACCCAGCGAAGGGCAAATGCCATTTAATTTGCAAATGAGAAGATAAGTGTATTTATCAAGTCCCTCTTTTTGAGTCAATGCGAGAACATTTGTTTTGTTTTTTTGTGCCTCAGTGAAAAATGCAGATGGAGCTTTTGAAATGGGCAGTGAACAGAAGGCTTGTTGTGGACATTCGAGATTTCAAATCCATCTTGAGAAATCTTGACACGTGTCTGTGCATACAGTAACTTTGTGTGAAGAACAGGCTTTTACTTTTCATTACAATGATCACCTCCACCATATCACTTTCAAACATGCATGTCAAGATATGTCGCATCAGGATGGACTTGGACGTCAATGAAACTAAATGGTTTTGGCTCTCGAAACAAATGTAATGCGGCAAGAGTTTGTGTTTTGAGAGCTGCAATTTTCAATGAATAAAAACTTTTGTATTTTCATACTGTTAGTCACACATTCAGCACTTCAGAACCCTTGTGAAAAAAGAAGTACTTTAGCACACTTTGTAAAAGAGTACCTATTACAGTAATAATACATTTTAAAAGAATGTAATGTTTTCGGAGACTTAATCGCATGTTATGTTCAATTAAATGAAAATATATAGTTTATATTTATATTAAATGCAATTAGCTGAGCATTAGAGTGTTTTTTGACCCATTTACTGTAAGTAGGACTTAACTTTATAATTTAATAATTACTTCTGTTAATTATATGAAATACGGTTAAAGTTACTGACGAATGTACTGACGCAAATTTACAGAAAACTAAAATATGCTTTAATGTCATTTAAAACTTGTATGTCATATGTTTAAATATATTGTTAATTACACAATTGTAGTGATGAAGTTGGAATTAAAATATGCCGTTTTCCAGATATCAAAATTTCCTTATCAAAATAAGTGTAGCTCTTTAAAACACGACAACATATTATAACAACATAATGATTTAAAATGCATTCTAAACAAAACTTTTAATTTGACATTATTACATAGTGCACTTTTTAAATGTGTGTTTAGAAACATAGTCATGAAAGTGTCTTTTCTTCCCCATTTGTGTCGTATTTCAGAGTGAAACGCCAATAACAAATGTGGGCGGGGCTTGATTTTGTCCGTGGAGAATTGATTGGATGATTGGATGGTTGTGGTTTGCTATTGGTGGATCTCATGTGAGTGACAGGTTGCCCCGCCCTCGTCATCAGAGAAGAGAAGAGCATAGGGATTAGAATGACACAAGAGTGAGTAAAAAAATGCTTTTTTTGTAACTTCCTTTAACGTAATCATTAGAAATTAAACCAATTAATCAAAAAACTTCACCAAAACTGGCTCAAACTGTTAGGCACCCTTTGAAATCGGCATGTTTTATGCATAATAAAAATGTGGTCGTATTGTGGATTTAGTGAATGTCAGGATGAGTTTCTAACCTCAGACACGAGTTTGACTGCATGAAAGCATTACATTTCTTTTCTTTCTTTCTCTTGGATTAAATACATCAAAGACCTCCTGATGCTTCACGAGAGCGCTCTCTGTCTCTAATGCACATCCATGTGTTGTACATGATAAGAGCTCTTTTAGAGACAGTAACTACTTTTTTTTCCTCACAATACGATTACTGTCACAAGAAACTGTGAGACAGACAGAGAGAGAGAGACACCTCCCGTTCTGGTGGCTTGGAGAGTTAGTTTTGTTGTTGTTCTTTTCCACACATTACGCCTGTTTGCTCCAAATGCAATTACTCTGTTTAATTAGCTCCATATTTCTCTGACTGCTAATGTTGACTTGCAACACTCTGTGAAATCTCTCTCTCAAGCATCACCAAAACGGGATGCTGTTACAAACATAACTTATGCTAATGAGAATCCAATTAGTCATTGTGCAGGAGTTTTTCTTTTGGATCTTCACATTGGATATACACTGTCTGTCACATATTCAGGTATTTCAACAATACAAGTCAAATTTCTGAAATGTTCAGCACCCGCTGAGATTACAAATCACACTAAAGAAGTACTATAGTATTGTCATGGATTATATAAGTTTGCCATTCACTGAAAAATATGACAAGACATGCAGAGCTTTATTGACTGATGATCTGAAAATAAGTTAACTATTAAAAATAACATCAGTTTTCCATATTTTGGAATACTATTACTTAAAAATACTATAACTTAATGAGAATCCTTATATTGAAAATGTTAAAATACAATTTAGAATGGAATTGGTCAACTTTTTGAAAGAGAAAATACACGTCTACTTCATTAACCTGTAAAATGTGTCAACATTAAGTGTAAATGGAATATTAAAATAACAACTAATTGTTTATTTACACCAAGTGCAAATCGCCCGCCTTATTGGCAGAGGCTATTACAGTTCTGACGTGATTGACCGAGTTCAAATCCAACTTTTACTCATTTGTCTCCCTTTTCCACCGCATATCAGCTCGGGAGGCATTCATTTTAAATAAAAAATGAGAAAATATTCGAAAAGTGGAAATAAAATGTCTAATTTATCAGTGGGAATGAAGTGTTTAAAGGGTTAGTTCACCCAAAAATGAAAATTCTGTCAGTAATTACTCTCCCTCATGTTGTTCCAACCCCGTAAGACCTTCGTTCATCTTCGGAACACAAATTAAGATATTTTTGATTAAATCTGAGAGCTGGATCACTTCTCCATAGGCTTCTAAGACATTATAGCTTGCTGGCCCAGAAAATGTATTAAAGACATTGTTAATATAGTCCAAGTGACTCCAGTGGCTCAATCTTAAGTTTATAAAGTGACGAGAATACTTTTTGTGCCCAAAAAAAATAAAAAAAATAACGACTATTCCACTTATTCCACTATTCATCTCCTTCTCTCTGGGCCTCGAGTTTTTTCACGTAGTGTAACAGCGCAGCGCTTCTGTGTTGTACGTCACACGCATCACACACATGACCAGTGTCGGCCAATAGTGAGCCTACGTGTGACGTACAACACAGATGCGCTGTGCAGTTATACTACGTGAAAAAACTCGAAGCCTATGGAGAAGTGATCCAGCTCTCAGATTTAATCAAAAATATCTTCATTTCTGTTCCGACGATGAACGAAGGTCTTATGGGGTTGGAACAACATGAGGGTGAGTGATTACTGACAGAATTTTCATTTTTGGGTGAACTAACCCTTTAATGGGTAGGGGTAGATATGGATTGTGATGGGAAAAATATGAGATAGATAATTTTTGCTCCCATGTCATATTTTTTTCCCATCACCATGTCCCTTTAGGGGTTCCATAGTTAGGGGTTGGTGAGGGCTTTAGGGACATGGACAAGTAATGTCCCTATGAGACAGCATCAATTTATGATTTTAATAAATATCACCATATACACTGAATATGTTATTATTGCATACTGTTTTGTATGAAGTACTACAATACACTGAGGTGCAGAGATAATCTGCCACTATTTGCATTAAGTATATAGCATATCCTTTATACCATATCACCCTGTTGCCCAAGACTGGTCCCCCACTGAAGCACAGCAGGGCTGAGACTGGTCAGTGCCTGGATGGGAGACTCCTGGGAAAACTAGGTCGCTGCTGGAAGAGGTGTTAGTGAGGCCAACAGGGGGCGCTCACCCTGTGGTCTGTGTGGGTCCTGACACCCCAGTGGGTGGGGACACTATACTCTCAAAGAGCACCGTCCTTCGGATGAGACGTTAAACCAAGGTCCTGACTCTCTGTGGTCATTAAAAATTCCAGGATGTCCTTCGGAAAAAAGAGTAGGGGTGTAACCCCGGCATCCTGGCCAAATTTGCCCATTTGGCGCCTGTCCATCATGGCCTCCTAATCATCCCCATACATACTGATTGGCTTCATCACTCTGTCTCCTCTCCACCAGTAAGCTGGTGTGTGGTGTGTGTGTGGTAAATAACACTTGCCTGACGGCTAATGCTACTGCTAACCCGGACGTCGACGTCACTTCAGTGATTTGGGAAAAGCACGTAAAAGTCCTGGCAGAAAGCGATGCATAAGGATGTAGGGTAACGACGCCCAGTTCCAGGAATGCACTAATATTTTGTTGGTAGTACCAGTTTGCAACAATTATTAGTTAACACTAAGTGTTCAACACTTCAGAAAAAAATAAATAATTCGTTGTTACACTACATCCTACAGGACTTTTACGTGCTTTTCCCAAACCACTGAAGTGACGTCGACGGGAAAAAAGGCGGTTTCACTTTATTTTGATGGTCCCTTTAACACGTTCTGTTGACTATAAGTAACGCTGCACCTACATGTCTACTAACTCTCATTAGAGTGTTAGTTAAGTATTAACAGACTGGTAGGGTTAGGGTTAGAATAAGTTGACATGTAGTTGCAAAGTTACTTATAGTCAGTAGAGTGTCTGTTGGAGGACCATCACAATAAAGTGTTTGCAGATATTAAGCAGACAGTCTACTAATACTCCAATGAAAGTTAGTTGACATATAGTTGCAAAGTTACTTATAGTCAACAGCACGTTCAAAAGGGACCATCAAAATAAAGTGTTACCAAAAAGGCTTCTGGGGGGTGTTTGGCTCGAGGTCATGATGCAAAGGACCCTAGGTTGATTTTACTCTGAACATCCCTTTAAGTACCCAGAAAAGTGCTATATAAATGTAACGATTACACATATTACACATATAATGTAACAATTTACACATAGTGCAAATAAAATACAGCTTTTTTCACTTAGTGAAGCTGCTTTAAAATAAAACAGTCAAAAAACAGTGAGGACTTTCCCTCCTCATTTCAGAACACCACTGACATGTTGATTGTGTGATATTTGTGAACTAGACTATATAACTGGGTTTCAAATTTGAATAAGAGTTTTTTTTTGGGGACACATTTCTGTTTGGGTCGCTCTGGCCTGTCGTCTGTGTGATCTGTACACCACTGCTTTGACAGCGATTAATGCGTTTAGGGTCACGACGGTTCGGGGTTCAATCTACGAACTGTGTCATGGTCTTGTTGAAATACATTATTTCATGTATAAGGCCAAAGGAGAGCTTCAAACTCTGCTTTCTGACACAGCTTGACTTGATTAAAGCTGGTCAGGAGCGCCGCAGCATACAAGATTAATGCAGTGGGTGGTTTTTCCATGCAGAATAATCAATAATTTATATGGCTGTATATTAAGTGCTTTTCAATAGGCAGTGAAGTATGGATTCCTAGATCAGGGACATCTCTGATTTATAAAATTTTTAAATAAGCATATAGTAAAACTCCTGAATAAATCACTGCCAACTAAAGTTTGAACAGTGCTTGTTAATTTTGACAGTTGCATGCCAGAGCTCCAATTATTATTGTTTGCTCAACTTTACGCTTGAAACAGTCTGAAAAAAGTTTGAATTTCTAGTTCTGTATTTTATTAAACCTCATTACACAGGTTCATGTTTTTAAGGAAACCGTGATACCATTGAACATTTTTCAATTAAATGTGTCCTTGCTGCATGAAAGCATTACTTTAATTTATCTGAAGGTGTCCTTGTTACAGTGTAATTACTCATTAAGTACTGAGTAGTGTTAATTAGGAATAGCTGCATGTGATTTGTAGCTATTCTATATCATGCAACAAGGACACAGTAAAATAAAGTGCTACAACAATACTTACTTAGCCCAAACTTTTCAATGTTAGTGTATCACGGTTTCCCAAAAAATATGAAGCAGAACAGTTGTCTTTCAACACTGGAAATAATCAGAAATGTTTCTGGGTTTTGGTGGGAAATATTAAATCATATTTCACAAATATTCTAAGGCAAGAGGATTATTTAAGATGAATGCAGTGAGTGGACGGGCTTATTAAAATGTCTCCAGCACAAACCCTGGCCTCAAGCATCCCATCCATTTAAAATGATTACTGAAATTTCTTATCTTGTCCTACAGAATAAACACTGACTCGTTTGTTAAACGCGTGATGAAAGATGTAACAACAAGACGTTTCGCCCCTATTATGACTTTCCCTCTTCTTTGGATGTTTACTCACACTTTTCTCGATCTATTTAAGATCCTGGAAGGCAAAAGGGTAAAAGATGTTTTACTGTCATTATGAAAGGAATCACAATGTGAAATGGATGAGTCTGCGCTCTTGCTCCGGGGCGAGATTGTAAATGGATGACCCGTGAGCTCTTGACAGCACCAGTTTACTCCGTTCACGATGGCGAACTGCTCGAGTCATGAAACCATTAACCAAGTGCTTGTACAGTGTCTGAGAAAGTGAATGCATGAAATGAAACACTTTCAATTTTATTCACACGGAGCATGGGCTGTGCATGGATCAACACCCTTGTTGATCCTGAAACTGCATTAGATTTGTTGGATCATGGTTATGCTGTAAGACCGGGCTGGTTACCTTTCATAACATCTCACAAACTGGGCAGTGAACTGTAAACAAACATGAACATTCAGCATCATGACCTTCAGACACCAGAAGGCAGTCAGCAGAAGAGAAGCATCTTTCCCTCTTCAACCTCCTGGCAGTGAAAGGTTGTTGTTTTTAAAGGTTTGCTGTGTGTTCGGCCTCATCCATCTTCCCTTCTATCCAAACAGATGCCAAGAGAAAGATGCCGTTCCTTGCATTTGAAGATGAATTGAATTTGTGAATTTCCAACCCGATCTCACGGCAATTCAAACTAATTCATACGACCTCACTGACGAATTAGTACGATGTTTGCTAAATCGTACATATTTAACGAATTGCCCAATTCGTATGAATTCGTACGAATGACCCCTGACCCCGCCCCTAAACCTGCTCATCACTGGAGTTTTGAATTCGTACAAATTTTGTTTAGAATTAATTTAGAATTCATACGAATTGAATTAGTCACCTCGTACTCACTCATGCGAATTTGTACGAATTGGTCGTGAGATAGCATTGGAATTTCCTTGTTTTAGGCTACGTCTACATTACTACAGATGCATTTTAAAACGCCATTTTCGTTTCAAAACGCTCTCCGTCCACATTAGCTTTTTCAAGAGTTTTCCAAATGTTTAAACTGAAATGTTTAAATTGTAAAATGTGTGCAGCCCAGGGACTACAGATGAAACTTAGCTTCGTAGCTAATTCTGGGACAGTTTCTTACTGTCCTTCATTTCTAAATGAAGTATTGCATTATTTACAAACCAGTTATTTAGGAGTTGTCAGTGATTCATAAGATCACTTAAGTGTAAGTAAATGTAGTAAATGTAGGGAGTTGTAAAGCATTTAGTAGTGGTCAGTTCACTATTTGTGTGAGCTCATCTAAAGTGAGGACTAGTTATGCCTTGTAAAGCATTTATAAAGGAGATTTAAAGGCTCAGTTTTCTTCTAAACAGAAAAAGGAAACAAACAACACAGTGATACAGAACATAGGAATATTTAACAGTCTTTAAATCTCCTTTATAAATGCTTTACAAGGCATAACTAGTCCTCACTTTAGATGAGCTCACACAAATAGTGAACTGACCACTACTAAATACTTTATAACTCCCTGAATTAACCCTGAATTACAGTAGAAATACATGTTAATAAACCATTTATTAACACACTAAGTAACTATTACTATATGTCTGAATAATATGATGTATGAATGTACATTTAAATCGTTTATTAATCATTTACTCACCCTTTCTAAGTGATCTTATGAACCACTGACAACTCCTAAACAACTGGTTTGTAAATAATGCAATACTTCATTTAGAAATGATAAATTGATCATTAATAAAGTTTGAAAATACAATTATTAAACACATTATAGATATGCTTATAAATCAAGAATAAAGCATTTATAGCTGTATTTATAAACTGCTTATTAATGTCAATTAATGCTTTATAAATGATGAATTAACTCTTTACTAATGCTGAACTAATGATTAATAGCGTGCAGTTATTATAAAGTGTTATTTCTCCCCACTGCACATGCGTAAATCCTCATAAAAGCTCACTGAGATGATACAGAAGAAACAGAGTTCTCATGCTATCATTTTATTCACTGATGTGTCCAGGTCGCTCTCACTCACCATTAGATGTTTGGTCTAAAAAGCTAAAACTGCTCTCATGTTTTGCTGCAGGAAAGCAATCGTGAGTAAATTTTCGGTCATCTTTGCAGGACTGTGATATGAAGAGTGTTCAACAAAATATAGATTTAGCAACAGTGTGAAAGTGAATAGCACATAACAGGCACAGTATATAGTATCATAAGCTATATTTATTTTGAGTGATATGTATGTTCATACCTATACTGTATGAACATACATATCACTCAAAATAAATATAGCTCTTTGGCTGAACATGATTCAGTCACGGACAGTGGTGATTATCAATAAATCAAAAGAAACAGAGCCTCTGCCTGAAAAATCAAATAAAAAAATAAAATAAAATAAACGTTTTATTCTAGCTTCATGCATTCCTTTTTTTTCTTTATCAACACTTGAATGTGGGTAAGTTTCATAAAATAAAATAAAACAACATGTTTGAGCAAAAAGCTGAAAAAAATCATGTTTTTGTCAAAGACAACATCCAGATCAGATTCAGAACGATGAGCTAAACACAGATAGAGTTGATCGAGTCCATCAACACCCCTAAAGCTTCACAGTCCTTTAGCTTGTCCTGAATTAATTCATTTACTTATACAATTAATAAAGGTACTAAATTAAGAGTTTATGGCATTAAGATACTAAACTAGGATCGCGTGACACAAACACATGTTTTAGCTTCAGGTTCTAAAGGGTTAACGTATGTGATTTACTTTATGCATGTGTATTTATGTTTGAATAAAAGCTGAAATTAAATCCATTCATCATATAAAGTGACCATATCACTTCACAAGCCTTTGATTAAACCTCTCAATTCATATGGATTCTATTTATGACGGTTTATGTTACGACATTTGGTTGCAACTCTCAATGCAGGTTTCATTAAAAATATCTTCATTTGTCATTCATTTCTACAGGTTTGGAACGATATAAGGCTGAGGACATGCTGACAGAATCTTCATTTTTGGGTGAACTGTCCCTTTAAAACTTGATGAGATGACAGAATTTAATTTGTTATTAGGGCATATAGTGTCAAACTGTCAAATGTGGAAAGGACATGGTTGTCTTTTAATGCCCATGAAAGAGCTGAAACATACAGTAACTCAAGCCAAATTCACTCTCATTCATTCTGATGCAGAGAATATTTCATAATCACAGGTCACTCACAAACCATATTTGGATAAGTTTATTTATTTATTTTCTCGAATGACTGCCTCGTTTGGATGTAGAAAATGCATTTGATAAATGTTATGTACATATTTATATACAGTATATTGTGGTGGGATGAGTTGGTTCTCACTGTCCAACACAATATTCAAAGGTCCCCTCTTTATATAGGCTACAATATTTATAATGTAATCAATTATGACAAAGTTTTTAGACTTTTTTATTATTATTTACCGAATGAGAGAGTATTGATATATTACATTAATTAGTTTGTGTGTGTGTGTGTTTTTACAGCATTTTAGCATTTTTATGTAGATACTAAACTAAGAGTTTACTAAAATAAGATGCTAAATTAGGATCAATGATTGTTTTAATATATTTATAATACTTTATTGATTCGGTTAATAAATTAATCTAAATTAAGAGTTTGCCAAAAATACTACATTTGGTAGTATTTTTTTATTTATTTTTTTATTATTATTTTTTTTAGATATATTAATAATAATTTATTCGTTTTAATTTACAAAGATACTTCTAGAAAGTTATCCATGTGGTCCCTGGTTGAGAACTAGTAGAAATATGTTTTGAGGATTTCTAAAACTTTTACATTATGAATATGATCATCAGGTTTTGCTCATGCGGCTCCAGTGATGCGTCATTAAAGTTTAATGCAGACTTATAAATTCTGTAAAACTCTGTGTAAATGTAAATTTTCGGCTTGAAAATTCTTACACGAACAATGCGAAATAAAAGTCTCAGACTTTGGACCCGTGTGTGTGTGTGTGTGTGTGTGTGTGTGAGAGAGCGTGTTTGTGTGGGGTGTGTGTGTGAGAGAGAGTGTGAGAGTATGTAAGTGTGTGTGTGAGCGTGTGAGTGTGTGTTAGTGTGTGTGTGTGTGTGTGTGTGTGTGTGTGTGTGTGTGTGTGTGTGTGTGTGTGTGTGTGTGTGTGTGTGTGTGTGTGTGTGTGTGAGCGTGTGAGAGGATGTTAGTGTGTGTGTGAGCGTGTGTGTGTGTGTGTGTGTGTGTGTGTGTGTTATGGTGGAGCAGCTCTCAGTCACTTGATTATTAATCATGCAGGAAAACTGAATAATACACTACATGTCCTGATGCTCTTTTTTTTACAGGTAACAAACATTATATTTTGCATTTGCTTCAATATCACTTATGAACTCTGCATGTGATTCAAAAATCACAATAATATGACGTCTTGTGAATTTAGTATTATCTAAATTCTTAGATAATTATTTTATTTAATAATTTAGTTATTATTATATTCGTATTATCTGAGTAAAATGGGACCTGTTTCCACTTATAAACTGCTTTTTCAACTAAGAATCCAGAGATGTTATGTCCCAGATGGGATTTACAGGCATGATCCCAATCAGTCTTGCTTGCTTTTTCAAACTATCTCTGTTTTCACCTTGGCTCAGCAATCTTTGGATATGTTTATTGTGTTTTAATGACAGGGAATATGATGATGAGTTTGGGTTATGTGTCTGTCTTTACTCGTGATTTTAGGGCCCGAGGCGTGAATGTCATGTGACACTGACTATATGTGGAAAGAAAATGATGTCATATCAACACTGATTGGCTGATGACCGCAAGAACACACTTTTCTGAGAATCACTGGTGAAGAATCTTCAATATAATAGAACATTACCAATGTGTTTACCAAGTTTGAATATGTAAGGCTACAGTGGAAGACTATCAGATTTTGCAATAGTCTTATGGACTGCTTTTATGCCGCCACTTTACTGTATGGAAAAGCAACTTATATTTTTTTTTTGTGCTCCTTAGAGTTGATAGCAACAACAGAGTGAGATATTGAGGCATTTGCATAAAAGTCAGAAGAACTGTGTTCCCTTATGACATGCATATTTCCATAGAAATGTGCCGCTGGGACTCTAACTTCATGTGTGAGGATCATGTTTCTGTGAGCAGCAGATTTCAGTCACACATCCATAAATTTGTATTTATGGCCACTTTCCTTCAGCTGGCATTCAGGGCAGGTTTCAGCTCGTTCAGCTGCTTTTTTTTTAATTAGCAGTAATTAAATAAAGGCAGATATGGATGCATTTGGCAAGGAAGACAAACCCTTTTATCGCCTCTCAGATGACAGACAGCCATTGGGTCAAAACACTATTGACAATCGACTGACTAAAATACAGATGGAGGGCATTATCGGACGAATGCTAAGTGTGTAGCATTTGCTTATTCTAGAAAGAGTTATCTACAGATACCATTCTGGCAGACTGAATGATGCTGTCAAATGAAGAAGCTGACTGACATGTTATTTAACTAATAAGGGGTGTGTTACCCGTACAGCAACATAACTCGTGACTTAACTACCGTATGATGCATCGTTGAAGAAATCAACTAGCTAGTCACGACTGTTTTCCGAAATCATACTGTCACAAATTGGTCGTTCAACCACATTGGTTAATGATGTCACGCATGTGGTGGAGTAATCATTTCTTTTAATGAATCTGTTTGAGATCGAATAAATGTTAGATGTTTTGCTAATAAATAATGGACATGGCATCTAAAGACTATTTCTCATTTTTCTCAGTTATTTTGCTTTATTTCCAGATTCAATCATAGTCTCGTTCTTACACACTAGAGCTCGTTCACACATGCGCACTCTTCAGAAAATGGGGTTTAAGGTTCTCAAAGTCGCTCGTGTTGTTCGTTGTTGTTGTTGATTCTGATTGGCTTGCATGGCTTTATCCTTCTCCTACACTTCCGCCCATAGGTTTGGCATAGTTATGATGGCGCTCGACGGCGTATTTATGCGGGTTGATGTAAACGACAACTTTTTTTGAAAACGATGTTGTGTGCACGATGTTATTATTGAAAATGGTGGGGGGGGGGATATTTGTTTCTCTAAATACCCGGCTATGTGTAAATGTGGCCTAATTCTCTTGACAAACTGAAAGACGTAAATTACATTTGTTTGTATTCTACATAAAATATATTTTACTGAATGTCAGTTTGCTTATTTTGCTCAAGATCAGGATTTATTGAGTCCACATGTCATGCAAACTAGAAACTCTGCTTCTAACCACAGTTCGAGATCTGTCGCTCCAAACACACAACTCTGCGATGCTGTTTGTGAATGTTCATTAGAACGATGGTTTCGGGAAACACCGACTCGTTGAACTGCTGATAACGAATGAACTTGCGAACATAGTTGGCTAATGATGCTTTTGGGAAACGCACTCCAGATCAGTTTAAGCCCGTCAAAGAAAACCAATCATTTGATTGGATAAGAAGCAGGAAGACCCGCCCTCACATTTTGCAAAACTATGGAATGAGAAAGTCCTGCAATCTCGAATGTTAAAGAGACTTTTGCATTGCTTTTTATATCACATGTTTTCTTTTGTGGAAATAAGTTAAATATATTGTATGCTAATGTGTACATTTTATACGAGTACAAATGCAGTGTGGTAAAACATTATGTAAAGATAAAGTTTTAATGCATTAAGTATTAGTCTGTTATCTTTGTACTGAATGCTGAATAAATGAAAGCCAAATATTATTTGATTCCATAAGAGCATAACAGTGAGGCATTTGTACATTAACGTTAACATTGCAAGAGAAAATAAACGTTCATAAACTGCAGATGCATGCAATGTTTCTTTTATTTGCCTTTGTTTTACTAAGTTTTTACTAAACCTAAGCATGCATTTTTGTGCTTGCAATCTGATTCACAAATCTTACTCTGCACATCGATCCATCCATTTTTGGCAAGAGAAACGCAGCCGCTTTACTCTGATAGCTGCTATGTGCCGCTCGTGAGAAAGTCCATCTGATCTTGGAGGATTTCGATGAGAAATGTTCATTTTGAGATTTCTGACTTTAGATATTTAGATACTGTGGAGATCTCAAGGGAAACACATGTGAGATGAAACATTGACAAAGCAGGAGACTTGTCTAAACAATTAGGCTACACAGATCTCATTTTTAATTGGTCTTTCTTGGCAGACCAATTCGGAAAGAATTACAAGATGCATATTTGCGGCATAGCATATACTAAACAAACGAAATACAAGGCTCACTAATACAGAATCATATTAAATTTATATGCAAACACAACTAAGCATAGCACCACACTTCTATTCAAGATCATGGTCAGATACACAGAAAAAAAATCATTTGATGGATATTTTCATCATAGATGTAATGGCTCTTTAATCAGTAAAGTTTGCTTTAGAATAATCATCATGCACACATGTGAGCTGCCTACACGTGTTTCCAGCGCTCATAATTGGTTATGTGCAGCTTTTATTCACTAATGGGTGTTTAATTGCACAGTGCTGTTGGCTTGAATTGATAAGAGAAATAATTAAGTTAGTTTGCACTTGAACTGTGGTGTGTATATGTAGGCTATTTATGTGTGTTATAGCTGTAGTTTGCATAGTAACACATTCATCCTAGAAAGTAATCTCAGGTGCAGTTAGTAATTCATTTAAAGCAATTCAACCTGTGAAACTTGAGGAAGTGTGTCGCTAGTGATGTATAATTTACACCTTTGCATGAGCCAGGTCTCACTCAAATAGCTCACATTCATTACATTATAGATAGACTGGCATTAACATATGGACAGACCCAGCTAACAGAGAACGTTTTCAGAAATGTATCTAACATTCTGACATTATAAACATACGTTCTTCCAGTAACATTAAAGCTGACATATTATGCCCATTTTCACAAGATGTAATATAAATCTCTGGTGTCCCCAGAATATGTCTGTGAAATTTCAGCTCATAATACCCACAGATCATTTATTATAGCTTGTAAAATTTGCCCCTTTTTGGGTGTGAACAAAAACCCTTTTTGTGTGTGTGTCCCTTTAAATGCAAATGAGCTGATGTTCAGAAGAGGGCGGAGCCTTTACACGAGCTTCAGAAACTCCGGCAATAACAAAACAGGCCAATCTCACTCATCCAGAATCCCAGAATAACCAGTAGCGAGTGCAGCCTTACGGAGAGACTCAGGAAGAGCTTCTGAATGTTAGTGGAGACATTTCTGTAGTTGTTGCTCAGATCATCTCATCATCATGTTTAACTTCTCCACAAGTGTCCACAGTTCCTGAGGTCTTTATAAGACAGCGGTGACATGTTCTGGTCAATAGTGTTCAGTGCTCGTCTGTGCTCAACCACAGAACAGCTTCAGGCTTTGCTGGATCTTCTGCCATTGCGTTAGAACTGGTCTTGTCGAAACCAAATGTCGGCTGGTGTGTGTAAACGTGCAGATTAAGGGCCGGTAATATTATAATAAGATCCTCTTCATACGTCAGAAGGAGAGCGAAATCTGACCGGCTTATTTTTTGACATCCTTGCAGAGAAAAGCTCACCAAAACAAAGTTACTGGGTTTCACTTTTCACGTTTTCTGGGTTGATAGATTCACCGGAGACCCGATTATATCACTTAAACACGGGAAAATTCTGAATTCATGATATGTCCCCTTTAAAAGAATGTTTGTTCAGAGTTATCTGGTCATGTTCTGAAATTTTTAGCACACAAACATTATCGATATATCATTCATGGAATGTTTTTATTTTTTATTTATTTATTTTTTATGTTACAACTTGTTTCAGAATGTTCCGAGAACATTCAAAAGTAACATTCTCAGTGTTTGCAAAATGGAATGTTTCCTTAACTTTCATAGAACCAAGAAAAATCATTTTTAAAAACATAAAATAAAAAAAATAATACTAAAAAAAACTTTCAGAGAACACGTTTTCATAACTTATGGGGACATTAGCAAAACATTCTTAGAGCAAATTTTTGTTTTTGCTGTGGAGTCAATGTCCCCCGCTGGTTGATCTCATAATTATTTTATGAATTTCCTGTCTTAAGATGTACTCAAAAAAACACACCAGCACTTAGAGTAACCCATGAGGAAGTGTCAGGATCATGTGCCGTCGATCTGTTAGGATTGCACTTCTATCGGCAGTGTCAGCCCTCCACACCTGTTTATTTCCTAATAAGTAATTTGAGTGACAATCTAATCTGGCATTCAGCTCATTTAGAGCCTTGCATTGGCTCCCGTGAGAGAGTAAAGTGTTGGCGAGTGTGTTTGATGTCGGGGGTGTAGATGGCCGATAGCCCCGTACCAACGCGCCGCAGCGGCTCAATAACACACGTTTTTGAAGCAGGTTCAGTCATCTCAGCATTCTCTGCCTTTCTTCTGCTGAACCTCCCTCCATGTGCGCTGGGAGCAAAGATAAGTCCGATTCAAAGCCTGTAACGGCCTCAGGTCTCAGTGTGTGTGTTCACAAGCACAAAAACACATCTGCGGGTGTGTGTACACGGGAGTTCTTGTGCATGTTTCCATGTGTGTTTACTTTGTTTTCAATCAAGTGCACTTTTTATCTTCAGTGTAAATCTGCTAAAAATAAATGAAATCCCTTCTGAAGAAGTGCACTTTAGCAGACTTTTAAAAAGATTACTTTTTACTGAAATAATATGCTTTAAAAATTCAACATATACTGCCTTGCTTCAGTAGGACATACTTCTTAGCAAACTTTTAATCACAATGGTGTCAATTTGTATTGTTCTCGGGTGCAAGAATTCAAAGAGTAAATGTTTAGCAGGAGTGAGTTTGAGCCCCTTTCACACAGAGATTCAGGAAAATACACGGATAATGTGTCCCGGGATTTGTCCCGGGATCGTTTGATTTTGGTTCATTCACACTGCCAGTGATTTTCCGGGAATCTGTGAGTGCGTTCACAAAGATCCCCTAAAGACACGTGACCTGTAACGTACGTGTCAGAAACATGTTGTGGTACAACAGCAGAAGTGTTTGCATTGCTTTGAACAACATGGCAGCTGATCAATTAGATGTTGATGTTAAAACTTTGTTGTTTATGTACAACATGTTTCGTGTTTTTTTTTCGATTATGAGTTTTCAACGTGTTAATTCGATAAGCTGTCATTAAGTTGTGCGTCAAGTTATCACTACGACACACCCCTTACGGCATTGGTCCTGGCTTTTGTTCACACAGGGCGCGTTCCGGGACTGTTCCCGGCAATGTTACTAGGTCCCCATCCCGGCATCGATCCCGGCATCAATCCCGGGACGTGTTTGCGTTCACACAGAAGGCACTCTAGCAATTTTACGGCAATTTCCCGTGATCAACGTGTTGTGTGAAAGGGGCTTTAGTTACATTAACCATATTTTTGCCTGCTGCATGTTTTGTGCTCTTACCTGACTTGCAAATAGGCCCGTTCACACTAAGGACGAAAACTATAATGATAACCGTAAAGATATAGCACTAAATATAAGAGAATAGCAGTCCACACCACAACTATAATGATAACGGCACAGAAAATCAATATCATTGGAATCACTTTCAAAACTATTTGTTTCTCCAGCTGATGAATGATAAAAAACATTGACAGCCAAATCAGAATCAATCCTGGTTTAAGAGGTCAAGCATTTACACTGACAGACAACAAAAATGCAGTGTGCTTAGAAACAGGGCAATATTGTGGGTTGATGATGCCAGTATAGTTTTCGTTATTGTTATCGTTCTTGATGTGAACAAGTCCTTTAGTGATTCTGGTATTCTATTAGCAAATCTGAAAGATTAAGGGTCTGGCATTGAGTAAATGAAAATCGGACACCAAGCATGCATTCGAAAATCTCACTGCACGCAATTGGATAACACTACGATCAATCACAACAATAAACCCCAGCTACCAGCGGAGATAACTGGTGGATTAGACTCTTGCCGTATCCGGTCGGCAAAACAGCAAAAACGTCCTTCTTGCAAAGGAACGATTCGAGCGCCGTCTTCTGTTCCTCTTTTAGATAAAAAGCCAAGTCTAACTCGTTCATTGTAGCGGCCAAAGCCGTTTCAAACAACTGGTGTTCATCCATAGCCATCTTGCAATGTTTACTAATGACTTCGACGTCACAGCGCTGTCGTCATCTCGCCTCTGGCCCGCCTATATTAGATAACCCGATGTGATTGGTGCAGCTCGGATACAAGGGCATATTTAATGAGCATCATTACAAGCAAATTCAACTTGTGCTCTCGCGAGAACTCTGGATTTCCAGGGTATTATTCTATCAGCAGTCACAGTTTATTCCTAGTGAATTGCATCCACAGTATTCACATATACTGTATCCAGCTGAAGAATAATTTTACATTGTTCTTTGCAACACTCAAATTATATGACAACATTTCTTTGGCATACAATACCATTTACTTGTGTTGTTGCGTTCCACGTTTTCTTCTAATTGAGTTCACAGAGTTTGGATGTTGCGCGCGAGTCCATCACAGACTGACAGTTTGAGGTTCATCACGAGCTACACGATGAAGATTAAAAGACATTTACAGTTTGCATTCATTCATTTAGCAGATGCCACTATCCAAAGAGACTTACAAATGAGAACATTATAAGCGCAAACAATTATTCTGAGCAAGAATACAATATGTATAACGCCACCCAGATTTCAACAGAGTTGAGAAACAACAGTTAAAGTAAATAATTTCCTTCTTACACACCTATCATTAGTCCATCTTGTGAACTTTGTTTGCACAGTGAGCCTGACAGCATTTGTTCATCTGTATTTCATCTGCAGTATTGAGTGGATTATTGCTTCATTTTAATAATTCATGAGCAGGATCCCAATAATGAGCTGCATTGTTGTTCAGCTGGAGTCGGTCTGTGTCTAAACAACCGTAATGCTGACTGTTTTAAAAGTAAGTTTCTTGGGACGTGTACTCATTTGATTCAATGCATACATTAAAAGAGCAAAGACCTCATCTTCAGAAGTGACAGAAGCCAGAACCCATGGGATGTCTGAATCATTTCTCTCCCTGATGTCTCCAACATGTCAACTAACTCTCATTAGAGAATTAAATGAGAGTATATATATATATATATATATATATATATATATATATATAGCTTTTCAAATACTCTTGTACAGATTTAATAGACTTAAGTTACTTTATTTTCTCTATGCATCCAATTGTGTTTTGTCAGACTATCAGAAGACAATTAATTAAAATGAAATCAGCTCTAATTAGCCTGTCTTTAGCCCTATTCACACGGGATAAGTATTACCTGGTGACCTCTAGTCATTTGTAATAATTGCGGAGGTTGTCTGTGATCTTAATCCCGTGCGAATCGGCCATGTCTGTAATTTGTAAAGTAAAAATTTCCCCGCAAATGACCTTCCATATCTCGCCGAACACCGAGGTCCTGTGATAATATTAGTCCTGTGCGAATTGGCATCTCTGTGATTTGGCGGGGTCGTTTATAATTTTTTCAAGGTTTTTGTTTCCTGTGCGCTTTTTTATCCATCTTTCGTGAAGAATAAAGGCTGCATTGGAGTGTTCTAATAGTATTTTGGATGCTGGGTCATATCGCTATACACCATACAACTATACAATTTGCAGAAAGAGAAAGCTGAAAACCATCAGAAGAGCAAAAAGAATAATAAGATGGAGATGAATGACATGTATTGCAGCATGCGGTGAGGAACATTCTTCTGTTTATGATCATACCTATAATAACAACAAGACATTTCCAAGCAATAGCCTATTGACATCATATCCGGGAGATAAGTCAGTAAATTCGAGTAAAATCACAGGCTTCGCTTATCCTGTGCGAATGCACCACACAAAATTCAGATGTGGGGGGGTAATTTCTAAATCACACAAGGTCCCCAGATAATACTAAGCCAGTGCGAATAGGGCTTGAGTGAACACTAATCACACTAATGGTGAATTCAAAACAATGAACTATTTTCACTATTATCACAATGCAGCACCAAGATAATCACCTAGCTGGCAATGCTTACACAGTAAAATTGTGAATACATTATCTTTTTGAATATTACTGTGAAATATTGCAGGTATTAAAACAGGTTACATGTTTGTAACATGCTTTGCTTGTCATGTTATTATGTTATATACTGCTCCCAATAAGTGACAAAATAACATTTTCCTATTTACATGTTGTGATTTGTATTTGACACCTGAGAAGCCCCGTGGTGAGGAGTTGGAGTAAATCACTCAGCAGAAGTAGCAGTGCTTCGTCTTCTGAGAATATAGTTCCCAGTATGTATAAGGTTAGAAGATGGCTGTGTCTCATGTGACCTTGTTACTTACACACGCTGTGACTATACAAATCACAACATGTAAATAGGAAAATGTTGGCGTTATTTTGTCACTTATTGGGAGCAGTATGCTAGCTGGAGCCGTTTACCTCCAGTCTTTGTGCAAAGCTAGGCTAGCGGTGGGTGCGTCAGACAGAGTTACGGCACGCACGGAGATGAGAAGGGTGTGTATGGACTTATCTAACTCTGGGGGACACGGTGAATAAGCTAAAGTCCCAAAAAGTCAGTGTGTTCCTTTATGATGCATCGTTGAAGAAATCAACTTGCTAGTCACGACTGTTTCCCGAAGCAAATTGTCGTAAATTGGTCGTTCAACCACGTTGGTTAATGATGTCACGCACATGGTGGAGTAATAACTTTTTAATGAATCTGTTTTTTGATCAAATTAACTCTAGATGTTTTGCTATTAAATTACAGACATGACATCTGAGGACTATTTACACATTTTTCTCTGTTTTTTTGCTTTATTTCCAGATTCAATCATAGGCTCGTTCTTAGAGCTCATTCACACATGCGCACTCTTCAGAAACTACGCTTTAAATCTCGACAAACTAAAAGACGTAAATGACATTTGTATGTATTCTAAATAAAAGACACAGGTTGTACTGAATGTCAGCTTGCTTATTTGACTCAAGATCAGGATTTATTGAGTCCACATGTCCTGCAAACAAGAAACTCTACTTCTAACCACAGGTTTGAGATCTGTCGTTGGAAACACACAAATTTGCGATGCTGTTTGCGAATGTTTGTTGGAACGATGGTTTCGGGAAACACTGACTCGTTGAACTGCTGATAATGATGGAACTTGAGACCATAGTCAGCTAACGATGCTTTCGTGAAACACACCCCAGATTGGATAAAGATTGTGAGAGTTCAGATGCAATTTATGGACATGCTAGAAGAGCATCTGCCAGTTTCATACGCCAGTGAAGGAGATAAACTGATGTCAGCTGAACTGAGATGCTGATAAACTTTAACATCACACAGATCTTACTCTCACTGAGAGGCAACTGCTGTTTGTAGCAAATTAGCTCAAAAGATATATATATAATTAATTTGAACGGATTATAATTAATTATACATATTTGAGTTATTTTTGGAATTAAAAATAGTTCTAAATTAATGTAGCAGAATTAATAGTACAATTATTTAATCAGTTCATCCAATGAAGAGAAAGCATGATCAATTATTAATTCTAGGAAATATATTATCTTCCTGGCCAAGAAAGAATAACCTTTTCCAACTAAAGTAAATAAAGTACTAGCAGGGTAATAGCATACTGTAGGGATCGCTAGATCAAGATGTTTAAGTGACTTATATTTTTGTGAGTGGCAAACACAGAGACAATAAAGTGTGGATATAATGGTTTAATAAATGAAACTAGGGTAGGCTACACACACAACTAAACCAAGCAAAGATTGTATACAGAATCAAGAAAGTAAAGAAAATGGAAGAAAGAGAGAGAGAAGAAAAGAGAATGGCAAGATTACAATTAGTTAACCACAACCTACGAGAAACATCAGAGAATCAGGGTCACCTTGAAGGGGCACAATAACTTAGAAACGCATCTAAAGGCTGCGGACGGGGACTTGCATTGACTTCGGTTGCTGAACAAGTCCAGATGCAGGAGATTCTTGATAATTTCGTCTGGAGTGCGCTGAAGCGTTCGTTTGGGTTCTTGGTGTGGTCCACGTTGAATCCAAAGAAGTTAACTTGAAGATGAAGTTGCCGGAAAGAGACAGGAGAATGTTGTCTCAAAGAGACTGAGCAAAGATCTGAACTAATCAGATACTCTTAAAGGTCATATCAGTTCACACCCATTTGTTGAGGTGACCAATCAAAGATGACCGGAAGAAAGTCTTTGTTCCATCTTATCCCCATTTGCATGTTCATGGTGGCATGGAGAATTTGTGCAGTCTTTACACAAAAGTATGGTAAAAATATTTATGATGCAATTTATCATAACATGTTGTACACCATTGATTATAAAAATCAAAAGAGGGGATTTGAAGACATTAAAGCAGTGATACATCATCATTGGATAGGATGTCAACATTTGAACAGAGGCGGACAGAGTACACAGCTTCATTACTTTTTTTTTTTTTATTGCTCCATGGTAAAACACAAAACATTTCATTTTCTTCTTTAGATAATTTAAATTCCCATGTGCAAAAGGGAACAGAAAGAAGATACAATCTTATAATACAGTATCTGTCCCCTATTCCAAAAAACAAAATAACCTTTCTGCAGCTTGCAGCCAAAATTACATTGACAACAAACAATGTTGGTTTAAATATCAGCATTCATGCAGTATAATAAATCAGGCAATGCCCAGACAACAAAACAACAAGTAATCCAATACATATAGAGGAAAACAAAACAAAACAAAAAAACAACATGGACCTCACCATATTAATACTAACCGAATTTACTCTGTTTATATCTATACTTATACTGACCAATATTACTTGAGTAAAAGTACAGATACCCCTTGCTAAAATTTACTCAAGTACAAGTAAAAGTACTACAGTCAGATGTCTACTTAAGTAAAAGTACTGAAGTACTTGTTTTTAAAAGTACTTGAGTATCAAGAGTACAAGAGTACATTTTCTAAATATTGCATTACTACTGCCACAGTGCTTACATTGGTAAACACAGCAAACACTTGAAGCGAAAACTATCATTAACTTGTTCAGAAAACTGAAATAGTCTGGCGAGGTGGGGCCACGGGTTGGCACATTCCCGGGATGCGATATTTTTTTTCCCAGGATGGTAGGGGAAGACTCATGAATATTCATTAGGGAAGTCATCCCTGATTGGTGTAATGATCTACCCCTAACCCCACCCCTAAACCTACCCGTCACTGGGGTTAAGACCAATCAGGGATAACTTCCCTAATGAATATTCATGAGTCTTCCCCTACCATCCTGGGAAAAAAAATATCGCTCCCGGGATGGACCTTCATCCATTGTTTCGTCCATGGTTTCGTCTCTTATCTAAATCTGACCATGGAGTTGACTTTGGCGGAAAGCTGAAGGTGATTGTTGATAGGCTGTCCCAATCAGTGGCACCTGCACAATCCAATCACATTTGAGAGGGTTTCCGAGATGTTTCTTTTTTCCTTTTTTTTTAATTTTTTTTTTAGAAGAAGTAACAGGTACTCACAGTTATGGATAGAAATGTAGTGGAGTAAAGAGTACAATATTTGCCTCTCAAATGTACTTGAGTAAAGTCATGAGTACTCCCCAAAAATGATACTCGAGTAAAGTACAGATCACTCAAAATTGTACTTATGTACTGTACTCAAGAAAATGTACTCAGTTACTGTCCGGCTCTGCATTTGAAGTTACTCTAACATAACTAAAGAATCATAACTAGGCTAATAAAACATAGGGACATGCTTAAAACACAGGAGAAATACTATAAACTTTTGTGAAAGTTTGTGGGTAAGAATGGAGTAAGTGTCCTTGTGTATTGGAAGTTTGTCTCTATAGTCTTTGACCAAATGGCTCGTGCCGTCTGGACTCCTGTGCTGTCTTTGAGCGTTGCAGACTCAGTCTCTTGCTGAGATCGTTCAGGAGAGCGAGTTGATAACGGTCTTTGAAGAAAACTGGTTTGAGGGCCGATGACAACGGGGAGAGGGGGAAGGTTTTATGATGTCTAGAGCATTTTGATTGAGTGCATTCGTTACATGTTCCAGTCAGAGTTTCCCAGTATTGCACTGATCTTGTCGAGCTGCATTCACAGCTGGGGTGAAATAATGTAATCGTGAAGCAATTATGCCTGATCATTTATTTGGTGAGTTATTAGAGTAAGGCAGGGTTATGATTATGTATGATCATCTGGCACTTTTATTTGTCTGCTGAAAGGCACACACAATAAATGACACCTATATATAAATGGCACCCTATATGTATAACATTCAAATATTTTAAAGAGGAGCTATTGAGCTTTTTTCCAGGTTCATCTTTCTTTAGTGTGTGATTTTGCTGTTTGAGCATGAAAAAGTTCCTCTGCAAAATTCCAGTTCTTCTCTATATCAGTGATTTTGAACTCCATGAAACGCCTTCATTGTAAACGTCTTGAGTTTCTTCCGGGAACAAACACGTCACAATATTCCTCATTTAAATAATTAATGCGCAGAATAAAGGGGCGGGGCCTGGTTGAGTTAGTTAGTAGTGTGTTAAACTGGCGGTTATGGTAAGGGGCGGGACATTTCCCAAACACACTCGAAGCGCTCAACCAATCACAACACACTGCTCCAGCCGACCAATCAGAGCACAGTGTGCTTTTCAGAAGGAGGGGCTTCAGACAGGAACTAAACAGAGCGTTACTGACAGACTGGGAAGAGAGGAGCCGCAACAATGGAGAATATGAGGGGAACATTTTTTTTTTTACATTTAAACAGGAAAAGCTATTTTCAGTCAAAACTTTGAAAAAGGGCATGATATGACCTCTATATCTATCTATCTATCTATCTATCTATCTATCTATCTATATATATCTATATATATATATATAATACAACTAAAAGGACAGTTCACAAAGATTAATTTTTACTGAATTGATAAAGCCTTATCTGATAGACTGAATTGTTATTATCAGACAGATTACTATCATTATCACATTTCACAAATTATGAAGTGGAACCCTTCTAATTAATTAAAAGCAGTATAAGATGATCACTTTGCACAATGCGGTCTGTGCGATGAATAAATGTACCACAGTATCACGTGTGCGAGAGAGTTTTGCATGTGTGTGAGACAGAGCCGCTTGTTTGAGTGAAGTGAGAGAGCGTTTGTATTTGAGGTTAATCTAGGGCTGCACGACTGACCGAAATTAAGATGAAATTGCAATTTGGCTTAATATAAACATACATTATTGTTATGAAAAGACTCAAGATATCTATACAAACACAGATAAACCATATATTGTGTGAACAATGAAATGATCAATTATTGGTATTTCACATAACAAGCTGTTGATTGTCGGCTATCAATATTGACCCAGAAATTACATATAGCTGTCACAGTCACCAGTTACTTCATCCAGCTTCACTACATTTCCCAGCACCCTCCTTGGCTCACACCTGCACCTCCTTCACAATCACCTGCACCTGTCAGCGATCACCCTCGTTAACTTCACCATTAAGCACTCTCGTCCCACAGTCCGGTGTCTTGCTGGAGGATCGGGAGAAAGCAGAAGAAAGATATACTAATAGTTATGAAATCAATGGTTTTATGAGAGAAAATTGTTATTCTTGTATACAGATCTATACAGATGGATCTAAAGACCCAGTTGAGCAAAAAGTGGGAGTAGGAGTATATATTCCAAAATTTGAGATGAAAATAAGTTTAAGGTTGAGTGACAAAAAGGCTGTATATTCAACAGAACTAACTGCTATAATAGTAGGATTGCAGTGGTTAGAGCAGACTAAGCCAAATAGGATGTCGACTGTAATTTGCTCAGATTCTGCATCAGCACTTAAAAGTATATCGTCAACAAAAACTGACAGAGAAGCGAGCTAGTAGAAATTTATACATTATTAGGCTGAACAGAGGGTATAATTGTATACTTTTGTTGGGTGCCAGCACATATTGGGATAGTAGGAAATGAAATGGCGGATAAATTAGCAAAAGAAGCGTTAAGGAAAGACTTGATAGATAGTAAGATGCCTTTAGGAAGAAATTAAGTTAGATCAATAATTAATAGAGAAATAATAAGAATATGGCAACAAAGATGGGAAAGTAGCAGTACATGTAGGTAGTATTGTAAAATCAGTAGGGAAAAAATAATTGTGCTATGGAAGACATAGAAAGGAAGTAATGATTTCTAGACTAAGGATGGGTCGTACAGGGTTAAACTCAACACTGGCATTAATGGGAAAGCATGGAAATGGTATGTGTGATGAATGTGGTGTTGTTGAAACAGCAGAACATGTGTTTTTTAAGTGTAGTAAATATGAAGAACAGCGTAGCGGTCTTTTTAGTAATATAAAGAACAGGCCAGTGAATATCATGGACCTATTGGGAAAGGGTTTGAGTGATAGACAGAGGTTTAAGGACGTGATAGCATTTTTAGAGCTTACAGGACTAGATCACCGGATCTAGAGCCTGAGGAGGAGGAGCAAGTAGCTCTGATCATCCTGGAGGTTGAGGAGCTCAGTGTGGAAGCTGGTGGAGCTGAACACGCAGCATCAGCTGAAGCTTGGGCTCTGATCCTCTGGGATGTTAAAGGTTGTTTGTTTTGTTTTGTTTTTTCTCCTGCAACTCAGATCCATTACTCATGTGCGCAAGGTATACAGTAGGTGGCGGTAAAACTCCGAAGGAGTGAACGGCCATGAAACGGAAAGAAGTATTAGTAGTCCCGGTGTCTGGTCTCGTCTTTGACAAGTGCTTCAGACCACTCACCAGAGAAACTGCCGTTCCTGTTTTTGTCTTTGTCTAGCTACACAGACTACTCACCTGAGAATTCCCGTTCACTTACCTGAAGTCCTGTTGTTTCCATTGTCATTGTCCGGGTTCTCGTCGTCATCCCTGCTAAAGACATTCATCCAACCAAGTCAGCTAAGTCATCGTCACATCAGTATTCCAGTTCGTCGATCATCTCACCTTGCATTGCTCTACCTGCACTTTAAATAAAAACCCTCTTTGTTCACTTTACCCTTGTCTGCCTTCGTCTGAGTGTGACGATAGCCTCTATACACAGTTTGCGGTTTTTAAATCCAACTTCTCTGTTGCCTGTGGAGAAATACTGTATTTATAATATTAATTTCTGAAAATAGATTTGTGTGGATCTGGACCTGCTAATGGTTGTCCTCTACTCTATATGGTCTAGTTAATCTATATCTTTTAGCCTCTGTCTCGACATTCAGTCAAATTCAGGTTGACCTTAAACTGTAATCAAGAGTGAGTTTTGTGCATAACACCCATCGCAAGCAAATGTGCCTCATCAATACAAAGATTTAATGTTTCTGTTTGTCAGCACTGATGGATTATGTCATTTGAAAGGAAGAAGCTCATTGGTCAAACATAATGTACAGCATACGGCAGCTTCTGCTAAATTTGGAAAGATTGCGCTACATTACCAGGTACAAAATCCACTTAATTGGCCTTAAATGATCATGCAATTGCTTCACTTAGCTAATTGTTCTGGTTTTAAGATCCGAGGCGCTGGGGATACGGGTATTAATATTTATCACTTTTATGAGCACAGAACAATTTGTGTGGTTACATCGGCTAATTGTGATTCTTCTTTCACAGACAGCATCTGTGCGATTACTTAAAAGTCATCCGTCAATAAGACACAACCACACTATTTTCATTAGCCCTAACAAGCTTTGTGATGTTGTGCATTACAATGAACGTCTTTTGACTGCATGAGGGACTGTTAACTTCACAGTTTATTCTGTAAAGCAAAAACAATCTCTGTTACTTTAATTTCCTATTATCACAGTAAAGCTGCTTTGAAACAATCTATATTGTTAAAAGCGCTGTATAAATGAAGGTGACTTGACTTGACAGTTTTCTATATGAGATCATTGAGAGTGTTTTTTGACTGTGCATTTAAGTGCCTCAGAATGTGTATAAATCTTAATGAGATCCTGTAAAATTACCATTTTAATCAGGACTGAATGGGATCATCAGAATGCGTCTGTTCAATGGGTTTTAGAGAATGTAATCCAATCAATGTTAATATAGCAAATTGCTAAAATCAGTTTTTTACCTTTGCAATATAGGCTACTTACAAAAACACCTGGTAAAGAAAAAGTCACTTGATGAATTTAAAGTTCAACACAAGTTTTTCCTCTACACTGTAAAAATAAAAGGTGCCTGGAGGAACCTTTTGGGGTTCTTCACTTTGCCACACCGGCGGAACCGTCTGTAGATCCTCTAGGCACCCTTTAAAAAGGGGCAGTTCTCTGAAGAACCACACAGGTTTCCTGAGGAACTCTTATATTAGGCACTGTGTGGAACCACTTTGGGTGACTCCAGGAACCAAATTTCATTTTTTTTTAAATATTTAATTTCATGTTGTTACTATGGTTACCTTTGACTTCTATTATAATAAACAAATTGAACCAAATACAAAATAAGAATTGTTTATTACATATTTGATATTAATTTTTATACATACACTTCCATGCACATTGGAAAAAAAGCTAACTATAGATTAATATCAATGAATACACAAAAAATAGTATAATACATAAGCAACATGAATAATCAACCATGTATACAATAGGCTATACAAGAAAAGACATCTCAACAAAATGCATGGAAACGCATATGTTCCACGAAATAAATCAAATTTGATTAATTAAAAATGTCCATCTTTACTTAACTTTAAAACATTTGTGTTTCAGTCCGATGGTAAGTCTGACATCACTGTTTCCAAGTACAAAAGCTCTATCAGATGCCAAAAACAAACAAACAGTGCTAATATGCACTCATTGTGCTGTAATATTCCTGAAAATTATGATCCTAACCTTTATCTCTATACCGAAATCTTAGATGGTTAGTTATTCAGCTATTTTGAATCATAAAATGTTGAAGTCTGGGATGCCGTGAGACTGGAGACTGTAATGTACACTATGGCTTTTGAAAAGCTTAAATGTGTGAGTTGAATCAACAGTGTTCATAAATGGTTGTTGAGTATTATCATGAAACAAGATAGAGGAAGTAGAAGTAGAGGCTTCGACCCGGAAACAGTATTCCTTATGCCACAACAAGCAGAAAACATTTTCCATTATAACAAAGTTAAGGTGCAGTAAAATTATCTGTTGTTCTGTGAATGCTCACTGGTGAATTCCAGTCATTTCAATAAGAATTTACATGGTCAGCAATTTCGTTTGTGGTCAAAAATGTCACTTTGGGACCAGGTTTGTGTGAGGTACTTAGAGTTAGAAAAGTGAAGAGGTGCCGCAGCTTCGATTTCCGTGTGTTTTTCCTCTTTTCTGGTGGATGGTCCAGGCATTTCAGTGATTTTCAGGTCTACAGGAGGATTTTTATTCTTGTTCAAACTTGTATTTCAGCTTACCGAGATCCCTGCAAAGTACAAAATTTACTGTTAGTAAGGTTATTAAAGTGATAGTTGTGAAATTTAAATAATTTCCTCAGCCTTGTGACGTTCCAAACCTGTTTGACTTTCTGTCTGTGGAACCCAAAAGCAGATTTCAGGCATAATGCAACCCCAGTCACCGATCGCTTACCGATCACTGCATGAAACAAGCAGAAAACATTTGTGTAAATCATTCATGAAACCATTCTTATGTACACTTGTCTAGTTCAATTCAATGCAACAATTTATGTAAAAATGGTTAAGCTCCAAAAATGTCCCAGAAAAGATCCTAAAAATAATCAATGAGTTCACAACTCATGTGTTATGGGTTGTGTTGTAAGTCTTCTGAAGCCATAATAGCTTTTTCCTTTTTTTTTGTCGAAAAAGACTAAACTTGAAGTTATAATTCAGAATTAAAATGTCTTATATTCAAATGCAAATGATAAAGATATAAGAAATAATGCATAGCATTATTTGTGAACCAAACCTAATATTATTTTTCTGAGTAACATGAATGAGATTTGAGAGCATGAGGGAAGATTTTCAGAGAATAACTGATTAAAAAAACATAAGTACACAGTCAAACAATACAATTTCACACAGAGAAAGTTCATAGTAATAAAGTACTTGCATGTGGTGCAGGTAACTTACTGTAATTCAATGTTGCCACTGACATGTTCAGATTATTTTAGAAATGTAATGGTTGTTCTGGGGATACAAAAGAAAAAAAAGCTGATTATTCACATCATAATATTTATTGACCAGTAAATGGCTTTAAAATTGTAACTTATTTGAGAGAATGAGCCAATGAGGGCACATGTAGTAAGTAAAGTTAGGCTAAACAAAAACAGACCAAACTATATTAACCTGCTTTTGTTATTCATAACAAACGCCAATGACAGTAGGAATCAGCTAAATTATAGGCTATATCAGCAATTTGACGACACAGTTGTACAGAATATGTTGAATTGAATGACTAAATCAATCTAAGACAATAAGTCAATAATTTCCATTTGTTCATTACATTAGATCAACGAAACGTTAGTTAGCATCGCGGCTAAAACCTTCATACCAGATACTGTGCAATAAACAAGTGGTAAACACTGTAAAAACGTAGTAATGTATAATAAATTTAATTTATATATATATATGTGTGTGTTTGAATATGTAGTGAGTAGACTCTGTATTTATATTTATTTGCGAGTTTACAAACCTTGTAACGGACAGCCGAACAAACGGCGGAAGCTTTGATGAGAGGAGCCGTTACTTTCAAACCCGATGACGTCAGTGGATGCTATTGTTGTTGCGCGCGAGCAGCGCGAGCATCACTGAAGTGACGACAGCAGAGGAATAGCAGCAGTTTCGTGACAGAATACAACTTTTCTCCTCCTGGTTCTTCTTCATATTATTAATATTATTATTATTTAGTGTTGTTTTTTAAGGTTTAAATTACTTAATAAAATAGCCTAGACCTATACTAAATATATGTAACCCAAGTGAAAAAGACGTAGGCTACTGTTAAATGTATTAAAATGCATTAAAGTATATTTGTATTGTAGGTCTACTAAAAACACACTCAAGTACATTTTTAATACATTTAATAGTACGTCTTTTTCACCTGGGTATGTATACTGAATCAAACTTAAGTAGCCTATAATAATAATAATAATCTTATTCTGGCCTCACTGAACCATTGGGTTCCTCCAGATGCTGGCTTTAACATAAGAGATCTTCCAGGAACCACTTAAATGTTAAAAGATCTTCCAATAACCCTTTTATCGCATTCAGGTTCCTCTATTTTCCCCCAAAGCACTTCGAGGTCTCGTGGTAATGAAAAGGTGACTCCAGAACCTCTGAACTAAATACAAAGTGCTTAAAGGATCCCATAAGTTCCAGCAAGAACCTCAAAGATTGTCAATGCTCCTTCAGTAACCCTACTATAGGAGAAAGAGCTTAGAGGCACCTAAATTACATTTTGAAGTTCCTTGAGTATCCGACAGGATATTTGAGGCTCCTTTAGTTTTTACAGTGTAGCTGAGATATTTCTAATATGAACACAAATACGAATTTCAACTGTATAGTAAAATCCATGAAATTTAATAATCCTTAAATATTAAACATATTTTGAGTTAAAACTAATTTTGTATACATATTAACATAACAAGGGAATGGAGCATTTAGTTTGTGATACATATTCATAAATGTAAACATATTTTCATTTGTTTTTATGAATACAAATCACAAACTAAATGGTACATTCCCTTGTTATGTTAATACTTAAACACATTGTTTTATTAAGCTCTAGTTTTTTAACTCATTTAAAATTCTTAAATCATAATACGAAATTACGAATAATATGTAATTAAATCCAATTTGATGGAATTTTACTATACAATTCAAATCTTAAAAAAGGTTTACAAATCACTTTGAGTGTACACCTGTCATGTAACTTACAATCTTAAAGCAGGACCATTTTTATAATAAATATGAATTTTTTCAAGTTTTGTCAAAAAAAAAAAAAAAAAAAAAAATTATATATATATATATATATATATATATATATATATATATATATATATATATAATTTTTTTTTTTTTTCCAGGTAGTGTAACCACTGTTCCTTTAACTTTTAATTTGCAAACTATGCTTCCAACTGTGTCTCTGGGAACATTTAGTGTCTTCACTATATTTCTGTATCCTGTTCCTTGTTTGTGAAGGGCGATGAAACCTTCTCTTAACTTTTTGGACCATTCTTTTGATTTTTAAGTCTTTTAAATTTCTAACTTGCAGTCAAACGTTACACTCAACAAACCTAGCCAGTTCAGGTATTTCATGTGTTCTAGCTCAAGCACACCTGGTGCAACTAATGAAGCCCTTGATTAGTTGCATCAGGTGTGCTTGAGACAACACCTTTTTTGCAGATTTGTGCTGTTGTGAGGGATTCTATTCAGGGGGTTGAATAATTTAGAAACTGCAGAAGTCATTAAAAGTTGCATTTTCAGTTAAATTTGGGGAAATCACTTGAAACATTGGTTGTGTTGAGTTTGATGTGTTCATTGCAAACAGCTGAAAGTCTGTAAATTTAGCCAATACACCTGATTTGCAATGGGGGTTGAATAATTTAAATAAAATCAAAATAATAATAATAATAAAATAATAAATAAAATCAATATTCTAAAAAAACACTAGCTGATGTTTAAAAATGTCTATGGTATGTCGATGTCTATGAAGCTACCAGGTTGTAATGCTAAACAGATAGACTTCACCATCCAAGCGAATCCTCTATCAGCAGAAAAAAAAGAGCTTCTTAAAGTGTAATTGGGCGTCTGGAGGAAGTGCAGCTTTTGATATAAATCACATAAGAGGGTCTTCTGCCTTCACATAAATAAACAACGCTAGTCTCCTGTGTCTGCATGGTTCAGGTATTCAAGCACATACAGCGAACTGTGATCAATAACCAGAGCCCGCTCTCCATATGAACTAGATAAAAAGCCTCTTGCTACTTGCGTAATGAGGCCTGGGCTCCCCGTGCAGATCTCCGTAACCTGTTCCTGATACTCTGATACTCTCGTCGAGGAGGCGCACCAGAGGATGGAGGATTTTGTTGATGTTTTTAGGAAACATCACTTACTGTGTTCTGCTCGAGGGCAAAGGTGCATCTACTGTTTGAGATATTTTACTGTTGCACTTTGGACTATGAGCTGTTTTATGAGTCTCAATTTGTATGAGAGACACTTAAAGGGGACCTATTAGCATATGCAAAATTCACTTTTACACAGTTTGAACATAAATGTGTGTCTTCAGTGTGTACACAGCAACCATAATGATGCAAATCCACCCACTCCTTTTTTTTTTTAATCCTCATATATCATAAGCAGTGCATTTGCAGATTCTAGCTTTTGTGAAGTCACAAATGATTAGGCCCCGCCCACGACTGCTGATGGACTCCGCCCTATTAGCATAGACTCCGCCCCTCAGTGAGCTGCACACATTCCACTGTTTTATTTTGTTGTTTGATTCATATTAACAGCATATAAAGCAGTAGGTACTGTATATTACTCTTTCACTTTAATACACATATCTAGTATACACATGTGATTTCTTACACAGTTGTTTAAGTTCACAGTCATAACTGACTGTGTTTCTATGACCTTTGTGTGTTTTTGACATAACCTTGTGTGTATTTTAGAAGTTATAGACACCTAATAAAAATGGGACCCATTTTTTGTTTTGTTTTATGTTACTAGTTTCAGAATGTAACATACAAAATAATTATCATTAATCCACTTGTACATTTTTATTGTCAATATCTACTTTTTTAAAACAATAATAATACAAAAAAACTATTATAAAATATTAATGATTTCTCAGTTCATCTGATATTGTCAAGTGTGAACAAAAATTGGGTGAAAATATTTTAGATTAAGCCATTTTCGATCTATAGAGTACATTGCATTAATTATTAAAGTACAGAGCAAAGATAAATGTAATGCTCAATTATTCATATAATCCTCCACCTCCTCCTCCCAATTAACAGGTAGTTTCAGTAATGACCAAAATAGATATTTAAAACTAAAAATAATATTTAAAAATTGTCAATTTAAACTGTTATATGCATGGTACATTTGTTGAATGAAACTTTAAAATTGCAAAGATAAAGCTTTTTTAAGCATTCAATCAATTTCAGTAAAGATTTTTTTTATTTATTATCATTTTATTTAAATAATGTAAAATAATGTTTCTGAATCAGCATATTGTCTCTTGGGCCAGGCCACAATTATCTTTTACCAAACCGATTTACAAGAGTTACTATTAACCTTTTTCTTCTCTAAATGTATAACCTAGAGTATATTTTACCCAGCAACCATCTGCATCTTGGCTGAAAATTACAGCAAAAAATTGCATTCTGGGATTGCCTTAGAATTTGACAAAAAATAAAAAATATTCAAAAAATATGCTCTTATTCACTTGTGGTCCTTGTTGTCTGTGTACTTGACACAGCACTACAGCACTTGATATAAGGGTTTCTATATTGGACCATGTAAGATGGCTGATCAAAAAATAATGTTGAAAGACTACAGACATAAATAACACTAATAATTAAACATTCAGGGCCCTATCTTGCACCCAGCACAATTGACTTTGTACACCGACGCATGTATCATTCCTATTTTTCACTCGACGCACAGCGGACTTTTCCCTCCACAGACGCACGTCGGTAAATTAGGGAATGAACTTGCGCTCCCGGGGGCGGTTCAGCGAAAAGAGGAGGCGTGTTCCGGCACAAACGTTCCCTGGTGCTATTTTGCAGGTTTAGAAAACAATTCCGTCACTGACCAGGAGAAACCTAGTCTAAAGTCAGTGGCGCGTTATTCAGATGCTATTTTAAGGGCGCATGCTTGGCCATAATGTAGCGTGTGCACAACACACACACACTTTGCTTCTCTCATCTACACACAGACGCAGCAGTTTTCATTTTTAGAAAATCATACATAATTACAAGGAAAAATATTACCACACGAGGGGAATCATTGTGGTGTCCATGAAGATGTGAAAAAATAGGCATAAATCTAGCTTACACATTTACCCAAATTATTATACGGCTGTTTAACCGAAGCTAATTTGGGTGTGTTTCTCCATCCCCAATGTCACTTCTCTGTGTTTTACGGCCCTGACGAGAACGTCGGTCTCCTCATCCGCCCACAAAGTTACTTGCATTTCGCACTTAATACTTGCGTTTCAGATCGTTAAAATAGGGCCCTCAGCGCGTGTGTCGTCCTGCAGCGTTTCTTGTGTGTTGAGGAGATTGTGCTGTTACTTTACTAAGTGATCAGATGCACCATTTTCACCTGCTGGATCATAAAACAAGTGAAAAAGAATAATAAAAAAAAAAAAACAGAGTAATTATCAACAAAGTAGCACTAAATGTAATTATTTGCATCATTAAATCCAATATATCAATCCCGCACTAACAGAATTAGCTGCTTTGGCACAGTATTAAAACAAAAGCAAAAGAGAGAAGCATCCAGCCGTTCAACTATACCTAAAAATAAAACCTTTTATTTCCACTGATTTAAAGCTGCTTCTAATCAGGAGATCATCTACTGCATCGTTCTGTCTTCCAGGATGTTTGTTTCTCCTCTGGTCTCCTTTTGGGATACATTTCCTATTGTGCAAGTGTGTCTTGTTTGGTTCTCGGAGCATCTGTCAAATCTCACCCGGGATTAGAAGCACTGTATATGTACACACAGCATGCTCAGAGATTTCTTCAGGCTTTTTCTTCTTCAATTATTTCTTTCTCTCCACCCCGGGCTGTTGTAGATCACGGCCAGTGTTTGAGAAACACCCCATTAGCATCGTCCGTGGATCACAGGAACGGACCACATGGCGAACGAGCATGTGGCGTTAAAGCGTGCTGATGTCTCAATATTGCATGAAGGAAAGGGAAGGTCGCTTTTGACCTGGCAGATGGATTGGTAAACAGTTTTCTTTCCACTGATGATTTGTGATGATATTGAACTGTTTGCATACTGTTTCCCCTCGTTTTGTGAATACGTATTACCGTCTTGGATTTGTGTTTTCTTAAAACTTGCATTTTGGCTCTTTGCAGATGGTTTCATCAGTCTTGCCAGATGATACATCAGCTCTAATGGTGGCAATTATAAAACAATGCAGAAGGAAAATGATGGTTTTGACTGAAGCATCACTTTAGTTCACAGCAGTGCTTGCACATTGAGTTCAGTTAACACAGCGAGAACAGATAAACACATTTTCCTATTAGAATACACAAATAATGCTTATTTTACCCCAAAATATCACTCCTATCCTTTCTTTCTTGATGCTGTCAAGCTCCAAAAATGACACAGAACATGTGAATCAAACACAAGTTTACATCATGATCATACTTGTGATATTTGTATGAATAGCAGTTGTGCATTTACTTAAAATCTTAAAAGTATTTTATTTACATTTTTTTAATGGGTTACACTTTATTTTGATGGTCCACTTTAGACGTTCTGCTAACTATAAGTAACTTTGCAACTACATGTCAACACACAGTCATTAATTGTTCAGTAGAATGTCTAAAGTGGACCTTCAAAATAAAGTTTAACCCTTTACTTGCAGATAATATAAAGTATAAATGAAATAAAAGGCCACTTAAGTGTCCATTGTTTCTTAAAGCACTTAAGTACACGTGTAAAAAGTGCACTTTACCATAGTGTCAAAGAAAAAGTTTAAATCCTTGTTTCAATAATCTTTGTTATGCTTTTAAGTACACTTATTTTGATGTGTTTACCAACATACTAAAGCACATGTAAAGTGTACTTGACTACAATGTAGTGTGCCATTCGATATTGCATTTAAAGTTAATATATTTTAAATTTACTAAATTGCAACTTTGTAATTACAAATATTTTAAATACAGAGTTTATTTTGGTTACACTTTATTTTAAGGTGTCCATGTTAGAGTGTAATTTTACATGCAACTACTGATTTATAATAATTAACTATGCACTTACTATAGGGTTAGGATTAGAGTTAGGTTTAGGAGTTAGCTGCATGTAATTATGCATTTTGTATAGTTATTACTACAGTAACTACATCTAACATGAAAAGGACACTATAAAATAAAGTGTTACCAAATGACTTGAATTAATTAAAGTATATTTTAGTTTTCCATGAATGCTTGTCATTCAGCATTTCACCATATTTCAAAGACAATATACTGTAGTAATTAAAATGGCATAAAGATGTGCTTAAGTCCTACTTAGGGTAAGTGAGTCAAAAGCACTAAAGTTTAGCTTATTCCATTTGATATAAATTAATGCATTTTCATCTAGTTTCATTTAACATGCAAGTAAGTGTCTGAAAACATTAGGATACATTCAGATGTCATTCTTTTAATTTCTGTAATAAGTGTACTCCATATCACAAGTGATATTGCATATCACAAGTAGAACAGAACTGTTCGAACCCAAGTCAAAATTGTCATGCATTCTGAATGCTAGTGTTTGTGGCATTGCTAATGTTCATTAAGCCATGAAATACTGTGTGCACACCTAGAAAGGCAGCGTATTCACACTCTTCCCTATCTCAACCAGGTCAACCGGGGACTCTAAAGTGGAACCAGTGTAAGAGCTGAGAGACTCCTCTAACCCTGCCTCTCTCTGCAGGATCTCCTGTGTCTCAAAGCATCGGTTTAACACACTAGATCAAAGGTCAAATTACTCTAATAGCCTTTTGAAGAAGCATGGGCCATATACTCACCGTCTCTATGAAGAACAATGAAAATAAGTTATGACCCATCATTTCTCCGCTGGCTTCTTTATGATAGAGTTGTGGGTTTTAGGACCGACAATGTCATATTTCAAAAGACTTGAATGCCATTTTTACGTCTTCAATTTACCTGTGCTAAATGTAATAGCAGAGCTCAGCAAATACAATCAAACAAGCACACTGTGTTTTTAACACACATTGGGAAAAAGCTCATTGGAAAACCTGCTTGTGGAAACATTTCTGCATGATATTACGTTGCTTTTTGCATGTTTTGCGACACTTTCAAAGTGAAATGTTCGGCAAGCAGCACTAAAAGATTAATGCTCTATTACATTTGAATATATCCGTAAACTAAACCTATCCAAAACACATTTTGCTGAAACAACCATGCCATTTAATCTTGCTTCAACAAGCTTCTCTTTTACCGTGACTCGTTTTCACAGACTCGTACCCGAATTCTTCACATCACGAGTGCAATACTGTATCAGGTGAGCTTCTGAGCAAGTTTACTATAGTAGTGTGGAAGTGTGGATTTAGATTACGTCTTTGGATTACCCTGTTCAATAAACACTGCGTTTGGATCCTCAACCTTCTTGTCTCAGAGCATCTTATGAGATGTATACAGCAGAAAAGACACATACTGTATATAGGGCTGATTATGTCATGCAATCATCAAACTGTGCAAGTTTACAAATCACGCCCTATGGTAAAAAAATTTTGATCTCATAAGATGCTCTGAGACAAGAAGGTTGAGGATCCAAACGCAGTGTTTATTGAACAGGGTAATCCAAAGACGTAATCTAAATCCAGGCAAGGGTCACACACAAACAAGCAATCCAAACATTAACAGAAAAGGGCTGAGGCAAGGACAGAAATCCGAGAGAACAGGCAGAGAATTAAGGTAACCAGGACACAAACACTAAACAAGACTTCGCAGAGAACGAGTGTGAAAACCAGGCTTATATGGGGTGAGCTAAACAAGGTAATGACACACAGGTGAATGTGATCATGGCTGATTAGTCTGGGCAAAGGACTATGGGAAATGTAGTTTGTGGATGTGTGGTGATTGTCAGGGTTGGAGTGCCCTCTGGTGGTTATCCCGGGCACTCACTGGTGATCGTCACAATAGTACTGTGCTCGAAAACAAGTCTTTATTAACGCATAATCAGAACATTGGGGGAAGAGATAATGGCTCTCTGAATTGGCCTGGAAATTGAGGTGGTCTGAATGTGTAAAAAGCTTTTATAAAGGTAATGATGTTGTATCCTTGCTTCTTAGCAAAATGAAAGTAATTTGGTCTCGTTCAGTTTTGCAGAACAGGACTTAATTGGTAGGCTAGGCTGGCACCTTAGATTTAATCAAAAAGCACACTGAATCATATACCAAAATACTTGAAACATCTAAAAATACCAGCAGAAAAGATCCAGAGCCAGAAAATCTCCCAAACTCAACCTCAGGAATTAGAAATCAACATCAGTGGCTGTGCTACTGACAATGTCAGCACTGTCAAGTTAATGCAAATATTTAACCCTATAAAGCTACTGTATCATATTTCATACATACATGTCTAAGGCGTCTAAGAGATCAATATGATCAAAACTTTGCTGGAAACCTTTTGCACTCAATCTACTACATGCTGACTGATAGTTTATACTTTTTTTTAAGTAAAAGTATAATTGTTCAAACGTCCACCTTCAACTCGTGGTGTGAAATCTTTTTGCTGTGAAATCTTTACTGATTTTTGTCAAGTAAACCTAAAAAAAAAGATTTTTAACTAAGTAAACATACGTTTACTTGATCATCAGTACATCATTTTTTATTTATTTTTTGAAAAATCATGTTCAAGTGTGAGTATCAAATATTATCATCAGGCTTTTGAGGAAGGTTTATATGTTCATCTCTCAATCATCATTGTATTGTATTGCATTACATTGTATGTTTGAAAACTACAGAGCTTTGATCATAAAACTAAGTGTTTAAATAGCATCTTACTAAGACATAGTATTGGCAGATATTGAGTGACGACTGATATTTATATACATTTTATGTACCGTTATAAAGATCTCATTGATTTATATCACATTACAGAACTCCCTCTTGCTTTTTTACACATATATCAGCATCTGCACCAAATGTGATATTTTTGCTAATTTTGGGCCTCTGAATAAATCTACGTTTTTTTCTCCTTGTAAGGCTGTGCTTTACAGTAATTTTACCATTATTTATGAATGATTGTAGACACAATGCTCAGCCGTAAGTGACTAAATCCTTTTATTGAATTGCTGTTTCCACCATTTATAACAGAAATGTTAAAAAAAAATCATCAACATGAGCAAACAGTTCTTCTGCCAAATAATAGTTCATCAGTCTAACTGTAGACTTTTTATGGTTGCCAAGTAACTTAGTGCATTAATGTAGAATTCAAGTCATGTGCCTCAAGCGTGTGCATATATAGCTACTATATTTATACAGCTTTAAACAGCTGCTCATCCAGACAGATTTTAGAATAAAGCATGAAAGCACTCAATATTTGAATTTTACCACAAGACAGGTAAACTGTGCTGTTAGACACAGTTAGGGGACTAAAACCCCTTCAACTGTGGTTAAATAGCTGACATGTGTAGCGTTGAATTTTTTTTATTTATATATATATATATATATATATATATATATATATATATATATATAAAATGGCGATAATATTTTATGCAATCTTCATTAATGTAGTCCAACTATGGTTTCTAAACAACTTTCCACATTATTATAGAATTCAGTGCGAGTTCACAAATGTTTCACTACAGCTTCAAAGATGGCACGTCCAATTACATTTTAGAGTCTGAACAGATGTTTATCATTTTCATAGACACTCTTTTCATCATTTCAGTTCTTAATAAGAGCCAAAAAACACAACTCCAGTATTGTTTGTCCCCGTTCACACTGCAAACGATAAAACAACATCGACATTGTCATTGCGCAGTCATTCGATGTTGTCATTCAAACTTTATGTAAATGAGCAATGACTCAAAATTGGGAACACCTTCCAAAGAGAATGACGTCTTCTGACAGATACTGTGTCATCATTTACAGTAGAATTGCAATGCGAACTCTACAGTTTCCGTGAAGAAGCAGTTCTACTCACCACTCACTGGCTATCTATATCCGCCTGAAAGCCAATTCAACTTCAGATGTTTTATATGGCTTTCAGTCGCTGTGTGCTATCTTTGCTGAACCAGACCCACTCTCTGCTTTCCCACAATTTCCCTGTCAAACGCAAACGTCTTGATGGTCCAGACGTACCCAGGTGTGAGCTTGACACTCAATTAACCTCCGATAATAGGAATGCTTTTCTTATAGAGAACAGTATTAATCTGTGTTTAAATGTGGCGGATCAGTCAAACTAACACAATAATCACAGAGTAATAACCATGCTGAATGGCTCAATTGTCTTGAAAATGACTGGAAATCAACCTGGTTTTTGTTTTTGGTGTGGAGATGTTCAAGGCCCTGTTGCTGAATTTAGATCAAAGATTCTTTTGTTTCAACACCTAGATTGTGTGGAAATGGGCAATTTCAATCACAGACCCAAACAACCTTTTGGAAGGATTTACAGAACAGTGCATTTTTCATTTCTTGATTGGAGAGTACTTTTATGTGGGCTGAAATTGTACAATTATATAGTAAACTGTGCAGAACAGTCTTTATTTATTTATTTAACTGAAACACTTCATCGAGTTTTCCTTTGGGTGAACAGGTTTGTTATTTCAAGACCGTAACATTGACTTACCTGTCGCAGGCAACTTCAGCGTCTCTTTTGAAAGCTTTCTGCTGCATTAGCTCTTTCCACCTGGAAAAAGCTATCCCGACATTAACCCTTGTTTTTTGTAATCTCCGGTCACGTTTCCTTTTACGGTCTATTTTGGACTTTTTCGACGACGAGGTCTCCTTATCCTGTAACTCAGCACATGTATGAATGAACAGTGTATAAATAACCGTGCAGTGCAGCCTTTTAAACTTGCCGCGGCAGTGACAAGCGCCTCTCTCTGCTCTGCTCCTCCGCTTCTGCTGGCTTCAGTCACGTGACGCTGGCTCTGAACGAAAACGCGTTGTGGAAACGCGTTGGCCTAGTACTTTTTGTCCCTCTCTGCTATTATAGTTTTTCAAGATGGCGGAACTACATGGAAGCCTCCGTGGACCTACCCGTGTATATAAAGATAATAAATTCTTCGTTTACGAGGATAAGTCAGATCATTGGCAGAGGTAATTGTACACCATTGAGGACATATTAATGAATAAAAATATTGATTTTAGATAATAAAATACCTAAAAAACTACACATTGTCCCTTTAAAGTAATGATTTTGTAAATAGTTTTAGTTTCAGTTAACTATGATAACGTTATGTATGTAATCCAATTCCCTGAGAGGGAAACGAGTCTCCATGGCTCGACGCTACGGGAATGCTTTGCGAGAGCCGGTGTCTGAAGCAAGTGTCCATACACGCCAGTCTTTGATTGGCTGAACATACGGACATCATGAACACCATAAACACACCCCTGAACTGCATGTCATCAGATTCTAATTGTCTGAAGAAGACGAGCAGTCGTGGCTTGTGGTGTGGCAGCCCGACTCGGCATCTCTTTACCCTCTCCGGGAACTGGGTTAGATCAAGGGTGCAGCACAAGTCCTGAAGAGTGAAGCCAAAGCGTCTGAGGCATTAGGCAACGTCTCCGCAGTTTAATGACGAGAGAAACCCCACCGCGCTTCTGCAAAGGGACGGATGGCCCCACAAAACGTTGTGTCGCAGTAGGAGAGGAATGTGGACAAACGTTGACACAACATTTCAAAGATTGGCTTGCTCATCCTAAAATTTCGGACCCAGTGCTCCTCGTGAAAGGCAATATTTAAACACAATATGCTCCCACCAGTCCTGAGATCTCTCTCACACACAATAACTGAAGCATATGTGCAATGTTGGCACTTTTCGTCCTCCTCCGCCTCATAATCATGGTGATGTTTGGCGAACTTCGCATATATCGCAGAGCTAGCATCAAGCATATTTCGCGTTCGTCCATCTGTGCAAGAGTATTTAACCCTTTAAGCATGCGCAATGTTTCAGATAGTATGTCAAGTGTAAACACATGAATCGGATATGGGTCACAGTTGAAAGAACGTGTAAACGGATGGTCAAAAAAATCGGATAAAGGTAACAAATCAGAATTGGGCATCAAGACCTGCAGTTTAAACGAGGCCCAAGTGTTCTTTTTTTTTTAATAAGTATGGTCTTGGTTATTTGATGCTATAAAAACAGGAATGTGACGTCATGATTGACAGCTGTGATTGACAGCTTCTCTAAACAAAGTATCACTGAGGCACCAACAGACTTTTTGGGGGATTTTCAGGAGGAGATTGGAGTTTCAACTTCAATTTCTACATTTCCATAACTGTTTATTTCACACCGACATAAGGAGTTGCTCTGCACTGTACTAACCGTTTCTGCGGGAGTGTGAGCGGGACCTTGAAATCGCGGTAATAATATATTATTATTATTATTATTATTATTATTATTGACAGATTCATATATATCAGATCACAGTGATTGCCTGATGATGAGTGACAGGTGTCTGCTTGTGAGAAGACGTGCTACACGAGTAAGCTACCGAGAAGGACGAGAGAGTTTTTTTAACGAATCTGAAGTCACGTTTGTATAGACGAGGTAAATTAATTTGTTTCTTTTCCTATGCTGTCCCAGACGTAGGTGCTACTTTTAGGGCTAAAATGCTTTGTGAATTACTCTTAGTAAAACACATTAGGAGTCTAAAGTTATGAGTGACACGCCCATTATTTTTAGGAGTTTCTCTTAAATTCGCCAGTTAGGAGCTACTTGTAGACTCTTATAAGATTCTTTGTGAATCGGCCCCAGGTAAAAATGTTTGATATGCTCATTTGAACAGTATGAGAACAGTATTTGAATGTTAGTCTCTTGTTGTAAGTGGCTTTGGATAAAAGGGTCTGCTAAATGATTAAATGTTAACAGTAGGCCTAGATAAAAGGAAACATAACATATTAGGCTACAGGGGGTCAGGAGACCTAGTGAGTTGAAATAAAATCTATTTTTGTGAAGCTATAAGAACTGAAATTATGATATGATTAGCAGAGGCAACATGCCAACTTTAGTGACTAGAGACTAGCAACTTCAGTGACTAGCAGCTAGCGAAGCAGCCTGAGGTATGTTACCCAACAAATTCATAGCTTGCTAAAATGCAAACAAAATGTAACTGTTCAACTACAAGACTTTCAGGAAAGCTTATAAGAACACACTAGCATTAAATGAGAAAAGATTAAAGTTGTGAGCAGTGAGCGTTTTAACACAAGCTCCCAACAGATTCAAAATCTATGGTCTGTGTGCAGAGAGAACGGTGACTGCTGCGCTCTCTGGTTGCTAATGTGCTGACACACCCCTGACACACCCCCACTCAAAACGGCCAGTAGAAAAACAGTAGGCTACATTTATTTTAATGAACGTTCTGGTTATGAACCTTGATCTGAAGGAGAACACGAGACATCACCTTAGGTCAGAATTGACCTATGGCTAAGCCACGCCCCCTCCACTCACTCGGACAAACAGTCAACATTCGGTAACAGGCGCTGTGGCAGCTGTCACAGTAGGAGACATTTCACAGGAGGCAATTGATGATTTTTGGAGACAGAAAGATTATACAGGTATATCATCTCGAAGTCACCAAAGGGGCCTTAACTATGCATTGGAGGGTTATATTACTAATTTTATTGTTGAGAAGGTCGATAAGCTTCAGCTCCAGACAAAGATTTACAGTTCACAATGTAAACGTTATAGTTTGGTGCTATTTCGCTTCAAACGCTCGCTTTATACGCGCGTCCTATTCTCTTTGGACGCGCGAATGGATTCAAAATGTTCAAGCGTCGAACTAGACGCGATACGCGCGAATTTGACGTTCTATTCGCGTTTGGTGTGAACGCAGCATAATGAACAGGCTGCGATGTCAAAATTGCAATGCTGGAATGTGTCTGTGTGTGTGTGTGTGTGTCAGAGAGAGAGAGGCGCAGGCGCGATCGAACAGTGGAAATATAAAAACATACTCCATTTTGTTCCTACAGGACATCATTAAAACTGCAAAGTGTTTAGCCTACTTATATTTGTGTAAAACACAACATTGTGCTTTTGTCAAACTGTAAACTCTTGTCAAACTGTAACCTACAACTGTCACCCAACCAAAATCACACACACACACGCTGTTTAAAAGCAAAAATGACAAGAAAAAACATATAAAAACGAATGAAAACTGACTAACTGCAATGCATTTCAATGGACGTGGAAGCAGAGAATGTCCGAGTGTATTGTGTTAGCTATGCACACTGTGATTGGCTCATCGCGTTTGGGGGCGTGGCTTAGCCAGGTCAATTAGTCGTCATCTCATTGGCAAACAAGTCCACTTCCACTCGGCCGTTCCTCTGCCATATGTGGATGGAGTCGCCATTCCCTAGACCTCAGTCCACTGGGAAACTGGGAAACGTTCACTTCGAGAGCCTGGCCCTTGTTCAAGAAGAACCATGACTCCTTCCAAAGTCGTAGAGCATGTAGCTCATGGCACATGACTCTTACGACCCCGGAGGGGTGACAGAGAGGACTGAACCCTCTGCCTTTGAGCCAGAACTGGAAAATATTGATAAACTACTGATGAATGCTGACCCCAAAATGTGATTATGTAACTTTTCTATTATAGTCTTTCTGTAATATCATGTGTCTAGTTACCCTGGAGATGATAGCAATCTCCCTTTCATTCACAGGGAACCTATTCTTCTTTTAAATGACTTTTCAGACATTTGAGTCAAAGAGCTTATATTCAGCCTCTTTGATGAAGAGAAACCCCAACAAATTCATCACTTTAACGGCCCTCGCACTTATTACATAAAATTATGCATCATACATTTTACTTATTTGCATGGAGCCCTTTCTTTCTGTTCATAAAATCAAATCTAGCCTGTTTAAGTCAGGGAAAATAAGCCAATTAGTATCACGGATCACAAAAGATGAGACATGATAGGTTCAATTTAAAAAGGGCATCATCTAACAAGCATTAATTGCGGTTCCTTTATTAACAACGCCCAGGGCAGACAACTTAAAAACGGTGCGCAGTCCATTTATATAACGATCAAATATAATGGGCTATTCATGAGGCCAAAGGGAAATAAACAATATCTGACCGGGATGTTATATTTGTTGATTTTCTTTTGGTATCACAGTGTAGCATTGAGGACTGAAGAAAAGTATATGTATATTTCTGTATACAGTGTTTTTTGTAAAGTACATTTATGGTGGTGATAGCTGTCATAAAATACATTCAGAAAGACACCAGAAACTTTGTGTATACATATATACAGCATACATACCATACTTGTACCATACGTATTTCCATATAAGCCAATATAGGTATAATACTGTAGCCTTGAGGACTGAAGGCAAGTATATGTATAGGTCTGTATACTGTACGTATATTATACAAGTATATGTATATTTCAGCTGTCATAAAATACATTCAGAAAGACACCAGAAACTTTGTGTATATATATATATATATATATATATATATATATATATATATATATATATATATATATATACCTACCATACATATAGAGTAAGTACACCTGTATTTCCATATAAACACCTATAGGCCTATTTTCCAAGGTTCTTCATTATATTTTTCATCCCTATATCCATATGTTCAGAGCATCCTTGTTAACTAGATGAGTGTCTTCTTCAGAATGTATCTCGATCACATTGTGCTATGATTAAATGGCTACACCCCTGAGAATCTGCCAACCTGTTATTTTCAATATGAAAATAAACTGTTGGACATATGCTTCTGGTTTATTGCCTCCAGATGGTTTGAGATTGTACATCACCGGGGTCTCCACCCAACCATCGTCTGTTTTGCTTTGTGCAGGAAGAGGAATGCCGTTATGGTCGAGTCTCAAATGGATTGCGTGTCCCTTAATACTGCGAGTTTATGTATAATTGATTCGCGAAGAGTAGTTTGAACATTAACAGCTTTAGAATCAATCCAACCTGTCAATTTTTTAATCTAATAACCATTCACGAAAGTAAACTTCTTTCTGCAGGGCATAATAAGAGAGGAGCTTCCCATGCATGAATAATGTGACATAGATTTTAATGGAAAAAATCAACTGATTATGAGAGATCTGGGGCCATGTAAAACATCAAATATAAAGGCAGCTTGTTTAATGACTATAGAATGTTTCCAAAATATGTATATAAAAATGTTTTAATGTCAAAACAAATAATTAAACATGATCTGGAAATCATTTGAACACTTTTTTTGTTTTGTTTTTTTGTTGTTTTTTACAAAAAATAAGTCTATTGCTCAACAAGACTGAGTTATTTGATAAAAAAAAACAGTAAAAACAGTAATATTGTGAAATATTATTACAATTTAAAAACTTTTTTTCTATGTGAATATATTGTAAAATCTAGTTCATTCTTGTGTTAAAAGATGAATTTTCCTCACCAATACTCCAAACATTTCTGATTATTATCAGTGTTGAAAACAGTTGTTCTGCTTCAGATTTTTGTGGAAACCGTGATGCATTAGAATTTGCAGGATTCTTTAATGAATAAAAAGTTCAAAAGAACCGCATTTATTTGAAATATAATCTTTTGTAACATTATAAATGTCTTTACTGTCACTTTTGGTCAATTTAATGTGTCCTTGATGAATAAAAGTACTAATTTCTAATTTAATTTAATTTAAAGTAAAAAAAAAAGAAGGTTTTTCAGGTTCAATTCTGTCAAAACAAGATTTGAATTTTTACTGCACCAAAAATATTGACACCTTAATATTTATCCACATATGTGTAATAATTACATGATAAATGTCTGAAATAGTCAATTTTTTTAATTATTTTATTCAAATTGAAAAAATGTAAATCAAATAGTTGAAGAAAAAAAAAAAAAAAAAAAAAGTAAAAATTAAATGAAGTTCAGTTTTAGATTTCAGGTGGCATTTCAAAAAAAAAAAAAACTTTTTTTTCTTATATTTATTTCCAAATTATGCTTCTGCATCAAGTTTTCTGCCTTGATTCCCATTTAGAAATTGAGATTGTTGTTTTGCTGCCTCATTCAATCGTCTATATCTCTTTCTCAGCTAAACCTCATCGATCTACGAATGCAGTCACCAACACCGAACTCCTCCTCTAATCAGTTCCCAACGAGGATCTATTAGGCCTAATCGTTGCTTGTCTTATACTTAGAGATTTTGGTACATCATGAATGTTGGACAGTCCTCTCTGTAGTGAGCCGCATCGGAAATTGGATTGTACAAAGTGATAAAAATCACTGAGAGAGTCTCTCGTCTGTCGAACTCTCTACGCTGAGCTCTGCAAGGGTTTCTGGGTAAAAGGCACCATACACGAGTGCAATGTTCTGCACAAACCTCATAATGACAAATGGAGGACAGAGGAAAGGTGGAAATAAAGCGACTGAACCATAAGGAGGTGACGAGGGTGGAAAGCAACGTGACAGTTGGAGAGAGATCGAACACAGAACTTTAAATTGGCTCAAGGGGAGAGGGAAGTTGTGGAAAGAGAGAGATAGCAGGACTCACAGATAAGAGCGTCTCGTCACAAGCTTCCTTTTGATCCGTTTGTTCTTCTTTTGGCGAGATCAAAACAGAGTTTATTTAGTGTGTATATATGTGTGGCGTACAAGATGAGAAAACACGGGCGAGGGATTTACAGGAGCCTTTCTGCTGATGTGCTGATAAGAGTATTGTGTGAAGAACTGCTCAAGCATTCATACAAGCCAACGCGCAAAAGATAAGAGCCGAAAACTGGAGGAGGGAGAGAAAACAAACAAACAAAACAGGTGAAGGCATTTGATACAGAAACACTGGTGTGATGGCGGCACCCCGAAACACACAATGAGCCAATCCCGGCTCTTCCAGTCATGTGAAGTAACAACAAATGAAAATTCTGTCATCATTTATTCACCCTCACGTTGTTCCAAACCTGTACGAGTTTCTTTCTTCTATTGAACACAAATTGTTATGAACGATTCCACTTGAGGCGAGATGTAGCGAACCCGAGTGCAACTTTAATTATCAAACATAAAACAAAATCTGAAAACTGGAAACTCAAAACAAGAACAAAACCTGGACAAGAAACATTCAAATCTAGACCAAGACACAAGGCAAACATGAGGGCTTAAATACACAAGACTAACGACTAGACAAGGGACACCTGTGAACAATGAAACAATGACAACATGACACATCAGACAAGGGAACACATGGCAGGATCACATGACTTGAACAAGGGATCACATGACATACATGAAACAGAAACAAGGGACAACATATAACGTGACACAAATGAAGATGTTTTGAAGAATGTCAGTAACCAGACAGTTTACGGTAGCCATTGATTTCCATAGTATGAAAAAAAATTAAAAAATAAAAATACATATATATATAATGGAAGTTAAAATTGCTGTAAAGTACTGTAGATATTACAATAAATTGAAAGTGCAGTTAGATACAAAGTCTGTGAAATTACAGGGATGATAATGCAGTTATTAACCTGGAATATACTGTAATTTCACACGGACATGTTTAACAGTGTGCATTCAGGAACATGTGCTAGGCTTACTTTATTTACACATTCGCATAAATCCCAACATATTTTTGGGCAGAAGTTTACAGCATTTCACTAATCTTTTGGCACAATAAAACACGGGTTTGAACACTTGAAAGTGAAGAATTTAAGAATAATATACAATATTTTGTGAAAATAAGTATAAAAATAATATATATATATATATATATATATATATATATATATATATATATATATATTTATTTATTTTATTTCTATTATATCTTTCAACTATTATAACATGTAATATATTGCTGTTGTTATACTGTAAAATAAAAATAAAAACAATAATTTTACTTTACACTACAAGTTATTCTTATTCTATAGTGTAAAGTAAAATTATTGTTTTTATTTTTATTTTACAGTATAACTGTAATTTACAACAGCAATATATTACATGTTATAATAGTTGAAAGATATAATAGAAATAAAATAAATATATATATATATATATATATATATATATATATATATATATATATATATATATATATATATATTATTTTTATACTTATTTTCACAAAATATTGTATATTATTCTTAAATTCTTCACTTTCAAGTGTTCAAACCCGTGTTTTATTGTGCCAAAAGATTAGTGAAATGCTGTAAACTTCTGCCCAAAAATATGTTGGGATTTATGCGAATGTGTAAATAAAGTAAGCCTAGCACATGTTCATATATATATTATTTTTATACTTATTTCACAAAATAAGTGATTGATTGTTTAATAAATTAATTCAGCCATAAATAGTACTATTATAAATGTACAGTTATACAGTAAAATACGTTTTATTTAATAACAATAATAACATATTATTATTATTATTATTATTATTATTATTATTTGTTATTTTATAATTGTATGGATAAATAATGACATTTTGTTATACAGATTGTCATACAAACAAGCACAGTAAACCTGGAACTCTTTCTTAAAAATTGCATTTTAAATTGTAATCTTGATTTGTATCAGTAAAATGTTTCCCCAGATCATACAGCCCATGGTGTTTCTATTGAGATGCAACTATCTTTCTAAAATGCATTCAGTCTGAAACATGTTTCCAAGTAAGATGTGAACTACAGCGGGAACATATGAATAAAATCATGATCACTGAGACATTTTTACATTGATGGTACAGACAGAGTGAAGAGGCATGACCTCGCAACTCAAAAGCCTGAGAAACAGAAACACAATCACAGATAAAGCAGTTTTTGAAGTGCAACATGATGGGCTTTGCTTTTTTGTAATGCGGTTGCAGATATTTGCATCTGTATAGAGCTCTCCTTCGGCAGAAGATGTTCTCTTTCACAAACAGCCAAAGAAACAGAAATGGCCATGAACGTCCTCTTGCTTTTCATCTTCCTGACATGTTTGCACTGAAAACTTTAATAGTGTGGCTCTCTCTTCTGCATCGGCAAAAACTATTTGAATTACAAGACGCAGCCTTCAAATCTATAGGCCAAGTGTTAATACATATTGATCTGTTTTTAAAATCTATTATCCCAAAGGCTTTCAAACTTCATACATAAAAAATGGAGAGATGTAGGACCATGGTCGCATCAGCCTATTGATAAGTGTGTATTTATTATAATTAGCTGGCAAAAGTATAATTTCACTTCTAATACACCATGCTACTGATAGTGTAAAGTTTAACATTTATTGCAAAAAACACTTGTATATAAATTTATGATGACAAAAAATAAAGTTAAAATTGATGTGGAGGTCAGACTTAAATTATGAAACATTCAGGCATAGCTTTTTACCTACTGCTGTAATGCATCAGTTCATTCAGTCCGAGTTAAAGTGAAGTGTGTGATCATTTCCATTCTTTCTTTTCTCTGCAGTGTTAGAAGTGAACCATTAGCCGGTCCTCCTGTAGTGCTGTGAGTTTGGCACAAGAAAACCTGTTTGAAAAGGTCAAAATATCTTTATTTTTCTTTTTTTTATTATTACACACACTATCGTAAAGCACAGATCACACTGTGGCTGGAGAAATATTGCCTCGGTTTAAATATTGGATGGGATGTTCTTTTCTAAAACTAATGTGCAATCTTCCAATGTTGACATTTTAATTAATGGAGAAAGACTGATATGGTCACTGATTTTAAATGTCTGGACTAAATAATGGGCTTAAATCTTCATTGAAAGAAAACAGTATCACAGTATATTGGAGAAATGCCATATATTTTCATACTGTATATTTAGACTATTACCTTGTAAGCGCTGATACTGTTGTGGTGCAATTGCTTCTATTAATATTATATTAGTATTTATTTTTTGGCTCTGACGTGTGTGTGTGTGTGTGTGTGTGTGTGTGTGTGTGTGTGTGTGTGTGACGTGTAATGAAGATTTTGTCTTGTTCTGTGTTATTTTACTTTTACTTTTTTTGGTGACCTGCCAAGAGACTGCAGATGGTACATAGCATCAAATGGAAAATTTTATGTTCAGTATTGTACACGGTCCCTTTCAAATAAATAAAATAACATTTAATTCAAAGAGAAATGTAATCATGCCAATGATGATGCAGTGAAAATCAAGCGTAGCGTCAGTTCTGGCAGGTCACGTTAGTCAAGCTCGCATCAGTGACTCTCAGCTGATCCATGTCTACCTATAGACCTCATGTAGCTCCGCCCCTTTTCAGCACTGCACTCGTTGTCTTTTGTCTTCAATCTGTTCAATTTTGTCTTTTGATCTTGTGTATTTATGAATGAACAGCTCGCTTTAAAATCTTCCCGGTCAACTGACATTTGTTAAGACATCTGCTTTAAACATTACAATCCTCATGATAACTTTCGTTAACTTTACATGAATTAAATCCACTTCAAAAGCTAATTACTCCTGGACAGTAATGCCATAGAAATATACAGAGTGACCACAAAAACGGAAGTTCAAAGACAATATTCTAAAGATGGCGGCGCGCTTGTTTCTCTGACGCATAATGTCTATAGGAATACGAAGCCTATCACTATAAGCTACAGTATTATCAGCAGCTATCACGTTTCTCGGGAACGAATTACCCTCCTCCCTCCCCAGCTCCTCTCGTTTCTCAGGAGTGAATTACCCTCCTCCCTCCCCAGCTCCTCTCGTTTCTCAGGAGCGAATAACCCTCCTCCCTCCCCAGCTCCTCTCGTTTCTCAGGAGCGAATAACCCTCCTCCATCCCCAGCTCCTCGCGTTTCTCAGGAGTGAATTACCCTCCTCCATCCCCAGCTCCTCTCGTTTCTCAGGAGTGAATTACCCTCCTCCATCCCCAGCTCCTCTCGTTTCTCAGGAGCGAATTACCCTCCTCCCTCCCCAGCTCCTCTCGTTTCTCAGGAGCGAATTACCCTCCTCCCTCCCCAGCTCCTCGCGTTTCTCAGGAGCGAATTACCCTCCTCCCTCCCCAGCTCCTCGCGTTTCTCAGGAGCGAATTACCCTCCTCCATCCCCAGCTCCTCGCGTTTCTCAGGAGCGAATTACCCTCCTCCCTCCCCAGCTCCTCACGTTTCTCAGGAGCGAATTACCCTCCTCCCTCCCCAGCTCCTCACGTTTCTCAGGAGCGAATTACCCTCCTCCCTCCCCAGCTCCTCTCGTTTCTCAGGAGTGAATTACCCTCCTCCCTCCCCAGCTCCTCGCGTTTCTCAGGAGCGAATTACCCTCCTCCCTCCCCAGCTCCTCACGTTTCTCAGGAGCGAATTACCCTCCTCCCTCCCCAGCTCCTCGCGTTTCTCAGGAGCGAATTACCCTCCTCCATCCCCAGCTCCTCTCGTTTCTCAGGAGTGAATAACCCTCCTCTCAGGAGTGAATAACCCTCCTCCATCCCCAGCTCCTCTCGTTTCTCAGGAGTGAATTACCCTCCTCCATCCCCAGCTCCTCACGTTTCTCAGGAGTGAATTACCCTCCTCCATCCCCCAGCTCCTCTCGTTTCTCAGGAGAGAATTACCCTCCTCCATCCCCAGCTCCTCTCGTTTCTCAGGAGTGAATTACCCTCCTCCATCCCCCAGCTCCTCTCGTTTCTCAGGAGTGAATTACCCTCCTCCATCCCCCAGCTCCTCTCGTTTCTCAGGAGCGAATTACCCTCCTCCATCCTCAGCTCCTCGCGTTTCTCAGGAGCGAATTACCCTCCTCCATCCCCAGCTCCTCGCGTTTCTCAGGAGAGAATTACCCTCCTCCATCCCCAGCTCCTCGCATTTCTCAGGAGTGAATTACCCTCCTCCCTCCCCAGCTCCTCACGTTTCTCAGGAGCGAATTACCCTCCTCCATCCCCAGCTCCTCGCGTTTCTCAGGAGAGAATTACCCTCCTCCATCCCCAGCTCCTCGCATTTCTCAGGAGTGAATTACCCTCCTCCCTCCCCAGCTCCTCGCGTTTCTCAGGAGCGAATTACCCTCCTCCCTCCCCAGCTCCTCGCATGTCTCAGGAGTGAATTACCCTCCTCCCTCCCCAGCTCCTCGCATTTCTCAGGAGTGAATTACCCTCCTCCCTCTCCAGCTCCTCTCGTTTCTCAGGAGCGAATTACCCTCCTCCCTCCCCAGCTCCACCTCTCGTCAGTCAGGATTTGGCATTCTGATTCCCCTCGAATCAGAATAAATTCTCGAATCATGTTGTACTTTAAAATCTTGAATTAATGATATCTCCAGTACATTCATGTTGGTTATGTTCTGTTTACCCTGAGGGGGGTTATTGCTGCTAGACTGCATGGATGCGCAGGAAGTTCTTGCTCAGAACAGAACCATACCGCCAGTCCTAACTGCATGCTAATTGTCAATCATATTCGATGATAGTGGTCCTGACAGAACTATACATTAGCAGCCCATTCACTGACTGGGTGATTCATATCACACACACACGCACGCACGCGCACGCATGCATGCACGCACGCACACAGACAAACACACACACATACACACAAAATAAAATAACTAAACTACTTTATACAAACCATTCATTTTTGCAGGGTTTCACACTGTACACAGTTTGATACAGAAACACTGCACTATTTTCACACAACTAATTAATGGAAAAAAAGTGACTTGCTACTGGAAAAGGTACATCATTTAGAAAAGCTGAACTGCTATCACTCTTTCATACAGTTAGAAGAGTTGCTATACTGTTCCAGTGAACAATGAGAAACATTTTCCAAAGGTCTTAAACAATTAATTCCATTAGAACTTGATGGCAAAAGCATGAATGTTACAATGGCAAGTTAATTCCGAAGGAACTGATTAGCTTTAGGTAATGAAAGCATACCAGTTTTTTGTTCGTTTTTGCCAATATATATATTTTTCTTTCTCACAATTGAGAGTTTACATCTTGCAATTCTGACTTTTTTTTTTTCTCTCACAATTGCAAGATACACTAGCAATTGCAAATTATAAAGATAAAATTGTGGGACATAAACTCGCAATTCTAACTTTTTTTTTTTTTTTTTCTAGCAATTGCGAATGTATGTTTCATATTTCTGACTTAATAATTCACAATTAGCTGATACCACTTCTTTTTAGAACTAGCCCGAGACCGATACTTTCATTTTTGGTATTTTCCGATACCGATACCGATACCTGTATATTCATTGCATTTGTAATTTTTTTTAAATATTGGGTTGAGAAACCAAAATAATATAAATCAAATTAGTTGGTTTAATTTGTTAAGCAAATAGATATTTCCTTCAGTTATTTCCATGCCTAATTATACCTGTTAAAATGTATTATGTGAGCTTCTGTTACTTTCACTGTTCATATTATTGCTCTATCATCTTTTATATTTCATTTAATAGTGCAGCACATATTAAGAGCGGCTCCAGCAGGGCTCAACGCCAAGGATTAATTTTAATACTTTTATTATATTCTCCCGGTTGGGTCAGTGGTTCAAATAGTAATACATCACAATTTCATGGTACAGAAATTGAATAAAGTAATCAAATGTAAAATAACTCTGCATAGTCTTCACTGTATAAATCCTTATCAAAGCTACAGAAGTTTTCAGTCAAGAGCAGTGAGAGATTTTCTTTTCATCTTGTGCTGTTAGATCAGTGGTTCTCAAAGTGTGGGGCGCGCCCCACTGGTGGGGAATAGAGACGTGACAGGTGGGGCGCGCCAAACGGGAGGAAATTTTCATTTTTATGCCTTTATATCTTTATCCAGACATCCCAACTGTCCCGGAAGTTCCGGGAGTCTCCCACATATTGATAGCGGCTCCTTGATGCCCGCAAATGAGATCCAATCTCCCGGAATCGTGCACTAGAGAGTGACTGCGCGCGCATGTGTGTGTTTGTGTGACTATAAAGGCATATTAATATTAGCGGAACAAACTTTCGCGCCCATAGATATATGTGTAGCTATATCTATGTTTCGCGCCGATGGGTAGCAGGCTAGTGTGGGCAATAAATAAATTGTGCAATGCAAAACAGGCTCATTGCAGCCACTAATGCAGGGATAAATAGACCTGTCTTGCCAAATGGATTTATCTTCTTTTCTTTTTTAACAGATTGCAAAGTGGCACTTTTATTGCTTTTCTATTTTTGAACTTGATACAAATTTTGACACAGCTGCACTTTTATTTTCTCTATTTTTGAATTTCATGCAAATTATGACACAGCTGCACTTTTATTTTCTCTATTTTTGAATTTCATGTAAATTATGACACAGCTGCACTTTTATTTTATTTATTTTTGAACTTGCTGCACTGTAAAAAATTTCTAACCCTCCCAAATCAAAAATTTCAAGTGACCGATAACATCTAAATTTTTCAATTGGCCCAAGTGAAATTCTTGTTGCAATAATCTGTTAACATTGGCTCAATGAGAAATAATACGTCAGACTAATTGAAAAATTTAGATGTTATCGGTCACTTGAAATTTTTGACTTGGGGATGTAATTTTTTTTTTACAGTGTGTTATTTGATGTAGATAGTTAGTTTGTATTTAGATATAACGTGTTACTATACTGATACTACTTGTTAATTCAATAAATTTGAACATTTTATTTCTTTAGCATGTTGAGGCAGGTGGGGCTTGGAAATGCCCCCTTGTCCAAAGTGGGGAATTACCGAAAAAGTTTGAGAACCACTGTGTTAGATTAACATTGAGGACACAGACAGGAGCAGGTTTATTAGGCTGCTGTCACTTTAAGAGCTGCATGTATCCAATATACTGTTACACATGTGTTTTCTTTCTCAACTGTTTACGTTCACTTAAGACATAACCGACTATGTTTCACAAGGATAGAATGTTTCACTATGTTTCGGCCATTTTGACATAATTTTGTCCGTTCAAGCACAAGAAGACATGAAAGAGAACTCATATGAATAGGCTATTCGCACGCTGTCTGAGAGACAGCTTTCTGGGGGGGCGCTTCAGATGTTTGCGCTCAGAAAACTTCTTTAAAAAGTCATGTGATGACTGTTCTGCCTTCCTGTAATAATGCAGGGAACCATTCGTTATATATGAAGGTTACACTTTATTTTAAGGTGTCATTGTTACAGTGTAATTATGCATTTAAGTACTGAGTGATATTAATTAAGTGCATGTACTTACTATAGGGTTAGGGTAGGATTAGGGTTTGGTTGAGGGTTAGTTGCATGTAATTATGCATAATTAAGTGTTAATACTATTGTACTGTAAGTGCATATGTAACAAGGACACTGTAAAATAAAGTGTTACCAACATAAATTATGTGTTTTTAAACGATGTAGTTTTAGCGATCAGCAACCAAGAGCATGCAACAGAAGTGTCTTTACCATCAGTTAACATTAGTCATATGTTACTCGTTTTACTTTCTTTGCTATTGACATATCCGCCAAAACTACAAACTTCCCAAAATCCAGCGATGTCTGTAAAAAGAGGGATGCGCTCAATCCACTGATCAACTCGCGAACAGCAGCTTTGCGTGAATACTTGATTTGTTTAACATTCTGTTAATTAGATACATTTACTTTATAGACATCTTTTCTGATATCTCCATTTTACTCTCTGTTTGCTCTGTTGTCGGAAACACTGTCGTACACACTCAGCGTGGTATCGGTTTTTGATACCAGTATTGGTGCATCTCTACTCAGAGTTGCGAGCTTAAATCACTCAATTCTGACTTTATAACTCGCAATTGCGAGTTTTCATCATACAATTCTGAGAAAAATGTCAGAATTGTGAAAATAAAAATACGCAATACCTTTTTTATTTGTATTCAGTGGCTCTTGTCACTTTGCATCAGTTGTCTTCTGAAGTTCAGTACCTCTGAAGGAGGAAGAGGAGGAGAAGAAGGACGAGTAACAGGCAGGCGTTTACGCGAGGAAGATCGCTCTGATTAGTCGAGGTCTGTGGGGTTATTTGGCAGAAACCTCATTATCTGTCAGTGTTTGTGTGCGCAGTCTCGGCCTCATCTGAAGCAACGGGCCAAACAAGTCTCAGCGCCCGGTCCCTGTCTCTGAGCGTCTCAGCACTGGGAGAAAAACATGTTGTTAGCTTTCTTTTCTCTCTGATTTATTCTCTTCTGGTCTCGCAGTGCACCAGCTCTGTGCAGTCCAACGCCTGCCAGCATGTCAACACTACACACATCTGTGAAGGTGGGCTGCTGGAAATTCCAGTATTTCACTCCTTAAAAATGATGCTTTTTATTTTGAAGTGAACAGGTCAGATGGCCCTCCAGAATTTCCACAGAAGTCCCCAGGTAGAATATAGTTATTAGTGTTATTTTTAATTTAATACATATTGTAATTCATGTTTTTGTCGTGATTCAATATATTATATGTTCATTTCAGACATTTTCACTTTTTGGATAATTTACTTCAATAATTCAAATTGAATTCACAGTGTAGCTATTATGACATATCTTCACTTAAAATATGGGCAGTTAAATGTTTAAGTATTCATATTCCTGTGGATAAGTATTGAATAAATTTAACTTTCAGATTCACATTTTTTCACTGGGATTCTCCTTAGTCTGTCATCGATTATTACATATTTCAACTAAATTGTCAAAACATAATGTTAAAGAAAAAAAGTTGATTTAATTTACATTAATGGCATTTGTATGTAAATGTTAATAGAAATGGTAATTTACATATTCTGTAAAAGTTTACCTGATATGGGGCTTCTTTGAATCACTTTACATGTTGTGTCTTGACAAATAAATTAGCACGTTTCTATTTGCTTCCCTTAATAACACAATGGCTTATGCAAAATCATCATGCACATGTCTAAATATGTTTATTTAAAAGTAAAATCTTCACTCATCTTTAGCTTCTACTTTGTTTTCTTAGTTTTTCAGGAAATAGTGTGTAGATCTTCGGTATTGTAGCTCCATCCATAAATGGCACATAACAACAATTCGGTTTGTCACTTTACAAATTTGCAAGAAAAACAGTAGATATTCAGTTTATGTGCTGCTGTTGCGCTTAGTGTCAGTTTCAGTTTATGTTCCATAGACCTTTATAGTCTGTATGTTCTTATTTCCTTCCAGTTTGTTGCTGTTTCTAGTTTTGTTGCTCATTATCTCCTGTGTATTTAAGCCCTGTTCTTTGCATTCAGTGTGAAGCTGTTGTGTTTTCCCCATCGTATTGGATTGCCTTATTTGCTTTAGTGGTTTAATGAACATTTTAACTGCATTGGATCTTCATCTCCTCTTTCTTGCCTGATCTGCCTATTTTCGTGCATGAAAAACAAATCTGAATCTCTTTCAAATATTTGTCATCACTAACCAGGCAAAGACAGTCATTAGTTCCTTTTGAACATGTTTTTTTTTTTTTTACTTTTTTAAGCATAAATCTAATGGACTTTATCGAGGGTTGTCCTTAAGACAAAAAAACACAATTGCAACTATGTGATTGTTTTTCATATTCAGTGAGTAATCATCTAATGTGCATTCTAGATTTCTGCACGATCCGTCGGGATTACATGCAACTCATAGTTTTTGTCGGCGTTCACAGGCTGAGTTTTTTTTGTTTTTTTAATCATTCGGTCCAAGCATCTTCTGAACTCAGTATTGATTGGAAGCCATGGTCATGCATGTCATTTTACTAGTCCATAGCCATATAATAATGTTCTTTCTACTGTCCTTATCATATATTCCCTCTAGCCCTTTACGCTGCAAATAAAGAACTTTTATGCCCGCCATTAACACGCTTTTATGTGGACGTTAAGAGATAATTGCTACCTTCGAAATTCCATTCAAAACGTTTGCGTTGATCGAGAGGGTAGAGCAAACGGGCGAGAGAAAAGCCAACAGTGTTGACTTCCCCATTCATCAAAAGCTCTCATTAACAGAGACTAAATCGATCTGCCGTGCCAGAGCTCTACCGCCACTGGGAATCTGCATCAGCGACGTCTCTGCTGGGCAAACCAGTCACACACTCCCACCTCCACTCGCCAACCGGCACACGGCTCTAATGAGATACCGTGAAACATGCCACATCTAACAAGAGAGAATAGAACGATCCAATGAACCCTGAGAGGAAGAGCAGGAGTCAAAAGACTATTGGCCACATGTGCTTGAGTCCTTGTCTAAAGGTCACATGTCATGTCCCAAAGCTCAGAGCTACTAAAGGGCATTTGTCTGTTAAGAGTGCTGAAGAAACCGGTAACAATTATCTGGCTTCAGGATTTTGGCACTATAATGCAAAAAAAAAAAAAGAAAGAAAGAAACTAGGAACTAGAGATTTGTTGACCTTTTAGGTCAGACCCACACTTAGACATGATGCCATGAATGACACACTCTGCAAAAAAATACTTTACTTAGTATTTTTGTCTTGTTTCCAGTCCAAATATCTAAACATTCTTAAACCAAGTAAGTTGATGAGTAAAATACCATAAGATTGAATGTCTTGTTTTCTGGGGAAATTAATCAAAATTAAGTGAGTTTTTGCTTAAAACAAGCTAAATTATCTGCCAATTGGGTTACGAAAAAATCTTAATTCATCTTAATTCAAACAGAAAGATTATTTGTCTTACCCAATTGGTAGATAATGTTGCTTGTTTTAAGCAAAAACCCCAAAAAACAAGACATAAATTCATTTGCAATTTTACTACTTTAGTAAATGCATCTTAATTTAAGAATCTTTTGATATTTGGACTGGAAACAAGACAAAAATACTAAGTAAGAAAGGTATATTTTTGCAGTGCATAATGTTGCGATCTGCATGTGCTATTTGTGTCTTTAATGCACTTCACGAGTTCACACTTACATCAGATTAGACAGAGTAAAGATCATGGCATTTGGCGTGCTGTCCGAGGGGGGAGGGATCCGAGGGGGAATTGTTTGCCCTATCCCAGAGTATTCATTCATTCAATAATTCATTAATTATTAGTTTTGAAAACATTAACACTTAACAAAAACTAACTGATGTTTTCACTAGTGCACAATCTGTAAAGATTACAGCATGAAATATGCCAAACATGGTCACGATGAAGGATAGGTTGGTTTATTCGGTTTAGTCACTTTTATTTTGCACCAAATCTTTTTGAGGGTTTCATTCGTGCAAACCAGATCTGATCCCATGAATGAGTGTCAGTCGTTTGCTCTCATTTTGTTCCGAAACAACAACCTTTACCATGTTAAAAATTTGAATCACACACGTCAAACAAGAGTTTTGTTTTGACAGCACGCACTCTTCTGAGCCAAACAAGCAGCGGTCGCGCGCTCAACACGCTGACCCAACAACACATGACCTTGAGGTGATTTTTCCATCGAGTCAGTCTCCCTCCAGCCGCGCATCTGGGGAATTTCAGGAGGGAAAACAAGATGGCTGTAGATTTTTAGAATCTTTAAAAGGTCACACATCCAAACAAATGCCAGCAGTGCCAAGTCTTTCCCCCCTAGAGATAGCGACATGGCAAACAAAGAGTCAGACTCCATTTTTATAATGGAAAAGGTTTTAAAATGAGTTTGGCCTTTAATTAAATGCTTTGGATTGATTATTTTGTGAAAGCTGAACAGGAAGAAAGCAGAGAACCGTAGCAAGACAGGACTTACAATTACGAGGAAACCTTTTTGAATGTCTCTCCCAACAATTGCAGGTCTGTAATCATCCTGTTTGATTTAAAATGTAAAATATCTGGCAATTTAGTAGCAGTACTAGGCAAGGCAGGGCAAGTTTATTTATATAGCACATTTCTTACACTATGGTAATTCAAAGTGCTTTTTTATTTTATTATACTAAGTATATTAGTATAATTATACTAAATACTTATAGTAACTGATTTACCCAAATACTGAGCACTGATTTGCTTGTGCAATCTAACAAATTGTGATGTTTACACCTGGTATTATATATAATGTTTGATAAAGATTCCAATACCAGGTGTAAACATCTATCTATCTATCTATCTATCTATCTATCTATCTATCTATCTATCTATCTATCTATCTATCTATCTATCTATCTATCTATCTATCTATCTATCTATCTATAATAATAAATAATATATAATAATATATACAAATAATATATAAAAATAAATAAAAATTAGGACAGACATTTCATTTCTTTCCGTGTCTGCTATATGTGGCAATTATATATATATATATATATATATATAATTGCCACATATAGCAGACATGGAAAGAAATGAAATGTCTGTCCTATTTCTTTAAAGAAAATTTTTAGGTTTATATTGTAACTATTGCAAAAGGGCATCTTTTTGTTTGCCATGGCACATTTGAAGCACTCAACCCTTGACTTCTGGTTGACAGAAATTACTTTAAAAGTTCTCTAGGCGTGACATTTAATACTGAGGTTAGCACAATGTAAAGGTGGCCCTGGCTACTTCAAAGAAAGGTTGACTTCAGCCAAGCATCAAAACCTGCAAACCACTCCATTGCCTTCAGGGTTTCATTTCCTACACCGTGCAAGCATGGCCTTCTGGATTTTAACTCGCTCAGCTGTTTTTTGTGTTCATTGATTTATGTCTGATGCATTTTCCTATTGTTTCTGATGTAGTTTCACTAACACATCACATCTGAGATGTGTACTGGGATCTTTGGAGATTGTGTCACAACTGATAATTGATTGACAGTGCATTGGTGATGTTGAAATCAACTTAGGCTCATTAGAAAAACATGACTATACCTGCATTTTTGCAAAACACCAAAAACACACCTATATATAAAAGTCACTGCAATTTCCAGCTGAAAATAACACTAGAAGCGACAAAACACCAACAATTGTTTGTTCCTTTTCACACAAGTTATGATTATGATTCGCAGTGAAAAAGGTCCACAGAAGAAGATCAGATGAAGATGAAATCAAAAATAAAAGTATTTAATCAAACAAACTCAGATAATCCACAAGTAACATAACAGCATGTGGAAAAACTAGCCGACAATCAAGGCAGAGAAACGAGGAACTTACACACTGATAACAAACTAAAAGACTGACAGGTGTGATGATCAGCCATAGTAACTAATGATAGCGGGAAACATGAACAAAGACAACATGAAATGATGAGAAACAAACTAAAAGTCCATGATAATGAAACTATATGAGCAAGTGACTGAATATCCCTGACAATTATAACCTCAAAACACGTTTATCATAGTGCATGATTTGTAAATTAATACATTTTGATGTTTGCATCACATAACCAGCCTCACATGTGTCTTTTCTGCTGTAGTAAACTTGCTCAGACGCTCACCTGATCCAGCACTGTCTTGAAATGTCACCAAAGCCACGTTTTCCAATGAGCCTGGGTTGTATATAATACACAGGACTGTTTTAGTTTATCAGACTAAATATGACTGTCTGTTTGTAGAAAATAGCAACATCCAAACAACTACTTATGCATATCTGCCCTGGAAAAGTAATAGCAATCTTCTGTACTGAAAGAAAAAATATTAATGTCCATAGCACAAATGGCTTTCAAGCCAAAGGCTGTGCAAATAACATGAGCTGGAGCTGATAGAGTGTCAGAAGAGCTCAAAGCAATAGTGGACAGCATAGCCACAGATTTCAGCAAACACCAGCACCCACAAAAGAAGAGCATCGAGTGTGTGAAAGCAGAAGACAACGGAAAACAAGGACAGATCTCCTGCTGAAAGTACATTACTTCTACAAGAGAGTGTCTGAAACACCTGATGAGCTCAAGACACATCTGATGAGGCTACCGATGTTTCTTGCAATAATGATTGTAGTTTTCATTCATAATTTGAATTAACTTTTAATTTTAAACTTTCAGCCTTTATTTTAATTTTTAGTATTTTTTTTTTTATGTGCTTTTGTTTGTTTTCATTAGCTTTATGTTTTGTAATACTACTATTTAGGTTTGGTTTATTTTCCTTTTATTTTTATTTCATTTCCAGTTAGTCATTTTAGTGCTTCAACTTTCAGTCAAAATCTAATCTGTATGCTTCAGCTTTATTAACAAAAATGATTTACATGTTTTAGTTCACGTTAATAACCCTGTCTTGCAAGCAATATTACTAGACTGTAAAAATTATGTTTCAAAGTTGTAAATAAAACAAACATTATTGGAGTGTGTTTTACAAGAGAATACATCAGTCTTTCTACTCAATGATTGCCGTTTATTTTGTACAAATTTCTGAGTGAAAATTGTTTCAAAGGAAATCCTGCACCATTGTTGTTTCAGGGTAGTATTACAAACATGATTACTAATGAAGCGTCTTACCAGAGGTAGCTCATCAGCATAACTGGGAAATATCTGTAGGCGAAAGCCAAGGTGAGAGAGAAACCCATGTGTGTAGACAACAAAACAATATACGTTCTAATCAAATTATCATAACAGTGTAATTTTTCTGTCGACATGATGAGAGCTGGTGCAAACATCCACATCACTGTGATCTGGGGTCTCATTTATAAAACTGTGCGTAGGATCCTTACTAAAAGTGTACGTGCGCCCGAAAGCCAAAAAGACTTATAAAACTGTTTGTACGCCAGAACCTGCGCAGAATTCACAAGATTGTGCACACATGCGTCTCCTCCCCGAAATAACCATATATGAGCTTACAACGCCTAGTTTTACTATGCATATCCTCATCTGCATATCATTTGCATACAGTATGATTATTAATCCACGTGATAACATGTTTAACGGTACAAGACATCAGGAAAATATGATATACCGATGTGCCGTCACATTACATTGATAAAAATCATTTAGTAGCCTATCCATACCTTGTTTTTGAATAAATAAATCAAATAGTGTAAAATATATTTCAGAGAAAGTTTTTTTTCTCAATTGTTTTTCACTGGCCAAATATTTTTAATTGATTTATATGTTTAATGGAAACAGATAGACCTTGTTGTGCATATTTGCATGAAACTATTTTCTCAGACACTCTGCTATTATCATGATAAACAATTATCTCTGTAGTTAACACATTAAAACACAGCATGCCAGAGGAAAAGTGTTCAAAAGCATTGCATCCACAACAAATATTTATATTTATTGAATAGAAAAAAATGTTGTAACTTCTCAGTAATGATTTCATGTAGTTTAACTCCATTAATGAGAATGGCATATTTCATCTAAATGTTTATATCAGAAGTAAAACATAGTTTAAATCATTATTTTATTTATTTAAACTGTTATTGTGAACATGCACTGTATTTATGATTAGGACTCATAATGAAGATTTACGGTTTTCCTTCATCTGCCGTTAGATAAATATATATATATGCATCAGTTTCACTAAACGGCCCAACGCGCTCGCTGGCGCGGACATTTAAGAAGGGATGGATATTTGCTTCAAGTGATAGGCTTGGTGAGTGAAATTATATTTGTATTATCTTTCTGTATTTTCTGTCTAAAAGTGACCAAAAATACATTTAACTCCAGCTCACCATCGGTGTCGCTAAACTGCACCGTCTCCAAAACGTTCGTACGCATAGGTCAGAGTTTGCGTGCAGGTGCACAAATGATCCTGTCAAGTTTGTTTTTATAAATCACAACTTATGCGTCAGAAGTGGCGTACGGCTCTGTCAGGCCCTGTTTTGTGCGACGCAACGGTTATAAATGAAGCCCCAGATGCTTTCTGAACTGATGTTTTCTCACTACTGTAATTTATGTTGTGTTTATATTGTTATTAAGAGGAGAGTGCTCAGCAGCGTCGCTCTCAGTAGTGTAGATGGCGTCTGAATGTAGTCAACAGTAAATCAATGCAAATATATTTCCAACTTTTTTTATCCCTAAGCGAAGACTGAAAAAGAACTTCGCTGTGAGTATATCGGTGCATTGAATCATGTTCAGTCTATTGTACGTTACGTGTGCATGAGCGATACTAAGAATGTAAATGTGTACCTTGAAATACAATGTAAGTCGTTTTGGATAAAAGCGTCTGCCAAATGCATAAAATGTAAATGTAAAATGCAATACGTTTCTGCTGCTGTTCACTTAACAGCCACCGGTGTCGCTAAAAACAAGGATATGAATTCTACATATAACTACGGTGGCCGAGAGAGCTCAACGCGCTGCAACTGAAGAAAACGCATGCAAATAGAAAAAACACCTGCAAATTAAGAAAACATCTTCATCAGTTTCACAACACATGTGTGCTCCAAATACTCACAACACAACCAAATACAGAAACGCGCTGCAAAAGTTCACAACACAAACAAATACAGAAACGCGCTGCAAATAGGACAGAACACAACGGAAATGTTTCCGGGGAACCCAATAAGTGACGGACGGACGGCTTGGACGTGCTTATTGCTCGTGAGCTTTACCTATGCCCTACTCTCTTAAAAGGGCAGACGGCAGAGCCCTTGAATTGGGCACTTTGGAGGGAGCGGGGCACTTGTGTGCCATGTTGATGAAGAGAGCAACCAGAGAATGTCTAAGCAACGAAAGACAACGTAATTTCCTCATTATTTTCACCTGGGATGTTCCCATGACAACGCAGCACGTGTCCATCAGCTGAATAGCTGTTCTTACCAGAAATATAGTATTATTGCTGTTAACATAACTGTTGCAAATAAATATACATTTTATACAACAAAGTTTTTAAAATATGCGTTATATCTGTGTGTGAGTGTCTCAACTTTAAAACTTACTGTCTCATATTTGGACCCTAGCTGCATTCTAACATTTCTTAATTATTTTAACATAACATGACAAAATGTGTACAATGTAACTGATGTATAGATTAATGTCTTTCCCTCATGTTCTTTTTCTCTATCTTTTTTTATTTATTTATTTTAGTCTTCAGCTCATTGTTCTTTTTAGTATTCTTATGACATTGAACATATTGTAAATACATGTTGTATATTGTATACAAAGTTGTATGTCATAAACGTGTCATCTCTGTATGTTTTGCAAAAAAAAAAAAAATAATAATAAAAGTAGACAGCTGTAAGCACGTCCCAGCCGGGTCCGTCACTTATTGGGTTCCCCGGAAACATTTCCGTTGTGTTCTGTTCTATTTGCAGCGCGTTTCTGTATTTGGTTGTGTTGTGAGTATTTGGAGCACACATGTGTTGTGAAACTGATGAAGATGTTTTCTTAATTTGCAGGTGTTTTTCTATTTGCATGTGTTTTCTTCAGTTGCAGCGCGTTGAGCTCTCTCGGCCACCGTATATAACCCCTTTAAATATTTTACTATATGTTGGGATGTGGTTAAAGGTTAACCGTTTTACAGCTCATATAGCCTTTACTGGTCATTGCCATATTTCATGGTCATCGCATATGTTTATATTGGACACAAACGACATGACACCTTCACACTATTTTCCTCCATTTCCTTACTGTACATTTCCGACATGTCCTTCCTTATTTAAATCTAAATGATTTGTTTGTGTTCACGTGCCGTTCTGAGCTGCACTGCTTCTGTGCAGTCGTGTTCATGCTGTCTTCAACACTGGCCTGCACAAGCCATAAAAAGATGAATGCGTGCATGTGAGGTGGAACAGAATTTCCACTTCCAAGTTCTTTTTATGGGCCGTGTTTTGCAGAAGGTAAATGAGGCCTGCAATGCAACATTTCTGAAGTCATAATTCTAGCTCTGGTTGAAGCCTGGAATTAATTCAGGCAAAAAGTCCTGTTGCTTTTCTCCAACTTCATGTTAGTAATAGGCTATTTTGTCAACATAATGCAGCAGCAAATGGAGTGTGGTAATGACTGCATTTGCTGATTGAAATGGAAAATGAAAGGTGGATATAGGGGTTCTTTGCCCAGACCCATTTGAGGTAAGGCCTCCCAGCAAATGGTCTGTGCACTCATTTTTCCCAACACGGATCAAAAGGACCGGACGGAGAGGGCGAGAAACCATTTCCACTACACTGGGCTTTGTTGCATTGTTTTTTTGTCACTGTCTATATCATCATATTTCAATGTTGAACTTGTCAGGGTTTATTAAGAGAGTTTATTGTCTAACTATGCTCATGTAAATGTGTTACTAATCAGTGGAACGACAAAAGTGATGTCCAGGGTGGATGTTTGTTTTTAATGACTGTAAAAGTTAAGGTATATATCTGACAAAAGTTTAAATTATGATAATTATGGGTTACACTTCATTTTAAGGTGTCATTGTTACAGTGTAATTATATTTAAGTGCTGAGTAATATTAAGCAACTACATGTACTTACTAAAGGTTAGGGTAGGATTAGGATTTGGTTACTTGCATGTAATTATGCATAATTTACTGTTATTACTATGGTAAGTACATGTAACATATGTAACAAGGACACTGTAAAATAAAGTGTTACCTAATTATGAATAATTTTAGCCTAATTTTAGCCATGTATTTGGTCTTGGTGGACTAGATCTGTTTGTGGCAAAACCTTTTTACAGTGCTTGTATATTGTTGTATTTTACGGCATATGATAAATTAATACTCAGAAAGTAGAACTAAAATGACATCCATTACAAGATTAGTAGCAGCAGACTATCTTCATAGTCATGTATTTCGTTGTTGAGGATTTCTTAAAAATACTGTGTAAAAATATAATCTCGCCTCGTTCTTGTCTCAATAACTCTCTAACTCAATCTCATGTCTCGTCTCGTGAGCTAACTGTGTCGTTTCACCCCTAATATGTGTGTGTGTTTATGTATGTATGTATATTTATATATATATATATATATATATATATATATATATATATATATATATATATATATATATATATATATATATATATACATAGTGTATATCTCCACTATATCATTAGCTGAAACTTTCTTTTTCCCACCTAGTCCTACCACCACTACGTATATTCATTACTTGTGATCACAGCAACTAAAATAATGATCTCTTGCAGAAATGCTGTTCTGTAAAAGACTGTATAACTTTGCACATTCTATTTTATAATCATATGAGATTAATTAAAGGAAGATTTTAGCAAGAAACTAAATAAGATGACAAGTAAATGTAAATTCATTAAAGGATAATAATGGTGAGAATATGATTATGAGTGAACCATGTTTAACTCAAAGTGCTAATTATTCTGTACTACAATTTCTTTTCTTTTTTTTTCTTCTTTTTTTTAAATAGTGCATGTATTTGCAGTCTTATTCATATTCATAGTCAACATATCTTGCACTATATGAGGGGTGGAGGATATGGATTGGTTTAATGACTAAATTAATCAATTTAAGCAAACATACACACACACAAATAATTTCCTTGTGTCAGAAATTATCATATCCCAGCAGCACATCACAGCAATCAATTTCAATTTAATACAGTTTCATATATCGCATGCACACAGCATCGCACACTTTCAACCCCCCAAACAACCTCTCAACTCCAGAGTTGTTTGGAAAAGGCAATTTTCAGCTTAAAGTCTTGACAAGCTTTGTGAGGCATGACGCCTCAGCCCTGCCATCAATCAACACCTGTTCAACTGCAGGCCAACACACACACACACACACACACACACACACACACACACTTACACACTTACACTTATTCCTCTGCCCTGGGTGAAATGTCAGCTCTTATGTCATGCTTTGTTTTTCATGATGCTGTTTCAGATCATAGTGTAGATCATATAAGACTCAAACACGCTCTTTTGTGTGTGTGCGTGTGTGTGTGTAAGGAATCACCTTTTATTGACCCTGTTTGACTGACATATGCTGAAATTTTAACCAAATTATGCTTAATAATTTCTAAATAAAAAAAAAAAAATTTGACTAGCTAATCTGACATAATGTAGAGCTACCCTTTCTGATGACCAGTCAAGCGGGAATATTATTGAGTGATGCATAAAATTGGCCAATTATATTGAGTTATCGGTCTGGCTGATGCACTGCTCTATAACTAGTTTTAACTCTTGAAACTGTGCAAGGATACAGTCATGACCAGAAGAGATGTCTGGCCTAGGAAAATGGATGTCTGCCCTTTATTCAAATATTATTACAATTTTGTTAAAGATTTTGTAAGCATATTGCATAGTTGTGCTTTGAGTCAGTTTTGTTTGTGATAATAACATGCCAGATTGTGCCGACATAATTTTCGTCCAGGCTGTCATACAAAGAAATTATGAACACATTCAAAAACAAGAGAGATCCAACGAAATATGAATGACTGATGATGTAGTCAGAGCATGCTTTTTTTTTTTTTTTTTAGCTTTTTTTCTATTATTTTTTTTAAATAGTAAAATAAAAACCTGTAGATAGTTTGCCTTTTTTGCCAAATAACGTTGTCAGATAAACACCTTAACCAAGTTTAGGGTCTTATTCTTCACTCAGATTTAAAATATTTGAAAACAAAGAAAAACAATCAACATGATGTATAGTGTTGAACACTGTTTTTGAGCATCTTCACACATGGAGGTTTGCTCTGCAGTCTTCTGGTGAAAACCTTTGCTCAGTAGCATCATTATGGAAATTACAAATGGTGCCTCCAAGTGGGTTTGCACATTTGCAGAGTGCGTTATTTGATTTCAGCTTTATTAGTCCTACAGCTAAATTCATTCTGCCAACAGTAGCATGCCAAATGCTTATTAAGGGTGAAGGTGGTGTTTGTGTGATTTAGCAATGAAATATAAGCAAGACTGAGCTGAATAATTTATCATTGTATGGCCATATGTGTAAATCTATACACACATCAGTCATGTATTTCAGACACTGCAACACCGTCAGGGTCGTGCATCATTCACAATTGATTTGTGAATGTCTTTTAAATTATAATTCAGTTTTTGAACTGCTATTGAGGTGGGAAACGGTATTGTAAATATGTCTGGTCTTTTTTCATTTCCATCTTCTCTTTTTTCCACATATTACATTTTCACTCTGACACCTTGTATGTAATAAAATAGTGAATTGTCATTATGCGTGGTCGTTACTGTATACATGTGCTGTCATTTTGGACAGCAGTTCAAAAGTTCAACACTCTTACTTCAGCAATCTTTTTTTTTTTTTTTATGGAACACAAATGTGGTTTATCTAAAGTCATTTTTGCTTATTAGTATGGTTGAATCAGATCATCAAAGGTCAGCAGCAAAGACATCAGTTAATAAAGTGAGAGTAAATACATAAAGTACATTTGTGTAATTTTATATTTACAGGTTTGCATAATACTCTTGAGTTTGCATTTGACTGTTTTTGTTGTTTTTGAGGAATACTGTATCTGTAAGATGAGTAAACGCATGCTCACATTTAACCTAGAACAACACAGTTTTTTTTTTCTATGCTTCATCTCAAAAACTCTTGTAGAGAACAGATATAAAACTAATTTAGCCGTGCAAATCCGAGCCTCTTGCTCACTGTGACATCAAGGCCAGATTTAAAACAAGACTGGTCTGAAACCTGCTGTCAAAACAAACAACACTGACCTGCTCGTCTCTCTGCCGGGCCAATTTATCCAGCGTTACATGCAGACATAAGTGGAACGGAGACCCCTGACCCGCTCTTCTCCCGAAGAACATTGAGTTCCCCGTCCTCGCCTGTCTCCTGCTAAACTGATGCTTATTTGATAAAAGATCTATTTCCTCAATCATGCTGATGTTGATTCAAGACTCACTCGGTAGGGATGATAAATAATGGATCGGGTTCATCATTGTTTACGGTCTGAGAGCAGTGTCTGACCATTATTTATTTCATTTCTTGAACACCTTTTGCTGAGTAGAAAATAAGTATTTGCTTTTGAACAGTGAATAAAAAATAAATTAAAAAAAAGCTTGTACCGTACCATAACCCCACTGCCACCATGGGCCACTCGATCCACAACGCTGACATCAGCAAAGCACTCACCCACACGACGCCATAGTTGTCTGCCATCTGCCCTGTACAGTGAAAACCGGGATTCATCAGTGAGGAGAACACCTCTCCAAAGTGCCAGACGCCATCGAATGTGAGCATTTGCCCACTCAAGTCGGTTACGACGACGAACTGCAGTCCGGTCGAGACCCCGATGAGGACGACGAGCATGCAGATGAGCTTCCCTAAGACGGTTTCTGACAGTTCTGAAATTCTTTGGTTATGCGAACCGATTGTTGCAGAAGCTGTCCGGGTGGCTGGGCTCAGCCGATCTCGGAGGTGAAGATGCTGGATGTGGAGGTCCTGGGCGGATGTGGTCACACGTGGTCTGGGGTCGTGAGGCCGGTTGGATGTACTGCCAAATTCTCTGAAACGCCTTTGGAGACGGCTTATGATAGAGAAATGAACATTCAATTCACGGCAACAGCTCAGGTGGACATTCCTGCAGTCAGCATGAATGTGTGTGTTTGGGATGCTCTGGATTGGCGTATATGGTTTTACTGTATTGGGACCCCCCAATACAGTAAAACTGTACTGTAAAACACATTTCAGAGTGGCCTTTTATTGTGGCCAGCCTAAGGCACACCTGTGAGGTGGATGGATTATCTCGGCAAAGGAGAAGTGCTCACTAACACAGATTTAGACAGATTTGTGAACAATATTTGAGAGAAATAGGCCTTTTGTGTACATAGAAAAAGTGTTAGATCATTGAGTTCAGCTCATGAAAAATGGGGGCAAAAACAAAAGTGTTGCGTTTATAATTTTGTTCAGTGTATGATTATATATAGCATCTATCAGTTTAACCTGTTGGAGTGATACTTTTACTATAGACTCTTGCTGGTCATATATGTCACTAATGCTTATAAATTGCACATATTTTGAAAGGTCTAAGGGTTTAGCGTCAATATTCACTCCGTGTTATGATAGAGATGCTTCAACAACAGTAATACAGTGTAAGGGGATTTACAGTCAAAGACACAGAACCAAACATGAGGAATGAAGACCCGGAGTCAGAAGTGCAGTCAATTTAAGACAAGAGTCAGAATTATAATAAATTAAAGAAAAGTTTTACTGAAGATAGTTTGCAGTTTCATCAGCAGAAGTTCAGCTTCAAGACACACAGGAGTTCGTAGGCCACCCTGCTTACAGTTACACAGATCACAGCAGTTATACCATACACCACACACACACTAGAGATGCGCGGTTGGCGGTTACAGCCGCGGACTCCGCGGATAAACCGCGGATCGGGCGGATGACGTGACGGAAAATAATATTTTAATTCAATTCGGGCGGGTGGCGGGCGGTTGAACCAATCAAATGAAAAATATTATGTATACAGCAATCAGCGGGCGGGTGCGGTTTTGAAAATTGGTCAAAAACGTTGGTGCGGATGGATGGCGGGCGGATGATGAGTTTTGTGATGCGGTTGCGGATGAAATAATAGCCCATCCGCGCATCTCTAACACACACACACACACACAGGCAGATTAAGGTGGTCGGGGCCCCTATAGGCTGCTCTTTGTGTGAGGCCCCCCCATACATGGTCCACACGCAACTACGGTGAACTGGCATACACATTGAGACAGCCAACACTACAGTGTTTTCTTTACATTCCTTCAAGTGGTGGACCACAACAGTAAGACAATTACCACCACACCACATAGGTAAAATGAAAAATTGAACATTACAAACAAAACACAAATACAAACAAGCATAAGGCCCAGTGCTTAGAATCAACTATTTAATTATGATCAAGAAGAAACACTGGCAGTACAACCAAAACTAACATAAACAGAGGTGTAAGTGGAAAGAATCAGATATCCTCTGCCACCACAGCCCCAAAACAAATGTAACTATAAACAGCAAAGCAACAAAATACCTTCACATTTCAACTCTCACCACTTGCTGTTGTCTCTCTCAAACTAAATAAGCTAAAACTAAATAAGCTATGTATTAATATTAATAAAAAAAAAATAAAAAAAACATCCTCACCATCAACATTGGCGTGTTCCACCTCTTTAGGTGACGGCTTACGGTGTCAGTGTTCGTTTCATCTTCTCTCTTATGGAGCCGATCACACCAAACGCGTTTTTCAGGTTCGATCACACAGAACAAGCAGTGCGCTGCGTTTTTTATTTTGCTAGGCAACCACCGAAACAGCTGTCCTGTCAGTCAAGTAAACGTCAATTCAGCCTTTTAAATTTCGCGCGGTAGTCAGCTCCCTGTCACGTGACAACGGAGCACAGTGAAAGGGAGTGGGAGTGATTGACAGCTGATATTAACCAATCTAAAATCTGCTTTAAAGTTAAGAACGTAAGGATGAAGTTTGATTGGTTATGTAACGTTGGATAGAATGATGGTCCGCCAGTGAACGTGATTTCACCAAGTACCACATGTTCCTGGATCAACATCTTTGTTGATCCTGGAACAACTTTCCAATCAGATTTGAGGGACAAGTTTACAGTTTATGTCAAGTTTAGGCTTAGACCCAGGGTGAGGTGCTTCGACATCAGTGTTATTCACCTATCATTCCCCTCTGATTTTAGGGAAAAGTTATGGGTAGGGTTAGGTTTAGGGGTAGGGATAGGGTAAGGACAAAATTTTGGGACAGGAATGTTATTCCAGGATCAACAAAATATGTTGATCCAGGAACATGTCTTACTTGGCAAAATCACGGTGACCATGGTCTGCCACCGCGTATCAGCGAAGGTACACACTGTGCAGTAATTTGCGAACGTTTTGTAGAAAAATGAAAACAGGTCGCACCACAACCATTATTTGCACTCGCACAAATGTTCCCAAATATATTTTTAGGTCGCACAGATTAAATTTCAGGAGCATATGCGACCAAAATGGTCGCAATTTCGAGCCTTGTTGTTTATGTTTCTTGTGATGTTAGCCATAGTTATTTATTTATTACCTTGATTTTGGTGTCTGCGTTTCAAAGCCATCCCCCGCGGTGACGTTTTTGGTGGAGTTGTTCGTTTAATAGTCGACTCGGAAGAAAGCGACAATAAACTCCATCAACACAACAGTATGTGGAGTTAAACTGGTCCAGCAATAGCAGTGACATAAATGAAAATGATTGACATGATTTGACCAGCAGCAGCTGATTGGATAGCCAATTCACATCTACCCAATCACCTGCTTGTTTTTTTTATTGTTTTTTTTTATGTTTCCTATGGGCCAATTAGGGTCTTTTTTTGTTCGCGCTTAAGTAAATAAAAAAAAAAAAAAAAAAAGTCTGGTCAATCCGAGGCCCCTGCACACGTGGGGCCCCTAGGCTGCAGCCTACGCAAGCCTGTGCATTAATCCGGGCCTGCACACACAGACAGCAGTTATACCATACACCAACATCTAAGCTACATCTTTGCTTCAGGTTGAATTATTCTGACTGGCTAAGAAATAGAAAAACATAGTAATTTTCCACACATAAACAGATAGACTGAGGCATATCTCCATCGATTATGCAGCTGACACTTGAACCCTGAAGTTAGGCACGTCGTGACCTTTCAGGTCGCAGATTTGGGTTGCTGGGCGCCAACATGTCCCGTACAACAACTCAGTCAATCTCCAATAATGCCAGTGGTTCCTTAAAGCCACACTAAGTAGAAATTGTGTTTTTGTCAAACAGCGACCCCTAGAGTCGCTGTGGAATACTTGCACTGTCGTAAATATATTATATTATAATGTTTTTACATGATTGCAGCTAAATCACAAGTAAATAGTCTATAGTCTAGGCCTACTGTATAATTTAATTTGTGTTGTTTTTATTGGAATGTAAACATTACAAAATGCCAGATAACATCAATTAAGTTAAATGTACATCGCATTATTTCATAACATTGGCCGTTATGATGTCATTAGACATGATTATTGCAATTTATCATAATAGTTTGCAAATTGTGCTCGTTTACACTATTTACAACCTCTACGTTAGGCTTATTTATGTCCTGATAATTATGTGAGATATTGAAAGCTGTTATCATGATAATCGCAGGAATCAACGTCAACAGCGTCGTCTGATATCCCTCAGGACTATGTGATAAATACACCTCACAACACCTGAGTTCAGCTGGCAAACTAATTCGTGAGGCATAGCTATCTGATTTATCAAAACGATTCCATTTACACCTGGTCACATAAATGTATTTTTGCGAAACGGATTTAAATCCGACCTTCAATTCTCGCACTATATGCAGATTTAATGGAGTGCACGTCACCGAAAGCAACAGATATGAGCTGCATTTTATTGATCATCAGCTAAAATTTCAAAATCAAAGACCGCAATAAGAGAGAGCAGTAACAGCCCTGGTAAGATCATTTCGTTTCTTTACTTTTAATGATGAAGATTGTGTGTTAAGCGTCTGCGACTTACTTTCACTTTGATTTGCGATAGTTTGCACGTTGGCTTGATGCAGTTGCTCATCTGCGGTGATGCGTGTTCCAGCGCGTCGTCATATCTGGATATAACATATAGCCTATAACACGCTCTCACACGTTTTTTTTTATTTTTTATTATTTTTTAGCATTTTTGGGAGGAGTACAATTTACATATGTGGTTTCAACAACCATATGCATTTACACTTGTCCAGTTTCGTCTGGAAAGCGTCTCAGATCTCCTCCTGAAGTGGTTTGAGGGATCGGATTCAAATCCGTCTCAAATGCGTTTCGGAGGGCATTTAAACCTGGACTTTTCACAATCTGATAGCTATCCGATCTGAGAAAACGCATGAAGTGGCCAGGTGTAAACAACCCCCATGACAAAAACATACGCACGAAAGCCGAAAACAAATGCTGGTTGGCCTCTCACGTCCAAATTTGACGAAGTGCGGGGTTAAAATGTAACACAGACCTTTTACATAGTCAGTCAGAGTCAAGCATTGTTGTGTTTCCGCTCTTTGTCTCTCGCTGCCAGAAGACAGTCTCCCGCGGATTTGTGGAAAGTTTTGATATGATTTCGTGAAGATTCTGGACAAAGAGTGTTTTGACACCATGCAAGTAAATTTTTTCATCATACGTTTTTTTCGGTTTCTGAGTTGGGTGTGTACTTCACCAAATCTAACTTTATTTCTCTCAAGGAGAGGACACTTTAATATAATACAGTCAAGTAAAGCTTTAACAAAGAAATGGTCCCTTAAATTGGTTCCAATGACCCTTTTATGTTTTAACACAATTTGAAGACCTTTCTCAAACACTAAACAAGTCCATATTTCATCTCTGGAAGCCGGGCTAAATGAGCAAGCACTGTTACTGTATTCCTGGCATTGGCCCAGACCCTCAGTCACCTCTCTGATATATAATACAGACATTAGAGAATACATGAAAAGATCATTTCAGTAATCAAACTGGTAACTTCAATAATAAAGTAAAATCTCACAAGCCTAGTCATTCAACTCATTTAATATTTAGAAGGAAAAATATTGATTAATAGCTTGATTATAATCACTCATTAGATATATACTGAAGCAGCAGTGGATTCCAGAATCCACACTTCAACAGTAATACAAATAGTATGAACACATGCAAAAATAAAACAAGACTCCATCCCATTGTTATGAAACGGTGATCGCAGGATGAATCCAATCCGTTACACTTGGGTAAATTTATTTAAAGTTTAGTTTAGTTAGCAAGATTCTATTGTAAAACATCCTTTTTTTTGTCCACAGAAGTGTTAAATCCAAAAAATATTGAGTGATTAAAGGGCACCTATTATGCAAAATTCACTTTTACATGGTGTTTGAACATAAATGTGTGTTGGCAGTGTGTGTACACAACCACCCTTTAATGATAAAAATCCACCCAGTGCTTTTTTTAAAATCCCCATAAATCATAAGCACCGTCTCAGAATGAGCTGTTCTCAGATTTGGGGCAATGTGAAGTCATTTTGCACAGGCCCCGCCCACGACTGTTGATTGACACTGCAGTCTGAGCATAGACCCACCCTGAGTGAGCTGGACACAGAGTCCGCCATTGTTTCGACACTTGAGCAGCTGTAGACAAGAATGTCTTCTAAGCGATTGAGGTGTGTTGTTGTTGGATGTCAGAATGAACATCAGTCTTCATTTACTCCCGTTGTTACTCGAGGATGGATCTCACCAACTGTTCGTGATCAAGCTTACAGTCTCCGGAGCGACAGGCCTAACATTACTGATCACGGCAGAAATGAAAGTGAGAACGCGCTCTTTATCACAGCTCATCGAGTCGTTTTACAGATATAAGGTTTACTAGTTTATTAAGCACCCACTGAGAAGGTGTGTATATATTTGTTTAATGTTAGTTGTAAGGAGTGTTTTGTGTACTTCACTGTGTATGTTCCATGCTAATGAAAGAGAGAGAGAGAGAGAGAGAGAGAGAGAGATAGTTTATGGATAAGACTTTAATGCGCACTTCTTATACTGTGTTTATTCGGCTCTTACAGTGATTTTCTGGAGTAAAACTAACTTATTTGTGATGTACAATAAACTTCATTGAACTCATCAGTATATTTTGGTCATCATACGGACGGGGTTTGCTACAGCAGGCTTGTAATAGTGGATAAAAGCAGATGACAAATAAGTTATAACCATAATTAAACTACACTATACCTGTTCTATCTCCATACAGCATATATTCTCTGGCTCTGTGGGCATTATTGTCCGACTCCGGGTCAAAATGAACGCCACTACTGAGAGTTTCTGTTTTGATTGTCCTGGCTCTGAGCGCGAGCTCGTGAGGCTCCGCCCCCTGTGTCGGCAGCAGCAGTTCATTTGCATTTAAAGGGATACACACTAAAACGGCGCGTTTTTCTGAGCGCCAAAAAAGACAATTTAAACATGCTGTAAAAAAAATTATCTGTTGGGTATTTTGAGCTAAAACTTCACATACACACTCTGGGGACATCAGAGACTTATTTTACAACTTGTGAAAAGGAGCATAAGAGGTGCCCTTTAAAAAAAAAAAAAAAAAAAAAGTCAGCTCTGGTTTTCGAAACTGTATTAATTTAGGTTTTACGGGAATTAACTTAAATTCACAGTAAAAACCAGTATATTTCATTAATGTCAGGATTCCATCACCATCTCCTTCCACTCATTCCCTCACTCCGCCCACTCAGTCATTCACCTACGATCCCAATCTTCTCAGCCAGTCATCATTCCGTCTTCTAAGGAACTCCTTCATCATCATCTGCAAGAGAAAGAGAGAGAGAGACTTGGTTACACTTCAGTTAAGCTATCATCTGATATTCAACTTACTGTTTACTTACCTGTTACGCTGTACCGATCCATTCTGCAAATTAAAGCATTTAACTTACCATTCTGTCTGCTTCATCTATGCCAAACCTGACAGAAGATCAGACCACCATGCAGAATCCATCGGGATCCACGGCGAATCCACCTGTCAATCCGATCGCCATTCATCAACCCACCTCTTCAGCTTCACTTCCTCAAGCACCCGTTGCTTCGTTCACTGCCTCAGCGTGTCCCATGGCCCGACCAGCGACATTCTCCGGTGAGGCGGAGGACTGCAGTGGGTTTCTACTTCAGGTATCTTTGTATTTCTCCATGCAAGAACATCAATTCATTAACGATTCAGCTCGTGTTGCTTTCATCATTTCACTATTGTCTGGGCAAGCACTTCAGTGGGCACAGTCTCTGTGGAATTTGAATTCGGAAGTCGTCAAATCCCTCTCCGGTTTCATACAACACTTCAAAGAAGTTTTCGGTCAAACAGCTGCCGATCTTTCAGTAAATGATCGACTCTACAATCTTCGTCAAGGCCAATCTTCCGTGAGTACTTTCTCCTTACGATTCCGCACCTTAGCCGCATCCAGTGGATGGAATGAGGCAGCATTGATCACAGCTTTTCGTCATGGTTTGAACCCTAACATTCGTCAGTTGATGGTGGTTTACGACAACAGTCTGGGAATTGAGAAATTAATTCAAAAATCCATTCGAGTTTCGCAAAGACTATCAGCCTGTGATTCTCCGACTCCCACTGTATGTCCTACGCCCACGGTTCCATCAGTCACTCCTCCAGCACCAGAGCCTATGGATCTCAGCTCCGCCCATCTTCCAGCTTCAGAGTGTCAACGACGAATTCTTCATAAACTCTGTCTCTATTGTGCATCTGATAATCATCTTCTCAGCACTTGCCCTGTTCGACCTCCATGCCCAGCGGTAAGCACAATTCAAGTCTCGCCTAAAATTGAAGCTTTAAATCGCACCACAGTGCATGTATTAACTTCTCGTATTTGTGTCTCAGCACAAGCCCTTATTGACTCTGGTTCGGTGGGGAATTTCATCTCCACCCAGCTTCATCCTCCATCGCAGTTCTCAAGACCTCCATGTACAAACCATCCAGGGAAAACTGCTGGGTCGAATTCGTCACTGTTCACCTACTCTGACGCTGAGCGTTGGTTGTCTTCATTCATCCTGGGGTTGGAGCGGTGCTGTCACAGCGGCAGGGTGAGCCTCCCAGACTCCATCCATGTGCCTTCTTTTCCAAAAAGCTGTCCCCGGCGGAGCAAAACTACGACATCGCCACCGGGAACTGCTAGCCATAAAACTGGCTTTAGAAGAATGGAGACATTGGCTGGAGGGAGCAAATCACCAGTTTGAAGTAATTACAGATCATCGCAACTTGGAATATCTTCGTGAGGCAAGAACATCGAATCCTCGCCAGGCCCGCTGGGCACTCTTCTTCACTCGATTCAACTTCGTTGTTACTTACCGTCCAGGAAGTAAGAATTGCAAGGCAGACGCTCTTTCCAGACTCCATTCATCTTCAGAGGACCTCAGTACTGAAACCATCCTCCCTCCAGCCTTAATCCTCAGTCCCATTCTCTGGGACATCGACCAGCAAATCTCTCAGTAAAATTCTCGCCATCCTGCTCCGCCGGTAGGTCCAGAAGGGCGTACTTTCGTACCTCAACATCTTCGTACTCCCCTTCTGGACTCTGCTCACACGGTTCCGGGCTCTGGACATCCAGGTAGCAAGCGTACCCTCTCGCTCCTCAGTCAGTGGTACTGGTGGCCGTCCATCTCCGAAGATGTCTCCAGGTTCGTCCGCGGCTGCTCAGTCTGTGCCATCACCAACACTCCCAGAAAACTACCTGAGGGTAAACTTGTGCCACTACCTATACCCAGACGCCCTTGGTCACACATCGGAGTGGACTTCATGACTGACCTTCCTAGATCCGGTGGATTTACCTTTGTGCTCGTCGTTGTGGATAGATTTTCCAAAGGCTGCAAGCTGATACCTTTACCTGGTATACCCACGGCTTTAGAAACAGCTGAAGCATTGTTTCATCACGTATTCAGAAATTTTGGCATTCCAGAAGACATCGTTTCAGACAGGGGACCCCAATTCATCTCCCGGGTGTGGCACGCCTTCTTCAAGCTCCTCGGGGTCACTGTCAGCCTCTCATCAGGATATCATCCGCAGACCAACGGCCAGACTGAGCGGAAGATTCAGGAGATTGGACGTTATCTGCGAACTTATTGCCACCAGTACCAAGACAGCTGGAACCGATACCTCCCCTGGGCGGAATACGCCCAGAATTCCCTCACTCAGCGTACCACCGGGCTCACCCCCTTTCAGTGCTTCCTCGGATACCAGCCACCTCTCTTCCCTTGGTCGGGTGAGCCCTCGGAGGTTCCAGCTGTCGACTTTTGGTTCCATCAGAGCGAGGGGGTATGGGACTCAGCTCATGTGCATCTACAACAGGCAGTGCGGAGGCACAAGGATCAAGCGGATCGTCTACTCGCCTCCGCCTGCCTTGCCGTAAGCTGAGTCCTCGATTCATTGGACCTTTCACCATCCAGAGGCAGTTGAACGAAGTAACCTACAGACTCAACCTTCCACCTCAGTACAAGATCTCTCCTTCCTTCCATGTCTCTCTCCTCAAACCCTTCACTGACCCAGTCTCTTCTGTTCCCTCAGATTCCACCTCGGATGACGTGCCTCCTCCTCCCGTTCCTGTGGAAGAAGAGGCCATCTACAGAGTTCGATCCATCATGGACTCCCGGCGGCGAGGTCCCCGTCTGGAGTATTTGGTGGACTGGGAGGACTACGGAGGACTACGGTCCAGAGGAGCGTTCCTGGGTACTCCGTGATGATATCCTAGATCCAGCCTTACTCTCCCAGTTCCATTCTGACCATCCTGACCGCCCAGCTCCCAGGGGTCGTGGTCGACCTCGCCGCCGGCAACATCTCTCTTCTTCCCAGCCGTCAAGAGCCGCCTTGGGCGGGGGGGGTACTGTCAGGATTCCATCACCATCTCCTTCCACTCATTCCCTCACTCCGCCCACTCAGTCATTCACACGCTCATTGTCACCTGATTACTAATCACTGTCACCTGGACCTCATCATCAGTTCACCCATATATACCTGCTACGAACATTCAGTCATTGTCTGATCTCGTCTACACATGATACAGACTCTCTGCCATACTTGCCTGTATTCCTACCTACGATCCCAATCTTCTCAGCCAGTCATCATTCCGTCTTCTAAGGAACTCCTTCATCATCATCTGCAAGAGAAAGAGAGAGAGAGAGAGAGACTTGGTTACACTTCAGTTAAGCTATCATCTGATATTCAACTTACTGTTTACTCACCTGTTACGCTGTACCGATCCATTCTGCAAATTAAAGCATTTAACTTACCATTCTGTCTGCTTCGTCTATGCCAAACCTGACAATTAACTGATATAATGTAAATATTCCTTCCTAAAGTATTAAAATATGTTTTGTACAGTACTGGCCAAAAGTGATGTCCAGCCTATAGGAATATTGACATCTTCACCCTTTATTTAAATATTTGTTTTAAAATGTGTTAAATGTTTTGTGGTTGGAGTCGATTGTTTTATTTGTGATAACGCATTAAAACATGCCAAAATGCCATATTATGTTTGGCCAGGCTGTCATACAAAGAAATTATGAACGCATGTAAAAACAAGTTAGAACTAACAAAATATTAATAACCATCATATTGTGGTCAATGCATGATTTTTCCTTTAAGATTTTTTTTATTTTATTTTTTATGTTTTTTTTAGTATAGTAAAATAAAACCTGTAGCTGTAGTTTGTATTTTGTGGCAAATCATTTTGTCAGATAAATACCTTAAACAAGTTTAATATTTTATAAATACATTATATTAAATACATATAAATTATTTCCCTCATATTTTTCAATTGAACTTGTAGGGTAATTATCAACAAACCAGACATCACTTTTGGCCACTGTACTTGCATGAAATACACACAAACAGTGCATTAGATAAGAGACACATGACGAATTAAAGCTGGTCACAAATAGCGGAGGTAAATAATATAGAAGATGCCTGTGCCATACACACATCATGACACTCAATAAACATTCATTCTTAAATTAGTTCTGACTTCTGTGTATTCTTTCAAAAGAGAAACAAGTATGTCTGTAGTTTCAAGGATTCTTAAACTGAAACCACTTTAGTTGGCAAGTCATTCACTGGGTTTTTGTTCAAACATTAAAAAGGTTAGCCAAGTTTTTTTGGCTGGGAATGGTAATATCAGCAAGATTTTCAGACACTGACCTTGCTGTGCTGACTGGAATTTCTACAGGGTTTCTGCTGGCCAAAAATAAATAAATAAAACCGCTTATTTATGGTCATGTATTTTATATAAACCTCAGTTTTAATTCACAATGCAATGTTAAGTCTCAAATACGTTCAACTAATTACTTCTCTAAACTTTTTCTTGGCCTTGAACGCAAGCAGATCTCAGAATAAAGTTTATAGTTAAATAAGATGGTTAATTAGAGCTACAGAGGTATTTTAAAATGACAAACTCAATTAACCGCATAGATATCATGATGCAAACACATCTTCCAATGCACGAGTGAGTATTATGTAGATGGCAAATAAAAAAAATAAAAAAAAACTTTCCAGTTTAATCTGTGTAAAACATAACTTCTAGCACATAATAGGGATATTTCACTCTGTCCGACTCACTCAGGTTTACAAATATATATATTTTTAGAGAGAACTCCAAAGATGAAAGAAGAGGAAACTTAATTAATGCCAATTAATGTTATTTTGTTAACCACATGCTAGGTTAATCGATTGTGCGTGAGTAACTGATCATTTATTCAGTGTTTTCTTGAATCTCACCGCTGAATGCCTGTGGATTGGTTTCCTTGAAACTGTACGAATCCACATTATGTATGATTTATCATATGTTTACTCCACACATCGACTATGCCACACTTCAGTTCGATATACTGGGCTTATTTGAACCTCATTTTAGGGTGAAATATTCAAATCAATGTTGCATGTTTCTCCTTCAGACCGATCCACAGGACTTCACATCTGACTTCATTATGATTTCATTTAGCATCACAAGATATGTTGTTTATTTTAGACTACGAGGGAGGGCCTTAATAAGACATTCATTTCCAATTGATTTATTTCCCAAATGATGACAGAACATGGATACATTACAGTGTCCTTGTTACATATTGCATTTTATAGCAATAAAAAGAACAGAACAATTGGAAGCAGCTTGAAGAACATGTTGAATGATATAGAATATCATATTAATAAATGCTTGATGACTTGTGTTGCTAAATGTATATATATATATATATATATATATATATATATATAATTGAATCATTATATTTTCATCAACTTACGAATGCTCTGCACGAAACCCTGACAAAATGTAATGTTTAATCCTCTTCATGTTGCTGAACAAAGGATGGAATATGTTTTATTTGTCTTTTATATTAGTGTAGTACAAGATTACCCTATTCAAATCAATGTGATAAATGAGTGAGATCAAAGGTAATCTAAAAGTAATCAAATTATAATACCTAAAATGTGTAACATAATCAATTACAATATAAAAAATTTTGTCATGTAATTTGAATTCAGTAATGGACTACAATTTGTAACCATCTACGCAGCGCTGGAAATATACAGTTGTCCATGTAAATATTCAGTAACACAGTGATATAATGTGTCATCAAACAATTATATAAAATAAAGTTGCTCATAAATCTCAACCTTTTGTGCATAAACTGAAATTCTGAACCAAAACTACCCACTGGTGTTATTATTTTTAGCATTAAGCTCCACAGGCTAATTAATGCACTTGCATCCCGTAAACTCTGGTTTGTATTAGAAGGATTTTCTAAACTCTAAATTAATAGCAGTTTCTTTTGGTAATACCTTTGAATTAGTTGCCGTCTGAGCCTTTGCCTCCGGATAGTTTCTCTTTCTCATTTTCCATGAGTGTAATGTGTATTGAGCACCTTTCATAACATCCTCTGTGTGCCTCGGGCCAATTAAAGACGCAGAGATAATGGTCTGCAACTGTTTCACTGTTTCGTCTTTTGCTCTTTGGTGCTGAAAGGCAATTCTTAACATTAAGAAAAAGAAAAAAAACATTGTTACTGCAATCTAATTTCATTCTGAATGGCTTAACCTTGCAATTTAGCATTTATTCCTGCAAGAAACAACAAAGCAGAATAGACTGTAAGAGAGAGAACTGAAGCGTATATAGTGTAGACTCTGTTATTAATGTTCAAATTGCAAAAATGGAGCATACTTTTAGAACCATAATGATTTTTAGTATTTACACACACACACACACACACACACACGCTTCAACTAATATCTTGAAGAGTAGATCTTAGGTTGTGGCATAAATATTTCATAACTGAAACATAATGTTAACATTTGCATAACACTGATTCCATACGGAGGGGAAGTTCTGTTTTAAACTAATTTCACAGTATAGTTAATATGGCACATATTCACATGCTTAATATACCACTGAATATGTGAAAGTTAAAAAAAGTGAATTATTTTTGCACAGACAGTAACACTCATCTTTTGCTCAGTGAAACCACAGTCTTCCTGTAGCCTGTAGTCTATTTCTTGATGATTTGTGAGAGAAGTCTTACAGCCCTGTTTGGCTTGTGTTGTTAACTCGCCATGTGTTCTTCTGAATTGTTTTCTTTGTGCATGTGGTCTGGGTCATGTCATGTTGGCATGTCTTTAGTTGTGTTTTCTATCTCACATCTTATCCCCCACCCCCTTATTTCTTATTTGTTCATTTTCCCACCTGCTCTCCCATGCCCTATTCATTCTACTTGTGTGTTCTGTCCTGTACTGGTTCATTCCCTCCTGTTTGATCAGGCTGTCTGTTTTGATCAGTGCCTGCCTTTTGTTTGCTGTGTATTAGTTGTTGTTTTTGTTTTGTTTTTATGATTATGAAATTTGGCACAAATAGTGCTGGTCATGCATCTAGGACCAACTCTATAGTGCCACCAGTTAGAAAATTCACATATAAAGGTTATAACTTTTGAACCCTTTGTTCTAGAAAAATGAAAATTAATTCACCAGATTCCTCTCTTCGTGCTGACCACAATCAACATCTTACATTAAGACTCCGCTCATTACAGTTGCGAGCGGCCATTTTGAAAAGTACAGTATTCCGTTTTTTGCTACTCCTTAACAATTTTGCCCAATTCTTATGAAAATTGACTCAGATGATCTTTGGCCTGAGCCGCACAGACTAAACTGATTTTTTTTAATCCATCTTTGTTCAAAAGTTACGATGTCTGAAACACAATGACCCCAAATTGGTTCTGACGCTGAATCTCAGCCAAACTTTGATCAATCGAAATGAAAATTGGTGCGCTTTATCGAAACCATGATCTAAGGGTCCATGCCAAATTTAGGAACAGTGCCACCTACAAGTCATGAGATCTGAAAAAAATGCTATTTTTGCCAATAACTTTTGAACAGTTTCTCAGAAAATCATAATATTGGTGTCTATGGATTCATTGTGTTATTTTTTGTCTCTCTTGGGTGTTTGTTTACCAATCCTGTTGGCTGAGTTTGGGATAATCTGTTTTGTTATCTTGCTCATTTTTGTTTATGAAAAAAAATCGTTATTATTTGCAACATTATCTGTGCTTGGGTTTTGTTCGCAAAATGTTAGTTGCACGTTTTTATGCAAAAAAAAAAAAGTTAAACATACTAAATGAATCATAACTTTTCCACATACACCGATGTCTCACTCCATCCTGACCATGACATTTCGTCAGCAACACTGTTTCCTCGGCAGCAGTGCTGTCGGGACAGTTGCACCACTGTCCAGTTGTTTAAAAGTGAAAGGAAAGCTGGTAAGTCGCAGTAACTTTGAGCCGAGAACCAGGACAGCCAGATAACATCATCACAGGCCACTGTCATCCTCCAGCCCCAGGGAGAACATTACGCCTGGAGACACAAGACTGACTATAGGTTCAACAATACTTTTGATAAAATAATGCATTTTGACTGCAGGTTTGTTTCAGTGTTGCTGCACTGTAGCAGGAGTGATTGCTGAGTGTTACTGTGATGCATAAATTAAGTGCAGTTTAAAAATAAAAAGTAGACAGCATTTCACAATATAAAAAGAGCCATTTCGAGCTTAGAAATACTGAGAGTTTAACAACTGTGAAGGTCAATTCAGGTACCTGCAATTCAGAATTCTACTGTTGATACACAGGAAATAAAGTTCTCTTACTTGCTGATAGTTTCCATGGAAACATCCACCATATTCTTGAAATCTTGAGGCAATAAAGCTCTGTTGAGAAATATCATACTTCATCCTTGCTACTGTAGAGTAAACATCGAGAGCAAGACAAATTTGACATGGAGAGCTAACTTATTATGAATGTGCACTAGACAATATTCAAACTTTCTTCATTGTTTTTGGCTTTAAACTAGACATTCACGATTTAATGTCATAATTTTTCCCTAACCCAGAGACCTGCGTTGTTCATTATGCCAAACACCAAGAAAAAAAAAGAAAAAAAAAACTTTTTAATGAATTAATATTATATCAGTGAACAGATCTTGCTCAAAACACTGCTATTTTACAATTGCAAACACAAACTAGAGCTGTTTTGGACTCTCACTAATGAGACTGATTATGCTTTTAATATTTAATATTTCACTGATAATATTTCTTCTTAGTTTCAGATCTCATTTGCACTTCCAAATCTAAGCTTCGCGAGATGCATTTGAATATGATCTGTGCAAATATCGTTCCGTGTCATTTAAATGAAAAAGCAAAGTTATTAGTTGGATAAAAAAAATCATTTCATTATGTTCCTTACAAAAACAAAACAAAAAAAAAAACACTCTCAGTAAATATTGTACAAAAGCTCTCACTGGGGTGGTACCCTTTCAAAACGTACTAGTACGTACACTTGAGGTACTAATATGCTCCTGTCAGGGGTGTAGATTTTGAAAGGGTAGCACCCCAGTGACAGCTTTTTTAGCATTTCTCTTTGAGAGTGTATAATTTCAAAAGGCCTACAGATACAGCACTACTTTTATGCTCCTTATTTGTGTCAACTGAATGATCCTTTGATTCCTTGAAATTACTGCTTTCGTATTCCACAGAAAAAAAGTGGAATTGTGTATTTAGTTTTTGGGGTGAGCCACTCCTCTAGTGCTCTAATGCCCGGTACACATTGTATGATTTTGTGCGGTCCCAGATGAAAGATGACCAATCGTGGAGATTTCTGTGGTTGTGGCTCCTAAATGTTGTACTGTGAGAGAGGTCTGCTAAAGACGGCCGGACTTGCGACCAAAGAAAGCCTGCAATAATTGGAAACACTTAATTTTACAGTGTCCTTGTTACATGTGTTACATGTACTTACCATAGTAATAACAGTAGATTATGCATAATTACATGCAACTTACCCTCAACCAAATCCTAATCCTACCCTAACCCTATAGTAAGTACATGTAGTTAATTAATATTACTCAGTACATAAATGTATAATAACACTGTAACAATAGGCGCGAAACAGCGTTTCCATTACAGATTTGCGCAAAACGTTTGCGATTTTTTTCTAAATGTTGACAAAAAACTATTGCGAAATGACGGTGTTTCCATTAACCGATGTTATGCGACTAAAACTACATTTTACTACATAAGTAAAATCATTCAAAACCCTTGGTAACGGACGTTGGTACACTGTAAAAAAAATTGTAATTTTAACGGTAAAAGACTGTAAAAATGCTACAGTGAAAAACTGTTAATTGGTTAACAGAAAGTTTCCGTACTATATACTGTGATAGATCTAATGGTATTTAGGGCTAAATAACTGTGATAGATCTAATGGTACATTTAATGTAATTTTACTGTAAAATACCGTTAAATTTACAGTTTTTGAAAGTGAAAAAGAACAACTCATTGTATAATTTACAGTGAAAAAACGTAAATTGACATTCCCACAATTCCCTGTGTGACACTTCACATTTGATGTATTTTTATTGAAATAACTGTTTCTTCATAGTTTTCTTCGTTTTTTCTAATCAGTTATGTACATTAGGCTTGTATGTTAAATTTAATGTTGTTAAATTAATGTTTATTGCATTTTTAAAATTTCATGTGTGTTACCGTGATGGTGTTTAATGTTTGTGTGAATGACAGCTTCTATATATTAGTATTAACTTTCTTGTGGAAGAGCTGCTTGTGATGAGCTTTGATTGATCATGTGACTCTCATCACTGCTGTGATTGGTGGTTATCAGTGTATTACAATGGTACAAAACAGATATTAATACTTCAATAGGACGGTAAATTCACATTCAGATAATAAAATACGGTTTATTACTGTAAATTTTAAGTTAAGTCTGTAAAACCAATAACGTTGCTACCGTATTTAAAGTTCTGGCAACCACAGCTGCCGGTTTTTTACCGTAAAAATCACGGTTTAATTTTTTACAGTGTAGGTTTATGTACTATATCCCAGATCATCTCACAGTGTGTTTGTTTCTACGACCTGCATCTACTGACTAGCCAATAAAAATGCAACATGAAACGGCGTATTAATCAGCGCGACATGGCGCTTAAACTTAAAACTACTTACTGTACCTCAAGCTCCATTTACAAAATTGACATGCCGAGTTGGCTTCTTTTCCCTAGCTATGTTCCCCTCTTTCGCTTCCTCCTTTTTTGCAGCACACATAAAAAACACAATTGCCAAAGTGCGATTCATCTTGCTCTATTTGTTCACCACTAGCGCATGATGATGATGTTTATTCTTCTATACTAACTTGTGTCACCTACGATTCAATAGGTGTCATCATTATACAGTCTGCATATGTCATACCCAAGTTTATTAGAAGTGTGACTTTCTAATGATCTTATAGGATTGCCAAAATCGCAGGCATAACTCATTAAATCTCTGTCTTAAACCTTCATATCCAGCTATCTGCCAGTCTGCATCCCATCTTGTTGCATACAAATGAGCACTGTTTCACCAACCAATCAGAACAACCTGGACATACTCCGATTCAGGCCTGGATCCACATCACAGGAGTGTCGTGTCCCGTCGAGGAGTCCTGGAGAAGCGCTGACGTCTCTCACACCACCAGTGTTTGTGTTCAGAGGTGTGAAACTGATGTTTATGGTCTGCCATGGAGGCCGAGCCAAGTGGGACACTCCGGGGATCACAGACGGGAGACCTAGGGCAGCTGTCAGCCTGATGACAGGAGGATAGTGTTTAAAGATCACCCCCTGTTCCTCTCCTGCGATTCTGGCCACCCTTTCAAGTGCTCTCTCTCCCTACATCCCATAGATAGCTGCATTTCCTAAGTACACGGCTGGAAGACCTGGCTCTCCTGAGCCGAGATTACATAGCCTACATTCCCATTGATGCACGGACACAGTCCATGTGCCTGGCCTTCGTATAGAGAAAGAAGCTCCATACCTCATCAAAGTGAAATCCCAAGATGTCTTCAAAAGCAGCCCAGACTCTGCAGGCTGTGTGGGAAAAGGTCACGGATTCAAAAGCGCAGGATTGCTGCATGAGTTATGTTCGGCAAGACTGCTTTCACATCAAGAGCTAAATGTGATTCATTATGGAAGTGAATCAAAACTTCATTAAGAATGTGTCATTGTACTAATAGCACAGAGACCCATTTTAATACAAAATACTTGCAAGTGATTGTTAATTGAACATTCTCAGAGCACCTTTTTTTTCTCCAGTTGTAGACTTTCCATATGTCAAGATCAGACGTGTAGTGGTTTGGGGCAGTGGAAGCAAATGTTGTGTTTCCTCATTACTATGCAACCACTGAATTGCATTAAAATTGGAGCTTTAAGCAATAGTTCTCCCATAATTAACTAGGTCACTTTCCTTTCAAACCCTATATTTAGCCATGTCTATTAGATCAAATAATATTGGTTCTTGTGTGTCATTGATATCAAAGCCAGTGTGGCACATCTTGATGTGTGTGAACAAGAATACGAGTTAAAGCAGAAGGAAATTTACAATGAGCAAAAATCCAATCTATTCCTCACACAAAGCCATTGCTTCAGAAGACTTGGAATACAGTATAAATCAGATTGTTTTGAGCTTGACAGCATCCAACCCTACTGCACAATGTAGACAATCTTGTGCCTTCTTTATAAAAAATAAAAGTGAAGTCCATGCCAGTTGGTTTGTTTTTATTGTTTTGTGACTGAACACATTTGCCATTGGACAAAATCTACAAAACATTTTCACATGAGTCAGAATGTATAGAAAAAAAAAAAGTATTAGGCGAAGAGAGTGTTTATGAAAACACAGAACGTCACTGTGATGTTTGACATTTTAAAGGCTATTATTCAAACAATGTGAACGATACATATCAGGGAAATAAAATTATAAATAGTTTTATTGTGTGCCTTTGATATCAAAGCTAGTGTGGCACATCGGTGGCACATCGGCCACGTGTTAATTTGTGTGAACAAGAATGAAGAGTTACAGCAAATATTCAATTTCCATCAATTCCTCACACAAAGCCATTGCTTCAGAAGACTTGGAATACAGTATAAATCACCTTTTTTTGAGCTTGACAGCATCAAACCCCACTGCACAATGTAGACAATCTTGTGCCTTCTTTTAAAAAAAAATCCATGTCAGTCTGTTTGTTTTTATTGTATAACACATTTGCCATCATATTCACATGAGTCAGAATGTATATAAAAAAAAAAAGTCGTGTAGGCGAAGAGAGTGTTTGTGAAAACGCAATGTTTTGACATTTTAAATGCTATTATTCAAACAATGTGAACGATACATTTCAGAGAAATAAAGTTATAAATAATTTTCTTGTGTGCCTTTGATATCAAAGCTAGTGTGGCACATATTGATCGGCCACGTGTTAATTTGTGTGAACAAGAATGAAGAGTTTATTAAAAAATCCATGTCAGTCTGTTTGTTTTTATTGTATAACACATATGCCATCATATTCACATGAGTCAGAATGTATAGAAAAAAAAGGCGAAGAGAGTGTTTGTGAAAACGCACTGTTTGACATTTTAAATGCTATTATTCAAACAATGTGAACGATACATTTCAGGGAAATGAAATTATAAATAGTTTTCTTATTTCACCCACACTGATTATTTACCCACACCATCCATTCAGTCCAATCCAGTTCAACCTGACAGGATGTGTTTGACAAATGAAGAGTAATTGATGCAGCCGTTGGCATCCTCTTGTCCGGCCATCAGTCGATCCACCTCATCCTCGGTCATCCGCTCTCCCAGCGTGGCCAGAACGTGCCGAAGCTCAGCCCCCATGATGGTCCCATTGCCCTCCTTGTCAAAAACTCTCAGTCCTTCCACAAAATCCTCAAAGTTGCCCTGATCCTTCGAGCGGGAGATATGCTGCAGCATCGGCAAGAAGGTCTCAAAGTCCACCAGCTTGGCGTTCATTTCCTCCGGTCTGGGTTTTCCCAGGACCTTCAGCACATCTGCGTTGGTCGGGTTCTGGCCCAAAGCTCGCATCACGTCCCCGCACTGGGCGTACGTAATCTTCATTTCTCCTTTCGGCGTGCGGTCGAACAGTTGAAATGCCTCCTTGAACTCTTCGATCTGGTCCGCGCTGTACTCCAGCGTGATGGACTTGGGATCGAACGGGGGCTCAATGGGAACCTCGGGCTCTGGCGGAGGAGCCGGTTTGGGGGTCGTTGGAGCCGGAGCGGCTTCTTTCTTGGGTTCAGCCTTCTTGGGTTCTGGCTTCTTGGGCTCGACTTTCTTGGGAGCCATGTTGCTGATGTGAGGAGTCTCCTGGATGAGCGGGGAGAGTCAGAACAGCAGAATGGATGGCAGGGAGCAGCTCAGGGCAGATTGTCGGTTAAAGCTTTTATATCATTTGACCCCAGGGAGGAGAGATCAGCCTGACAAGCAGGTCCTATAACACACTATAAAAGGAAGAAATCCAAAATAGACCTGGGCGTCAACAATGAGCTATTGTTCCCAGCTGCCACTGGTAGTGACAGAGAGACTCCTTTCAAAGCCCTGGGTTTACACAGACTGAACATCTCATTCATGAGCAATGCCTGTATTAACAACCAACCATCCAAGCAATCTCAATACTGAACCTGTTCTCCTGAAACATCGGATGCGTGTCAGAATATGTTCACATATTTAGATATTATCACTGTCGGTCTGTACTCCTGCAATATAATGCTAGCTATAAGACTAGTTTTTTTTTTTTTTTTCATTTAGTATGTGTACCTACTACCAAACAAGTAATTTGTCAATTTTAACGTTAACTTTACTTAACAATTTCAAGCACATTGTTACCTGTGTCTTTTTTAATCCAAGGATCAATTCTAGGCCAAATATAACAACAGTTAGTATATTGAGGGAGTGTGTGACAGCTGGACTTTAACAACAAGCTGTTTAAGGCCTGGGATATAAGGAGGAATGTGTTTGGTTTGGCCATCTGAGTGTATACAAGCAGCAAATGTCCTTACTGGTTTGGTTTGTAACACTGAATTCTGTCATCAGTCCACTTACAGTAGTCAAATGTGACAATCAAGTCAATTCCGCAATACACAACAATCAAGCAGTAAATTAATCAATCAAGCAGTAAACATGAGTGTACTGTATGCATGCGAATAAAGTTGGATATATTCCAATTTATATTATTGCACAGTTCTATATCTAGTTTGCATGTTGTGTATTAACAATATACACAAGCAGTTTTGCTTTATAGTGTATATCCCTCTACTTGTGTATGATGTATGTTTATACAATCTATCCAACTTTAAATAGAGCTGTGTAATAGATTTGCAGATTTGCAATATATTATATACTGTGTGTGATATGATGATACTGACATTGCAACTGCAACTGAAGCAAACTTTGATATTACATAATATCAGGACATCCAGCACCCTTTTCACAGAAAGAACACAATTAAATGATGTTTACTTGATTACATGCATTTGTTGAGTAACACGGACAGTGTGTGACCCAGCAGTGAGTTAAATCACTCAACTCCAAGAGCTGTTCAGATGAGATCAGATCACGCTGCGTTCTGTCCTCTGAGCAAACACCGCAAGCAATCAAATACGTTTCAATATAAGACCATGACGGAGTGCAGAGGCCAGATGGATGTCTCAAAGGTGTGTCATTGCTACAGATATTTACGTATTCCTTGAAGGCACATTTCACTCAAAGCGTATGGATGAATGTGCCATCAAACACCATACGACACAAGTGTGTGAAAATCCTTCCAGTGCATTTTCTCAAGAAATATGAGCATATTTAGAAAGATGGAGTATCACATTTAAATGCCATATGTTCTATCATATGCATTACTGCAAAACCGCATTAAAAGAGATTGCCTAAAAGAGCAGCACTGCATATTAAAAGGATGGTTCATCCAAAAATATTTTTGGAATAAAAATTTTTGTTTTTTGTTTGCTATACTGACATTCTTACCATGACAAAACAAAAGTAAAGTAAAGAAAAGCACTTATTAAAGTCTGTGTGACTCATGCACCTTATATATTTCATCAGTCATCTGTTGTTGCATGGAAAAGAGCTGCATGAAGGTTCTTCCTTTTATGTTCCATAAAAAAAATGATGATAATAAAAGCATCATTCAGCTTGCAGCAACATGAAGACGAGTGCAAATAATGATGGAACTGAAATACTCTTTTAAGAGCATCCAGCACCTGCTCATCTGCACTTAGCAATCTATATTCTTCTCAACAAAGTCACCTCTAATATCAGATAATGCCGGCACACATTTGCTTTCATCAAAATGCAAAACCGCATTCAGATGTACAACAACGACAACAGTGAGAGTGCTGATAGTGGCCAAATGTGTGTTATGTAACCGGGTAGACTTTCCCCTGTGCTCTTCAACTTAAAGGCTTCATAAATATTTATTTGCTGATGAGGGACCTGCACTTCTTTGTTCACATGGAAATGATTCAGTGCGCCTCTAGAATGAGATGACAAAGCTTGATGGAAATGCATCGAGAGCCACTGAGTGTCCTTCTGAATCTTCTCTTCATCGGGCGAAGGTTAATCAGTGTGCAGTGGAGCTCGTCTACTGTGGAGAGCAATGAAAGGGAAAATGTGCTGCGAGGAGGAAATCTTTCTAATCAACATACACTGCGACGCAAAGATCTGAAGGTTTCTTTTGGAAACTCTTTCTGCTGGATGCAATATCTGAGCTGTTTAATCACACCTGATAACAGGTGAATATGCACACAAACATACAGGACACGAAGCTCTCCGATCACACAACCACTGCTGCGTTTGGCTTGCTTCACAACAACGTTTTGTACTGATCGTATGTGAATATTCATCACAGAATGAGCTATTTGAAAATGAGATGTTTGGTGTGCATATATTGGCTGTTAAATGGCTCTCAGAATTGCATTCAATCAGAATTTAGGGTTTAACTCTACTTTTGTCTTTTATTTTCGACTATTTAGGCCAAAATGTAAGATTTATGTATTTGAATTGCGTATAAAACTTCCATTCATTTGGACTGCACAGTTTTAACAAATAAACTCAATGTGATGAATATTCATCAGTCATACATAATTGAAACTGGTCAGATTTCTGTAATAAAACACTGAACGTGTTCTAAATACACAATAACCAATTTATATATTTATCATCAAAAATCTCATACATTTTAACTAATTTAATATTGCTTTAATTCACCGGATTTTACAAAATATATATATATTTGTTAACAGTTAGCATGAGACAAAATTGCACATATCATATACAATTGTAGTCATAATGCCCATCCTTAATTCATACTAAAAGTCATAATGTCATTATGATTTTGCAGGATTTGGTGTTTTTTTCTCGTCACAAATGAAGAAATTATCCCACTCGAAAGTCGTCAAATAACCAGATCAAATGACATAAATTGGTGGGTCAAGATAACACACACACACACACACACACACATGTATGATGCTGTCTGCAGTCTTCGTGATTAGACGTTAAAGGATTAGTTCACCAAAAGTTTTTGAATAGACAGAAATGGAGTGACAGAAATCTCTCAGACTTCATTAACAATATATTAATTTGTGTTTCCAAAGATGAACGAAAGTCTTATGTGTTTGGAATGACAAGAGGCTGAGTAAATGATGACAGAATTTTCATTTTAGGTGAACTAACCCATAAACTTTGTTTGTTTGTCACATTTCCAAAATCTTTTATTGCAGTGGATTTGCACAAACAGTGTCTGGTTGCATAAACAGCTAAGACTAGTCTTAAAAGAGAGTCATCTAAAGTTTTTCATCAAGACTGACTTTAACTTTTTAAAGTCAGTTACATAACATGGTAGATTGGTCTAATTTGAATAGGGAAAGCAAACACGGTTTGAAATCAAACACCTTGTAACCAATCAGATCAACGTGTGATCGTCAACGAGTGGATCTCTGAGCTGAGTGAGTGAGTGGAGGCGGGGCTCATTTGCATATTCATAGAACCACACATACTAAATGAGGCAAGGCTGTTGAGTTACAGTCAAGCGAAATGTAAGGCATGAAGACATTTTTTTCAAAGAAAAATTTAAATATGTCATTTTGGTGATCAAGGGTGAGTTTTAAGGGATAAAATGATTGACTACAGGGGGACTTTAAGACACAGTCTTAACATAGTGTCTAAGATTATGCAACGGGCCCCAGGTCTCGATTTCATCTGAAGTCAATACACTACAGGACCGTATTGGAGAAACCCTGGAATCGAGACCGCTGTGCGTGTCTGTGTGAAGTTTGATGTTTTTATGGATGTTGTCAGGTCAATGCGACCTTTTGACAGGAATGCCCCAGATCAATGACCTCTGACCCTTCATGCTCTCACTTATAACAGTGCCTTCATCTTTATTGATGGACTACACATTAATGGTTACAAGGTCATGACCTCTGCTTTCTTCTCATACATTCGTTTCTCCGTAATCCAATTGGCAAATGATGAATTAATGAACTTGATCTATTTCATCTGTAAGAGCGAGGGCATATGAGGATGAGACCGATTTGAAGTGCTAATCTATTGCAGCGACTATCATTTTTTGCACACCATGCAATTCATCATTTCTGACGGAGGCAGTCAAACCGTTGTCTCGCATAATTGCGTTATTCATTTACCTCCGCCTTTATTGATCACACTGGTCCGTCTCAATCTCTTACCCAGAGAAACTGGATATCTGAGCTCAAGGGTTAAGAGCGTAATGTTATCCTCGAGGTCAGCAGAGGCGGCGTGGCTCGACAGGTTGTCTATGCTTGTTAAACTGTGGCTTTGTGTGAATGTTGAGTGTGAGTTAGTGGAGACACAAGACCGCTGTTTGGAAATCTAGTGAGATGCTTCGCTATCATTAGCCGCATTTCTACTGTCACTTCCGGGGCTTCCTCGGGCACAACGGTCGGGTTTTTTGGTCCAAAGAGGGCTAGTTCGGGCTGGATGAGTGGTCATGAATCATTTCATATACCAGCTAACATCAGCATTAACGACTTTTAAAATCATTTTAGCTCAAAACTGACTTTCAGACATCAGCGAGTGTTTGAAATAACTTCTGTTTGTGATCTGATGTGGATTCTAATCGAAATAGGTAACACTTTATAATAACTGCACGCTATTAATCATTAGTTCAGCATTACTAAACAGTTAATTCATCATTTATGAAGCATTAATAGACATTAATAAGCAGTTTATAAATACAGCTATAAATGCTTTATTCTTGATTTAGCATATCTATAATGTGTTTAATAATTGTATTTTCATACTTTATTAATGATCAGTTTATAATTTCTAAATTAATTATAGCATTATTTACAAACCAGTTACATTATTTACCATTATTTACAAACTAGGTGTTGTCATTTATTCATAAGATCACTTAAGTGTGAGTAAATGTAGTAGATTCAGGGAGTTATAAAGCATTTAGTAGTGGTCAGTTCACTATTTCTGTGAGCTCATCTAAAGTGAGGACTAGTTATGCCTTGTAAAGCATTTATAAAGGAGATTTAAAGACTCAGTTTTCTTCTAAACAGAAAAAGGAAACAAACAACACAGTGATACAGAACATAGGAATATTTAACAGTCTTTAAATCTCCTTTATAAATGCTTTCCAAGGCATAACTAGTCCTCACTTTAGATGAGCTCACAGAAATAGTGAACTGACCACTACTAAAGGCTTTATAACTCCCTGAATTAACCCTGAATTACAGTAGAAATACATGTTAATAAACCATTAATTAACACACTAAGTAACCATCACTATATGTCTGAATAATAATATGTATTTAAACAGTTTATTAATCATTTACTTACACTTTCTAAGTGATCTTATGAACTACTGACAACTCCTAAATAACCAGATTATAAATAATGCTATACTTCATTTAGAAATGATAAACTGATCATTAATAAAGTATGAAAATACAATTATTAAACACATTATAGATATGCTTATAAATCAAGAATAAAGCATTTATAACTGTATTTATAAACTGCTTATTAATGTCTATTAATGCTTTATAAATGATGAATTAACTGTTTACTAATGCTTAACTAATTATTAATAGCGTGCAGTTATTATAAAGTTTTACCCAGAAATGTTTATATGCGATGCAAAAGACTATGCGCACTAACCATTACCATAGTAAACATGGTAAATATGACCACTTGAAGAAATCAGACAAATCATAAAGGCTATCACAATCGTGTATTTATTTATCTGTCAGTACGACTCGTCTCTTTATACCGGACTGTCTGATATCCATATTTAGCTCTGCATATGACATCAAATAAAGCAACTCTGGTTTTCCGGGAGCTTCCTCTGTTTCTCTGACTGACTGTAACTGTATTGGGACTGTCACTGGAGAGAGTGCTAAAGCTGAAATAAGTGACAAGGCTGAAACCGACAAGGCTGAAATAAGTGTCCCTTTTTCTTTTGTGAAATAATGGTAAATACACTGTAAAAAAATTGCTGTAGTTATGCAGCTGTTTGCCAGTAACTTACTGTAGATTTAAATGTATGTTATTTACTGTCAACAGTTTGTTCAAAGTTAAATTAACATTAAACATTAACAAGTCTTTGTCTTTACAGAATAAAACTATAAAATAACAATCTAATGCAAAGCATTCTGGGAACCAGAAATCTTCATCAACCTTTTTCTGTTTTTTTTTCCTTCAGATTTTGGTTCCCAGAATGCTTTGCATGAGGCTGTTATTTTAGTTTTATTCTGTAAAGATAAAGACTTGTTAATGTTTAATGTTCATTTAATTTTGAACAAACTGTTGCCAGTAAATAACATCAATTTAAATCTACAGTAAGTTACTGGCAAGCAGCTGCCAGTAATACTGTAATTTCTACAGATTTTTCTAACAGTGTACCGGATTATTTCTGTGTTGCAGATTTTATACAAATTAATTAATTATGATCAATGTATCACTTAATATTGTAAAACTGTGGTAAAACATGGATGCTTGGGTTTTAAATCTTTAAGTAAACATCAAACATATCAACAAATGCCACTTTAATCATGCTTGTTTTGTGATCTTGCTAGTTTCCAGTGATTTCTTTCTGATTACTTTTTCTGATAAAACTTCCATTTGTTGGTGAAATGATGGGTTTGTGTGACGTTGATACTTTGTTTTGCCCAAATTCAGCAAAGACGTTTGCATATCCCACAATACATTGACAATGTTGTCCAGATTGGATGGAGCTGAGAGAAATGTTATGTATTTTTAAACTTATTGTGTATTGTCACCTTAACAACAAGCTCATATCAGAGTCTATTCAGCTGTGCTTCAATACTTTCATGAACATGAAGCAATTAAAGGCTCTTTATTTTATTTATTTTTATATATTTACAGAGGATTTTACAAAATGGAACATACTCATGTGTCACGAATCAATGGATGTAATGATGCACACGACGAATGGAGTAGAAGACAACACCATCTTTAATAAATCCAAGACAGAAAGCTCAGGAGATCATTGGAGAAACTGATAACGCAACCACATGTATAACACCATACCATGAACAAAGGAAAACTCAAGGCTTATATCCATGTGGAGTAATCAGGGAGAGGTGTGATGAACATGAACTAATTAACAACCAAAGAGACTAACTAGGGAACTATGGAACTAGGAAAACAGAAACTAAACAGAAACAGAAACTCACTCACTCACTCACTCACTTTCACTCTCTCACTCACTCACTCACTCACTCACATGCTCACTCACTCACTCACTCACTCACTCACTTTCACTCTCTCACTCACTCACTCACTCACTCACATGCTCACTCACTCACTCACTCACTCACTCACTTTCACTCGCTCACTCACTCACTCACTCACTCACTCACTCACTCACTCACTCACTTTCACTCGCTCACTCGCTCACTCACTCACTCGCTCACTCACTCATTTGCTCACTCACTCACTCACTCACTCACTCACTCACTCTCTCACACACTCACACACTCACTCACTCACTCACTCACTCACTCGCTCACTCGCTCACTCACTCACACACTCGCTCGCTCACTCACTCACTCAGAGTTTCCACAGTTTCCACAGTTATATGTGGGTGTTTTGTCCATCCAGACACATAGCTCTTAAGCCCGGAGATAAGGTTATGTGTGTGTGTGAGTCCCCGGCGGGCTCTGGATCTGAGACGTGTGGAGAGCAGCTGAGGGTTCAGGAGATCTCAGCGTAGAAGAACATCACTGATGTTCATGCTGACATTTCAGCAGGACGCCGAGGAGCTCTAATAAAAGAGCAGCTGATCCCGAGACTCAGACACACACACACACACACACACACACACACACGCGAGATCTCGGTCACACTGGGGCCGGACCACTGACAGCTGGCCCACAGACAACCCCTGTGCTGGAAACACTCACAGGGAAGATACTTTGAGTTTGTCAAGCTACAATAAATCAATGTGGTTCAAACACTCAAGCTATATTACCCTATCAAGCCTGCTGTATTATATTTTATACACACATTTCTAGAGCCTTTAAATTATCCGCATGCTGAAAGTTATGAAGTTTTACATGAATTTTGGACAATACCCGTTCTTGTCTTAGGACAACTTTGATTAACTTTTTTGATCCACTTCAAATATTGACTGCTGTAGTTTAGTTAGAATTTAGTTTAGATCTAAGTTTCAAGCTGTTTAACCCTATAAAGCCTGCTGTGTTATATTTAATACATACAATTCTAAAGTCTTTAAATCATCCGCATGATGAAAAACATGTTGCACACAATCTCCTACAGTCCTTCTGTCGTCTTACTGATAGTTTAGACTTTTTAGCAAGTAAAAGTCTTTTAGTATAATTGTTTAAACCTTCAGCTCGAGCATCATGTGTTTTTCTGCTGTGAAATCTGTACTGATTTTTTAACCAAAGTAAACTTAAGAATAACTTTGAAATTGTTAGTAATGTTTTAAGATGAACACTTAACAACTGAAGCTGCTTTGGTTTACTTCATTATCCATAGGCCTATATATATATATATATATATATATATATATATATATATATATATATATATATATATATATATCATCATCATATATCATCACAATCATCATTGTATTGCATTTCTTTATATGTTTTAAAACTACAGAGCTTTGATCATAAAAACATTCAAATATCATCTTACTAACACATATTATTGGCTGATATTGATATTGATATTGAGTATATTCTATTCTATACTGTTAAAAATATCTCATTGATTTACATTACAAGCATCAGAATTGCATCTTACTTTCTGGCCATATACATATCAGCGACTTATTTTTGTTCCTCTGAATAAAAAATTGAGGTGTTTTTTTTTTTTTTCTCCTCCAGTATGAGCTCCATATTCTCAATATATCAAACAATATGAGACTTAAAATACATTGTGTGTCATGATTTGTTTCTCCAGCATTTATCTACCACTAGAAATGATACAGTATTCATTATCTAAACTTAAAGAGATAAATTTACCCTGAATGCACTCAGATGAATCAGACACTTTAAATGAGAGAGAGGCTATTTTAGGACAGTTTGATTAGTGCCTCAGTTTCTTAGTTTCAAGTACAATACAATGTGACAAAACCCAGCGGTGTGATGTTGTGTTGGGTTACATGGCTTCTTGTGGGATAAAGTAGCTTGTTACTGGAAAATGTACACCATTTTAAAAGGAGCTGAGTTTCTAAAAATGTAGTAGAGTTAGATCTTAATGTAACTCTGACAGCAGCTTACTGTTCATTTTAATGTGCAAAGTTGCACAGCATGATTGCAGACACTTCAATAAAATTAGTTCATTTTATTTTTCCAACAAGGAACTATGGGGTGAATCTCAAGAACATGTCCAGGTCAGATTCCACACCATTATCAAAAGAAATGAAATGTTTGAAGTTGAGAGAAGTTTACGAAAACTGAAAAGATATGTATTTGCCTTGTGACGTTATAGTTAGTAAAGGTGCACTGGTCAATATATCAGATTCACTGAAAACTTTTCACAACAAAAATTTTTGTTAGAACAACTTTTCCGTATTGTTAACTTGTTGACTAAACTTAAAAAATCAAGACAGTTTATTTTTTGAGTTTTACAATGATCTTAGTCGTACACCCATTTCACATTCGACGTCTAAACAGTGCTTTTTTTTTTTTTTTTAACAGGTTCACACTGCACACCATTGTTTTCACTTCATTTTGATGTCAACTAGCAGTCAATAAAGTATTAGTAGAATGTCTGCTTAATGTCTTCTAACACTTTATTTTGATGCTCCTCAACACACATTCTACTGACTATAAGTAACTTTGCAACTACATGTTAAATTATTCTATTTCAAACAGAACATAAGTTCTAATTCTAGGATTTCTATTCACTAAAGCCAGTGATTCAGCGGAGGTTTGACAGATGCCGATGCGCTTATATCTCTGACTCTTCAGTGTCAGTTTAAACATGCTTTCAACTAGAAATCATCTGAAAAAATCAGCCAGTGTGACAACAGCATTAGCAGTCTGCGACGATTCATGTATTTGTCGAGTGAAAGTGTTTGATAACAGGCAGGTTAGTGAGATAAAGCAAACAGTGTTTGGTTGCTCATAGTTTTGCTCCCGTGAAGCAACCCACTTCATGTCAAATAAAACAGCTTTTTTATGTACATTATTTCCCAAATATTTTTCAAAAGTGCTATTTGTAAAATGTTATTAATGCGCCTATATATTGCACCTTTAAACCCATTCCCCTGACATACTCCAAATTCTCATTAATGTAACACAAGAACAACAAAGAATCTTATTCTCATTACAGTAATGTATCCAGAAGTTTTCTGTGAATCCATTTGACACACTATTTCTCAACATATAAGCAGACGGTTTTTATTAATGAAGACATTTGAAGCCATATGAAGACATCTCCAGTACAGTGTCCAGCGGTTCACTTCCTATAATGCAATAAGGCATTTATGTAGCTATACAAATAGAGCAAGGTACAAATAATTCCAAAATATTGTTCCCATGCAGGAAATCGATCCCATTGAAACAAAAATTAACTTTATGGAAGGGTCTGCCAAATACATAAACACATTATTTTCCAATAAATGCACAGGCTTTTCTTATGGCACAGCAGACCATTAATAATAACATTATTATTATATACATTTCAGAATTATGTCCTTAACAATCCAGGTACACTGCAACTCAGTGATCCATGTAAGATGCTTACTTCTCTCACTTTCACAAAGAAAAGCTTGGATTGCATTTCAATTTAACAATGACTGAGGAAACAATACCATTACAGTGCAGCTTTACCAATCAAGAGAACACAATCATTACCATGTAGAGGATGATGGCCTTTGATTGCACCAATACAGAATTAAATGCACGCTCATTTCAAAACGAGAAAATGTACAAAACCTTATTTTTGTTTCTCTCATTGCACCAGACGGAAGGACTCGTATCGTCATGTCATAATGAACAAATGAGCATAGCTTGAACTGTTTCACGGACATCTACAAACAATGTAATTAAGCGTGTAAATGATCAATTGGATCCTCTTTCCTGCATTAATACTTTACTTTCTTAATTTTGCATGTGAACATTGTGCTGCTCATTTGCATTTTTTGCCATTCCTGTCTCTTTCCTTCATCCTGATTGGAATAATAGAATTTGAAAAAATACAGAAATGAAAGTGCATTTCACAGTCTACTGAAGCAAGACAAGCCATTTGAAATTAATCAAAGCATAATGCAGTTTACAACGTGGTAAAGCGTTGCTGTGGGTTGAAATGAGGCGGACTTCTTTCCACACCGCATCTCAAGCTTCTGTCTCTATCTCTGAATCCTGATCTAGGCCGCTCTAAAGGCCAATGTAATTCTGGGATGTTGGTAAGTGGAAGCTTCCTCATGTCATGGTTTATAGTTCTGTCGGGGTTCAGAGAGCGGCGTGTTCGGAGCATTTCGGAAAAGCACAAATTTCCGTCTGGTATTGAGCCATTGAGCTGGAGTGGATCTTTAAAAGCTGATCGTGTCCCGGAGGTTCTCATCACACTTTACAAACCTCTGTGACTGTTGCCACGAACCGTAAGTCTGCAGCAAGCTTTATTTAGGGATGGGTACAACATGAACATGTTAGTGCATGAATTTCAGGTCACACACAGACACACACACACACACACACACACACACACACACACACACACATATATATAGGCTCATTGGAAAAATCTACCTATACTTGTACATACAATATCACTGCACTTTTGAGCTGAACTGAACATCTAGTGGCAGTAAAACACCAGCAACTTTTATCTCTTTGCACATAAAATATGATTACACATGCATATTATTGATTACTAAAGACTTAATTTTCGCGCGAGAGATCAAAACACTTTTATCATAGTGGATGATTTGTAAACTAATACATTTTGAGGTTTGCATCAGATAACCAGCTCCATATGTGTGTCTTTTCTGCTGTAGTAAACTTGGTTAGAAGCTCACCTGATACAGCACTGCACTCGTGATGTGAAGCGCTCGGGTAAGAGTCTGTGATTGGTCACAACCAATTCGTATGTATTTTACGAGGTGGCAAATTCGTACAAATTCATACGATTTGTCTAAACCCCTGTGTTGGGTAGGTTAAGGGGGCGGGGTCAGGGGTAGGTCATTCGTACAAATTCATATGAATTGGGCAACTCGTAAAATACGTACGAATCATCAAAAATCTTACAAATTCGTATGAGTGAGGTCATATAAATTTGTACGAAATAGTCACCTCGTAAAATAAGTACGAATTGCCGTGAGATCGGGTTGGATAATCACATTCCTGTGATGCACATTCTGTAAGCGCTTGGTGAATGTAAACGGCGTACTGTTACATCTCTATAGCACGCATTGTATTTATCGTGCAATTTTTTATACGCGAAAATTAGTTTTTACGTGCACATGATACGCACTGTACTCCTCTTGGGTAGGATAAGTGGTGTGGGGGACGCACGTATGATACGCACGTAAAAACTCATTTTCGCGTGTAAATTGAACGATAAATACAATGCGTTCTAGAGACGCATTTCATGAGATCAGGCTAGTTATGCAAATAAGGTGAATTAAACATACTAATAAACTGCATATTTGCATATTGATGTGGCTGCAGTGTTATAACAACTTGCATTCCCATGCACATCATGCCTAAGAACACCCAAGACTCTAATCTATGGATGTTACGCTTTGTGCTGAACAAAACAGGAGGGTTGCACTTTATTTTGATGGTCCTTTTAACATATTCTGTTGACTCTATAAGTAACCTTACACCTACATGTCTACTAACTCGCATTAGAGTGATAGTAGAGCATTAGTAGACTGCTAGGGTTGAGAATAAGTTGACGTGTAGTTGCAAAGTTACTTATAGCCAACAGAATATTCAAAATAAAATGTAACCAACAGGAGTCATGAGTAACAAAAGCCAGGCCACAAACACACACTGTAATCTTGCACTGCGCTTTTTTTATCCCAAATATAATTGAAAGAAAACTTGAGTTGAGAAACAGTAAATCACTTTGATTGCAAAAAGATCTGCTTCTATAACGCCTGTCATCACTCCATCCCAGCAGTGCTCAGACGCTCTCGACATCCCAGTGAAAAGAGCCTCTTATTTCCTCACTCCCATCAATCTCATTTTAAGACCCAGCACTCTATAAATACTGCGGTCTGTCGAGTCTCTGTTCGCTCAGAGGTGTGTGTGTGTCCGCTGACAGCCAGAGAATGCCGGCGAATAAACCCCTCTGCCCTCGACTCGCACCCCCAGCTAAGAATAAGAATGATGTCCACGTTCCCCTCGCCAAACTGGGAATCCAGAGTGGGAGATTAGTGGAGTCTGCGTGCTATTCCAGACATCTCTCATCCGCTCTCCGTTCTGCTCGGCTGGTCTATTTCTGCAGCCTGACTGCTTTGCGATCGTGGCCGTGAATCCGCCGTACCTGTTTATCCCACCGCGGCTTACATGGGAGTTTGTGCACAGCTTATAGGAGCTTTTTTGTCCTGCAGGCTGGATTGGGGATGTTTACTCCGTCCTGTTAATCCATGCAACACTAGAACCCGGCGTTTCTCCGGGACGAGCTCGTGCTGGGCAGCTCGGAGACTCCCAGCGAGAGGATGACCTCACCTCGGATCGGCTTGGTTTTGTCTTCGGGTCAGGCTGGCGGTCTAGACTTTCCTGACGCTGTCTGTGAGCGGGGTGCAAAACAGGGCCTTTTTTTCTCAACAAGAGCGCAGTGAAACGAGGAAGAACATTGGATTGTTAAACCTAAGGTGGTCAAATGATTAAACTTGTATAATGTTTATCTTTGTTTTGGTTTCCAGTAAACATCTTTAAAACCATTTTAAAAAAATAACTTGCACAACTGCATTTGAAGGCTTGTTTTCAGAAAATCTATCTTTGCCATTTTTGAAACATGAAAAAACATTGGACTGTCAAACTCAGGAGGTCAAACTATTAAACTAGTAAAATTAAAATATGAACTGTTTTGTGTTTTATTTATTTTACAAGAGGCTTGCAATTGTCTGCAACCCTACAACTTTGCTTTATAATGTTTATCTTTGTTTTGTTTTCCAGTAAACATCTTTAAAACCATTTTAAAAAAATATAACTTGCACAACTGCATTTGAAGGCTTGTTTTCAGAAAATCTATCTTTGTCTTTTTTTTTAAACATGAAAACATTGGTTTGTCAACCTCAGGAGGTCCAACTATTAAACTGGTGAAAATATTTGAACTGTGTTGTGTTTTAATCATTTACTGGAGGCTTGCACTTTTCTGCAACACCACAACTTTGCTTTGTATAATTTGTATCTTTGTTTTGTTTACCAGTAAACATCTTTAAAACCATTTTTAAAAATCACTTGCATAACTGCATTTGAAGGCTTATTTTCAGAAAATCTATCTTTGTCATTTTTGAAACATTTTCTTCAATTTTCTGTACAATTTTCTGTAACCCTACAATTTAGCTTTATAATGTTTATCTTTGTTTTGTTTTCCAGTAAACATCTTTAAAACCATTTTTAAAAATCAATTGCATAACTGCATTTGAAGGCTTATTTTCAGAAAAAATCTATCTTTGTCATTTTTGAAACATGAAAACATTGGATTGTCAAACTCAGGAGGTCCAACTATTAAACTAGTAAAAATGAACTGTTTTGTGTTTTATTTATTTTACAAGAGGCTTGCAATTTTCTGTAACCCTACAATTTTGCTTTATAATGTTTATCTTTGTTTTGTTTTCATCTTGAAAACCATTTTAAAAAATGACTTGCACAACTGCATTTGAAGGCTTGTTTCCGAAAATCTTCCTTGATTATTTGTGGCAGACTTGTCATTTTTGAAACATTGACATTTTATAAAAGTGAACAAAATTTCCCAAACTCATCTTTACACCTTGGATGGGCTTAGTTTTGTCTCCGGGCCAGGCTGTGGCTGTCGGTCTAGACTTTGCCAAATTTCCCATCTGACGCTGTTTGTGAGCAGGGAACGAAATAGGGCCTTGCAAAAATACTTTTTTCTTCTTTTTTTCAACAAGTGCTCAGTGAAAAGAGGAAAAACATTGGATTATCAGCCTCAGGAGGTCACATTATTAAACTTGTAAAATAAAACTGTTTTGTGTTTTATTCATTTTACTGGAGGCTGGCACTTTTCTGCAACACTATAACTTTGCTTTATGTGTTTATCTTTCTTTTGTTATCCAGTAAACATCCTTAAAAATGCATTTGAACTGCATTTGAAGGCTTGGTTTCAGAAACTAAACTCATCTTTTACTCAGCTAGGTTGGGACCAAATGTTGTTTTGTAGTTACTGATACATGTATATTCTTCCCATTAAGTGAAGCAAAGTATTTTTTATTATTTTTTATTATTTTTATTTTTACAATAACTGTTGTATCAGGGATGAATGAAACAATGAAAATGAAAATGGAATGAGATTATTTAGTTGTGCTCTGCAGAAAGAATATAAATGATGTCACTTCCTGGGTGTCGCCATATAAATGAATGTTGCATTGTTAGTAGTGAAGGGAACCCTTGTGAAAGACCAGTGCGCTATGGCATATTTTTAAAAAGAGTATGAAAATGATATAGCCTACTTTAAAAGAAGATACTTGAATGTGAACTGCTTGTTATGACTGATAACTTGATATTATTTGTTTCAGACACTTAATTGCATGTTAGTTGCAATTAGATAAAAGTGTATTATAGTTTAAATGTATATTTAATGCAGTTAGCTGAACTTTAGAGGTTTTTTTTTTTGTTTTTTTTTTTTAGTATGCACTGTAAAAAAAATGTAACCCTCCCAAATCAAAAATTTCAAGTGACCATTTTTCAATTGGCCCAAGTGAAATTCTTGTTGCAATAGTCTGTTAACATTGGCTCAATGAGAAATAATACGTCAGACTAATTGAAAAATTTAGATGTTATTGGTCAAATTTTTGACTTGGGGATGTAATTTTTTTTTTACAGTGTGACTTCAGTACATCTTTATAAGTAATTTCATAATTACTTCTATTGTCTTTGAAATAGGTTTAAAGTGTCCTTCTGAATGTGCTGACAAACATTTAAGTTGCAATATATTTAAATGTAAATGTTGAATATGACAGTATAGTTAAAACTATAATCAAGCACTGCATGTGCTTTATTATGTTAGTGAACACATCAAAATAAGTGCACTTCTTTTAAGAAACATAGTTGTGTATTATCTTGGTAACACTTTATTTTGATGGTCCCTTTTGAACATTCTGTTGACTATAAGTAACTTTGCAACTACATGTCAACTAACTTTCATTAGAGTATTAGTGTACTGTCTGCTTAATATCTGATAACTCTTTATTGTGATGGTCCTCCAACAGACACTCTACTGACTATAAGTAACTTTGCAACTACATGTCAACTTAATCTAACCCTAACCCTACCAGTCTACTAATACTCTACTAATACTCTAATGAGAGTTAGAAGACATGTAGGTGCAATGTTACTTCTAGACAACAGAATGTGTCAAAGGGACCATCAAAATAAAGTGAAACCATTATCTTTAAAGACACTTAAGTGGATTTTATTTCATTAACATTATATTTTCTGCAGCTACTTGTTTTTTATATAACTAGACTAGACTTGAAGTACACATTCAGCCGGATTAAGCGCAGTTATCATGCAGTTGCAACACAAAATGTTGGACACAATTACTGATGAACTGAATATCAGTTTAACAGATGTCATAATTTTAATGATGGGAAACCCAATTATACCTTATTTGTGGAAAGTGTCATCTGCAACTGAATATTTTAAGCTTATTATTTATTTTTTTCGCTGTCTACCCAGTCAAGTAGCTTCCAATATGGCTTTTTTCCCAGCATTTGTCTCGTATTGATTCCTGTTTGATGTGCATCCATACTAAAGCTGAAATCAGCATGCGTTTGACGCAGTGCTGCCGTTGATCAGACAGAACTGAGTGAAGCTAAATCAAACCTCATTATGGCTCAGTACTGCTTATTAGCTCATTCATCTTTGATTGTTATTTCCCAAAGTCATCGAGTTTTCTAATTATAAATAAATAATAAACTAAATAGGAACCTGGTTTATTCAATCTGCGCGCATTTTCACGTGACGTACAGTGATTTTGTATAAGCCAATGCTAAATGGCATAATGCAGCATGCAGCGGCGTAATTGGTATTAATCATAAACACATTTTAGTTGTATTTTGTTTGTCTGATTCATTCTGTGTATATACAGCCTGCAAATGAGTGTCTCAAATAGCAAAAATAGCTTAAATGTCCTAAATACAATATAGCCGTGATACTGTTGGCATTAGCAGGAAACGAATTGAAGAGTGTCTGTTTTCTTAATCCAGTCCTCAGGCTGTGTAATCTGCATGCCTGTTATCCATGCCAATCACTCGCTTAACTAAGGGTTCCTGCAATGACATCATCAGAATGTGACATCATTTTGGAGGGAAAACAGCATAACGAACATCAGATACGGTAAATTCTGTGCTGCAAATATGGAGTAAAGCAGTATATGGACCGCTGATTTACTGAAAGCACATGTAGAAAGTTTGATAACACTTTACCTAAAGCCTTTAATTACATTATAAAGCTGTTCATTGTGTATGTCATTATGCATTATAGCTTTTCATAAATAATTGTAACCAAAGTTAAATGCATTATGCCTTCTAAAGGTGTAACAATGAATAAGTATTATAATATATTATAACTTTGGATGCATTTATTCATGAGAACATACAATGCATTATAAGGTGCGTTAAAAGGCATAATTAATGCATTAATAATATTAGTATAATGCATTACACCAGTGTTTCTCAACTGGTAGGTCGCGGCGTGTGTAGTCAACAACAACAACAACAACAACAACAACAACAACAAACATAATTTCACTGATGCAAGACATATTTTGAAAAATGTGCATTAAAGCTGTTGAATCTTCTGCCAGACACAGTTTAAATAAATAATTATGTTGTCAATTAGTAAGTCATGAAATTACTAAAAAGTACCAATAAATTACATAATTGGCACTTTGTGTGTTAGCTGGGAAGGATTTGCATGCTGTTCATTATATTAAGTAAAGTGAGATGGTACTTGTATGTGTTTACCATTTTACTTGGTTTTTGCTGTTGATATAATTGATAATGATTGATAATTCCTTAAAAAATAGCTTAATGGCCCACTGTAAAAAGTGATCAGTTGACTTAGCAAAAAAGTGTGGAAACCTGTTGCCTTAATAATTTTAAGTAAATAAATCATGCGTAATAAAAAAAAATAAAAAAAAGTTGTGTGAACTTGGCAATTGCTCATAACTTATTTTTTTTTTTCAATTTAGCATGAAGTTTATTTACTGAAATATTTTAAGGCAACAAGTTTCCTCACTTCTTTTTTTAAAGTTAAGTCAACTGATCACTTTTTACAGTGTGGGAAAATGTGGGTCCCTTGCCAAAGTTGAGAACCACTGCATTATGCAAATGTCTCGGTTAAAAGGATTTGAAATGACAAATGTTGTTAAATTAATTTGCATATGGTGACAGATGATGTAAATGGTATATCCACCGATCCTGAGCTCATGGCATCGCTGAAGGTTGATGTACAATGACAGACCTACTGCGGGACGACAGCTGCGATCAAGAATGGATTCCCGCTCTCATCCCCCATTAAGGTCCACGGTTGTACTGTAGTAAACATCATGTATGGGCTGAGCAGCTGGATGTGATACATCACACAGAACGAGGGCATTATTAAAAGTCGAGGGATGCTGATGAAAGAAACGTTCCCCGCTGGATGTTTGGCTTCCCTCTGGAGATCAGGGGAAAGACAGCATCTCACGCTGATCTCTCTGCTGGTTCCCAAACTCCGCCTGGAGCAGCTGCTGGGTGACGTGTTGAGCTCTGCTTTCAATTGCTTCTTTCTGGCTGCATCCAATATCGAATACTTCATATAGTATGTGCATACGATGGAAACACTCTAAAAAATACACTCTAAAAAATGCAGCGTTGTTGCATATGGACAAACCCAGCCGTTGGGTTACATTTTTTAATTACATTTGTAACCCAATGGTTGGGTTTGTCCATATTTGACCCAAATTTGGGTTAAAACAACCCCACATTTTTTTAGAGTATATAAGGCCACGAAAGAGGATTTATGAATGGCAGTGAAGCGACGCGACTGACGCTGGTAGGTCACATGACAGTAATGGCATAATGTATGTACTAAAGCTGCTTTAAGGCAAGCCTCCAATGTTAGGAAAAAAAAACAGTGTAACACTGCGTTACGCTGGGAAGGAGCAGACGTCAACGGAGGAGAGGCTTCACTATGCTGAATAAACTGCTTTTGTGGAAAACAGCTTAGCGTTTAATGAATCGATAGCCTCCACATGTTTGCTCAGAAACATTTTGTATTGATCTATTTTACACTGGAAAAAGCTTTTTTTATATGAGAAGTCAGGGACAATTTTTGTGACAGTTTTCAGTTTATGGCACTTCTCATTCATTTCTATGGTCTCCGCAAACAGCGATTGGCTGTCGCACAACTCTGACAGGAATTCAATGTGTCATGGTTGTAATGTGATTGGTTAACATGGCACATGTGGGCTTTATACCTGTATGATATTACACTGTACCCACATTGGGCAAGCGGATGGATGGATGGATGGATGGATGGATGGATGGATGGATGGATGGATGGATGGAATGATGGATGGATGGATGGATGGATGGATGGATGGATGGAATGATATACAAGGATGGATGGATGGATGGATGGATGATATACAATGATGGATGGATGGATGGATGGATGGATGGATGGATGGATGGATGGATGGAAATGATATACAACAATGGATGGATGGATGGATGGATGGATGGATGGATGGATGGATGGATGGATGGATGATGGATGGATGATATACAATGATGGATGGATGGATGGATGGATGGATGGATGGATGATATACAACAATGGATGGATGGATGGATGGATGGATGGATGGATGGATGAATGGATGGATGGATGGATGGATGGATGGATGGAATGAATGAATGATATACAATGATGGATGGATGGATGGATGGATGGAGTGAATGAATGATATACAATGATGGATGGATGGATGGATGGATGGAGTGAATGAATGATATACAATGATGGATGGATGGATCTATCTGGTGGGAATTTATTTGTCATGACCCTCACAGTGCATTATGGGTATTCTCTTGCCATTGAGCGTGCATCAGTTGTACACTCATTATTGCAGTGCATTATGGGATTGAATTAGTCGATACTCGATTAGTCGATAATGTCCACTATGGTTTCGGACACCACTATCAGGGTTTCCACAAAAATATGAAGCAGCACAACTGTTCTCAACACTGATAATAATCATAAATGTTTCTTGAGCAGCAAATCATCATATTAGAATGATTTCTGAAGGATCATGTGACACTGAAGACTGGAGTAATGATGCTGAAAATTCAGAAATTAATCAAACTCATATGCCCTCATACTCAAAAGCTCTCCTTTTAAAGTTCTCTGCAATTTTACTCTCCACCTTCACATGTGCATTGAAATAACGTGTTAAATGCTTTTTAGTTTTCCAAAACAGAATGAAGGAATACATTACACTTTTGGGCTGCATGGTAATCTGCTTAGACTGTTGAACAGAAATAGCTGCTGTGCCCAGAACGCGCTGTCTGCGGATTATGCAAAAACAGCAAACTGCTGCACAGACACCTTTACTGCTCAGACCCATGCGGCATCGCACAAGCTTCCCGACAATAAGAAAACAAAGTGTTCGGAGGTGTGAAATGGTGTTTTGGAGGTGTTGTCTGTTCCCACATCCGCTCTGATGAATTCATCCAGAGCCCGATGTTCCTCACAGATGCAACAGCAGTAAAGTACAACGATAAATCAGTGAGCATATGGTCCCACTGCTATTAGAGTCACAAGATGAATTTAATAATGTTTTAATGAAAGAAATGTTCTCCAAAAACCTCCCACCTAATAACAAATGGAATCCTGGTCATTTTATGAAAAGATAAACTCTCCATAAAGGCCCGTTCACATGTCTAATATGTTAAAAACTACTAAAAACATATTTTCAATGCAACATTTCTTGAAGTTAAGTAGTGTGCATCATTGCATGTTATTATCAGTAGCTGAACATCTCTAGCTTGTCAAATATTAAATGTTTAGCTACTTGCATCTCTTTCACTGCTAAAACCAAAGCGTTGGGATTCACACTCGTCTTCAGTGAACAGTAAGGCCCGCCTTCTTTGATTTGATTGGCCTTCTCAATCATTTTGACTTTTGACATTGAGACATTTTGACTTTAGACATTTTTGTATATTTATACAAAATATAACTTTTAAAACATGTTGTCATGGGAGACAATTTGGCCATTTCTAATTATCCCGCTCTAATCCCCGCATTAACCACGTTTCTATTACAGATTTGCGCAAAACTTTAGCGATATTTTCTAAATGTCGATAAAAAACTATTGCTTAATGATGGCGTTTCCATTAACCGATGTTATGCGACTGAATATATGAATGTTATGCGACTGTCATGTAAAGTCAAAAATGTAAAGTCATTCCAAAAAATCATGGCAACGAATTTTGGTAGGTTTATATAATCCCAGCCATCGCACTAGTCATTATTTTCAATCGAAGGAGACATTTGCATTTTATCCAAGCATTAATGGCAAGGAAAGCCCCTTAATCTTGTGAGTGGCTGCGTATGAGGTGTTTCTGGGTGTTTCTCCCTCATATCTGCTTTGAGTTCTTGATTGTGGCATTTCTTTGTGGTTTAGAATCCAGTATTCTCGTAATTCTTTTGTCTGTTATGAATTTAATAAAGTACTTTGTCTCGTCTTCTTTCCACACCTACCACGCCATCTACGTCAGGTGACTTGTAAATGCGCAAAGACTGTTTCCATTGCAGTTTTGCGTAATATTCCTTTTTCGAATTGCCTGAAAAACCACCTCATGCAAGCGCAATTTTTTTCAGCAATATATGGGAGTTTCCATTGCCCGATTTTCAATTAACAATTTAAATTTGCACAATTTCAAGGGTAATGGAAACGCTGCTATTGTCTTGGTGGTTACGGCCCTGGTTTATATGAATTCACAGAAAAAGACTTCTTACAGACTTAATTGTAAAGATGTAAACCTCCACACTGACTCCCGGCACATAGTGAATCATCCTGGTGGTGTGACAGTAGTGTGTGTAATCCTACATCAACTCTGAGGTTGTGATAGAATAACTGAATCTCAGACCAAGTGTTTCACATGAGAGATGAGAAAACGTTGCTCAGGTGACTCTCAGAAGATTGAATACCCAGTGCTGGCCAAAGACACCAGTGTTGATGTGTTGATGTGTTTGCAGAATATTAATCTCCTGATTGCATTTACATTTGTGCAATTGGAATATGCATTTATCCAAAGCGACTCATTGCTTTCAAGGTAATCATTTTATGAGTTCATGAAGCCATGGCCCAGCGCTTGCATCATGCTTTACTGTTTGAGCTACAGACAATGTTTATTTTTCAAACTTGTAAGTAATGTATTTCAAAAATGCAAGTTTACAGTTTACTTTGTGTCATTAATGTAAAATACTAAATCAAACATTCTGTGTAGGGTTGAATTCAGGTTGATTTGAACACTTTTCCCCATTGAGATGGCTGGGAAATACAGTAGTTTCCCAATCAACCTGAATTCACCCTGCAATTTTTACATTTTAGTTGATAGTTGAATAATGACAAATCGAATAACAATTCCAGTCAAAGAGATATATCTGAAAGTTGAACCTATTTTATGAATAATGTACAGGCCTATTTTTAAATAAAAGTGAGGCTATAATTAATATATTTAAATAGACTGTTATAATGATTCGGTGTGGCTTAACAACATGCACGGCACAAAGAGATTCAAGGAAGTAGTATTTAATAAACTCAACAATCACTTCAGGAAAACAGAAAACATTCAGATATTTAGAAGAATATCAGTAACCAGGCAGTTTTTGGGTCCCATTGACTTCCATAGTAGGAAAAAAATATACTATGGAAGTCAATGGGACCCAGAAACTGTCTGGTTACTGATCTTCTTCTAAATATCTTCCTTTCTGTTCAGCAGAAGAAAGAAATTCATACAGGTTTGAAACAACATGAGGGTGAGTATATGATGACAGAATTTTCATTTTAAAGTGAACTATTCCTTTAAAATAGCTTCAGTGTAACTCAAAACCCTTGCCTCATTTAGTATGCGCGGTTCTATGAATATGCAAATGAGCCCCGCCTCCACTCACTCACTCAGCTCAGAGATCCACTGGTTGACGATCACACGTTGATCTGATTGGTTACAAGGTAGTTTGTGACGTCAGAAACTCCAGCGATTTCAAAGCGTGTTTTTGAGACTGTCTTTGGTTCACTGCAGTTTTAAGGAGAAAATACTCAGCAATGGTGTCGACTTATGAATTTACACATGCTTTGTCTTAAAGCATATTAAAAACATCACAGAAACATTTAAACAACATTAAAAGCTGGATTTATACCACAGGGGGACTTACATTGAAGGAGGGACCTGAGCCATATTAGAGACCAGAATATAACAGACTCGAGGGTGACGGACTCTGACTTGAGCCAGCAAGTTTTGCACAAACAAGCACCATTCACATTTCCATCAGAAAATGTAAAAATGTAGTTATTAAACACAGCAGATATGCATGGAGTGAAGCCATTAAAGTGAATTTCTGCCTATTTGCTGATGATCTGATGGGTCGTAATGAGAGAAAGGAGGCGGAAATGTCTCAGAAAGACAGACAGATAAAGAAATGATAAAGACACAAAGTGTGCGGAGTATATGAGTAGTGTGACAGCTCTCCAAATAAAACTATTCTAGTCGACCAATTACACTGGTATCCCACATAGTACAACATGCCTAAAAATACTCAAAGCAAAGCCACGACAGGACACACACCGTAGTTCTACCGTCAAGTCAGGGTAAAAATGAATTCCATGCTGTGCAGAAACAATTTCATGCCACCTTGCCACAGACTAAAGCAAAAAACCAAGACAGACCCATAACATAGTTAAACGAATGTAAAAACTTTTGTGTGTGTGTGAGGCATAAAGGGCCTTTCTGTCAAACTCATGTCGTGTCTGTCCCAGATAGAAAATGAGGCTTTTGAGGTGCTGTAGATATTATCTGACCCATTCGCCATTTACTTGTAATCTCAAACCACATATACTGCAACCTTTGATTGTTCGCTCAACTTAACTTTTTGAGTTATATGTTTGCTTTGACTCGGTTAAGTTGAATTTACTTAATATTTCAACTGTAAGTTTTGTTGAGATTATAGCTGTGGGACCCTTTTTTAAATGTAAAATGTTTAAATGTTAAATGTTTAAATGTAATGGGAAGCTGAGACCCAACTAACCTGGGGACTTACAACGTTTAGTTGAAAAATCATTATAAACGTAAGGTGAACTTACTTTTTTTAAGTAGCCTGTACTAAAATTAAAGTACATTTAACTTGTGGCTCATTCTCCTAACAAATTCAACCCAACAAATAAAAACATATTTTTCCACATAAAGAACTTTATTGTCAACTATTTCCCTTACAAATAAACAAATGTAAAGGACAAAACATGTTTTAAAATCCAGAGCTTCAACAGCCAGTGTTTCTTTGTACTCTTCATATAACAAAATGTCAAAACATGAATGTTTGTGAAAAAAAAGAGTAAATATATTCATATATAGTTTTACTCTTTTTTTTTTTTCACAAACATTATTATGTCTTAGAAAAAAAAAAAAAAAAAAAAAAAAAAAACGTGTGCATCTTGAGACAAAACAATGGCACTGGCATATTTTAAGATATATTATTGCAAGTTGCTTTCAGTTCAAACAGCTCAACATCCATTTTAGTCTGGGACTAGTTTAAGGTTATTACATACAAATAATTTCTCAAAATAAACAATAAAAAAAAAATCTGCAGATATATCTGTGCCTAATAAAATGACATTTCAATTGTCCAGTGCTTAATATACGCCCCTTGGTGGAAGGAAAGTGAATTAACATTAAAACACCTTTTTTACTGTAAATTAACTTAACACATGGACATAAAATACATAAAATTACATTTCAGTTGCTCAGTTTTAAAAGTGACAGTGTATTTAAAATAACGAAAAAAGGTGAAAACAATGGAGGTCAAAAACATTTGAACTCAAAATGCACATGACACACACTAACACATGGAATCTCTGTACAGAACCCGTCTCTATTTTAGCAACTGATATCCCAGACAGCAACATAGTTTTGGCCCGGATCCGGCCCACATCTGGTACATGTGGATTCCACACATACCAGGCCGGATCTGGGCCAACACTATGTTGCTGTCTGGGATTAAGTGTGTACTAAGTGTCCAAGTGTTCATGAACAGCCTATCAGTGACCTCAAACAAGTACGTATTTGAGGTTTTTGTGGTAGCTTATGCCAAGCACAAGAAGCAATTAAAACAAGCTGACAAGTGCATTTGGTCAATCACTTTGTAGAATGACAATTGCTTCACTTGCAAGGTCACATGGAACAGGGTTCATCATTATAAAAGGTATTTATCGCCCCTTGAGCTCTTGTTCAGATGAATGTGGAGAGAAATGCTGAATGTGGCGGTGTCTCTTCATTGTGTTTATTGTGTAATGTCTGGCTGATCATCCTGCCCACCTCTCATGCTCACAAACTGTTCGTACACCGGCGTGAATGCCTGGGACTGGATGAAATGGATAGACTAATTACAGAGTAAATAACCCACCCACTCAGACATCACTTTCCAAATTAAATTGAAACATGACTTTAGCAGCTCTTAACTCAGTTAAATTTGCCGTTAGAAAGCCTGTGGCCATCATGACACCTGAAGTAGAGGATCTGATGACTAATGATCCATAGAGAAGGCTGGACAGGTCATATAAGCATATTCATATTAGTTCAGTCACAGAAAGATGAGCTGTGTAGGAGTGAGCTGGTTTTGAAGTCCACTACTCGAAGGCTGAAACTGTGGTTTTATTATTCAAGTGCAGTTCGAGTGGACTTTGCTAATTTAAGAGATCAATGTTTCTGCACAGAATTATTTATTTATTGTTGCTTTTAGTCCATGTCTTTTAGTCCATCACTTTAGGTAATAATATGCACCTTTAAGCAACCGAAATGCACCCTTTAGGGGTAAATGAGATAAAAAAGTATACCTTTTAAAAAGACTGACATCTTTTGTACCTTTTCCTTTTGATAGTGTATATGATAAACCTTAACGTTATCAGAGTCATGCATTCAAAAATGAAATAATGACTCATATTGCAGTGTAGGAATGCAGTCAACAGCAGTTGAATATAATAGTTTGGTTTCAGTCTGTAATTTTAACCTCTAATATTACAATGTATAATTGAGAGGGTTGCAGCATTAACTGGGAATGATGTTTTTTTATCGGTCATCTGGTATTGGCATCGGCGGTTAAATTCAGTAACATGCATCTCTACTGTCTAGAAAGATAACGTTCATACTGTTGATTTACAATATACTTCTGCTCACATATGTGACCCTGGATCACGTCACCAGTCTCGAGTCGCACGGGTATATCTGTGGCAATAGCCAACAATACAGTGTATGGGTCAAAATTATTGATTTTTCTTTTATGTCAAAAATCATTAGGATATTAAGTAAAGATCATGTTCCATGAAGATATTTTGTAAATTTCCTACCGTAAATATATAAAATATGTATTTTTGTGAGTGAATGCAGCACAATCACCAACATAAATGCACAACTTTAAAGGAGATTGTCTCAATGTTTCGATTTTTTTGCACCTTCAGATTCCAGATTTTCAATAGCTGTATCTCGACCAAATATTGTCCTATCATAACAAACCATACATCAATGGAAAGCTTATTTATTCAGCTTTCATGTGATGCAAAAATCTTAATTTTAAAAAACTGACCCATGTGACTGGTTTTGTGGTTCATGGTCACATATTTCGACTTTCTTTTTACCACTGAGCGATAACCAGAATGGACTTCGCTGTGAGTATATCGGGCCATTTAGAAACCAGGCCTAATGAAACTGACTGACAGTGCTGTCACATTAGTTTTACAATCTCATACTTAAATAATGAAGTTCTCCGACCTCTTCCAGTGACTGGTGTTCACAAGCAGTTGTGAGTGACACTCTAATTAGGTCAAGTGGTTTCGCTAGACTCGTACCTGAGCCGTCCTGTACGCTGACCCCGTCCTGAGTGCCAGTCGTCACTCACAGGTACAGCTGGGTTTCAAGTGACCTACCCTGACCTCTCTGTCCCGTCGACACGTTGACACGCTGACACGCTGACAAACACGCGGCCTCAGTGCCTGTGTCACACTCCCACGCTCTGCAGTCGGGCATGCTGGGTTATGACAAATCCATTACTCACAAATGCTTGATAGCCATTCCTGTTGCATATGATACATAACAGAGGGATGAATCATGTCAAACATGCAGAGGTGAAACTGAGGCATAGAGGTTATATAAAGAGCAGATACAGAGGCCTCTTTATCTATTTTTTTTAACATTGCAAAATAATGCATGAATAACAGCTTGTGTTTGAACAAAGCTTATCTTTTGGACAATGATGTATCAGATTTTTTATTGTCAGAAATTGAAGAGGCCACAAACTTATAATTTTGCATGTAAGCATGATCGTTAAACACTGAAAACCAGGCGAACAAAGCCGGGTAATGCCGCCTTTGCAAATACAATGAGGCCAACCAATCATTTTCTGGGAAAGCAAAAAGCATCAAATTGCACACACAAAAAATAAGGTTACACTTTATTTTCAGGTGTCATTGTTACAGTGTAATTATATATTTAAGTACTGTGTAACAATAATTAACTACATGTTCTTACTATAGGGTTAGGGTAGGATTAGGTGTTTTTTGAGGGTTAGTTGCATGTAATTATGCATCATTTACTGTTATTACTATGGTAAGTACATGTAACATATGTAACAAGGACGCTGTAAAATAAATTGTTACCAAAAAAAAAAAGTTTTCTTTTTTTCCCCAAAGAGTTCTCCCAAAAAGTATAATTTGGTCAACATCTACTCTCCCTCATGCAGTTGGCAACTATTTTCAATGGAAAGTAGCAATAGACTTCTCCAAAAGTTGCTAAATGTCGCTAAATGACGTAATGCGACGTAATGCAACTGTCTGCACTTCACATCTGTATTTACAGCTACAGTGTAAAGCTGAATGTGCAATAAAGCAGTTCTCATTTACATATTCTCTGCCAGATATGATATAGTGACTGACTACGAGTAAACCAGCAATCCAAAAAGTCACCAGATTTGTTGCTGGAGTCAGTGGTAAGGTGAGGAGAAAAGACAGTCATCACCAAACTTTTGAATAGCGCATTTCCAGTCGGATTTTCCCTGCAAAGGGAACGCCAGCTCTCAAACCCAACATGTTCTCTTCAGGAGCAGGTTTGGACGAATATGAATATGATTTTAGTCTTCCTCTCTGCCGGTTGCACCTTGAGTTCTGTGGAGGATTATTCTCATTTGAGAAGCAAGGATGTTTGTTGAAGACGTGTTATTAAATGCCTTTTCTCTATAATGCCAAAGCCTTTTCTCAACTATAATCCCTGCAACAATCCCTTACCAAAAACATACATTTTGAATAGTTTGATTTGTAACACTGGCCAGTATTCATTTTGTTCAACAGGATCTTCCACTGGTTTTGTGGGTGGATCTCTCATCTACTGTATTTAACAGGTGAAAGTTTACTCTGGATGTTTGTTAACAGACTTTGAGTCAAGCATGACATGACCAAACTGGAAAACTTTTCTCATTTCATTTGTTTGTCGAAGAAGGCGATAACAGCAGTATAACCTGACTCTGACAGCAACATATGAATTTAACTAATCTGCTTACTTTGGTAATGCTTTTTATTCATTCTGTTTTATTCAACTGTAATATCTGAATGTTATCAAGAAGAAGAAAACAATAAAGTACCAGAAGTAGGATAATCCTAACAGTGATTTGCAATGTTTAGCTTCTGAAAACATCAGTGCCATATTCATATACAGACAAACAGAGATGTGTTTCCCAAAAGCATCCTGACTTAAGTGGATTGTAGAGACCATTGATGCACATGGTGTCCTGAACTGAAACTGTTTCACAGAATACATGTGTTGTGTCTGTTGATCTTCTGTCTTCCACAATAAAAGTATAAAAGGAAATTTATAACACCAAGCTCCACAAACATAGTCCATACAACTCATGCACTATATTTCTGAAATCAGGTACAGACCTATATTTAATGCATTAGAGCTCTCAAATCTCATTTGCACTTGTTCAGTTTAGTAAATTGCACCCCTGGATGCATCGCATGTTGGCCCGGTTTGACCAAACTGCATTGGTTTGTGCATTTTAAAACACAGAGGGAAAGATTATCCATGAATGGATCTGTTCCTCATTCAAAGCTATATGAGCTAAATCACCATTCACTTTTGTTGCATAGAAACACTTTCGTGACTGTTGCAAAGATTATTCAGTTATTCAACTGTTTCCCTGCTTGGAGAAACACGGATATGCTTGTTTAGTTGGTGGCAAACTCAAATGCTGAGTTAAGCTTGTGACAGAAACTGACCAGCACTTTAAGACAATCTTACAATTTGGTACAAACTGGTCTAAGCATTTATTTATTTATTTATTTATTTATTTATTTATTTATTTATGTATGTATGTATGTATGTATGTATGTATGTATGTATGTATGTATGTATGTATGTATGTATGTATGTATGTATGTATGTATGTATGTATTTTCAGCAGTGACTGTGCATCATATGCAAGTATGATAAGCTGAAACAGAGTCAATTTAAACTTTAAAATAAACTTTAATGAAGGAGAACTTACTCTAGGGGAAATGCAAACGTGATATGTAATACACACGTTATGAGAAACACGTGGAAATGCTAACACAAGTGAACACACTTAAAATAGCAGAGTTCTTTGTGCTTAATATGCACAAATTTGATATGATTAAACTTAATAGCACATGCAAACAGTCTATTTACAGTCCGAAAAATAACCCAGTGTTTGAATCCATTATATGAAACTATGGTAACAGGCTGTGGTGATCACATGGTTGAAGTCCTACTACTTGTGCTGTATTAAAATCAATTTATTTCATCTAAAAGCGTAGACTCATAAGAACACTTCACTCACAGTGGAGAACAGAAATAGGCAGATACATGTAAGTTCTGCACATCTGAACACGGCTGTTACAACCCTAAGAGTCTATAATGAACCCTTCTGAGAAATTATTAATGAAAATAGGAGTTGAGTATCCTTCATAATGATCAGTCATTAATGGCTCACTGAGAAATTAGTTAACATCATTTTTAACGCTCTGTGCTTCAAGCACTGAAGATCTTCTATAAGGAGAGCTGAATGCTTTTTGCTTTCTATTAAAGCATATTTCCATATCCTGATAAAGAAAAGCTTAAGCCAGCTGAAAGTATTGATATTAATATTTTGATATTGTTTTTTTGGTAACACTTTACAATAAGGTTCATTAGTTAACTACATTAGTTAACATTAACTAATAATGAACTGCACTTATACAGCATTTGTTCATCTTTGTTAATGTTAATTTCAACATTTACTAATACTTTATTAAAATCTTGATAACATTAGTTAATGCACTGTGAACTAACATGAACAAACAATGAACAGCTTTATTTTGATTAACTAACATTAACAAAGATTAACAAAAACAGTAGTAAATGTATTGCTCATTGTTAGTTCATGTTAGTTAATACATTTACTAATGTTTAATAAAGGAACCTTATTGTAAAGTGTTACCGTTTTTTTCTTGTGAAAGAAACACACAAATGAAGAAGAAAGCCAAAAATACACAAGAAAAAAACAAAACAATATCAAAATCAATTTCTAGTTGAGTTGAATGTCGCAGCTACCTTCAGCTGGCTTAAGCTTCTTTTTCTTTTCTTTATCAGGATGGAAAAAATTGCGCGTATAAATTGCACGACAAACACAATGCGTGTTATAGAGACGCATTTTCATGAGATCAGGCTGAATGAATGCATATTTACTGAGTAATTCACTGTTTTGTAGATGAGGTAAGATGGCAGAATCATTATTTTTGGCACTCAGACATCAAAATGTATGGCACTCAGACAGGTATATTATATGCAATTGTGTTGGTAGAAAAAAAAAAAAAAATAGATACATTTCTAGTTTCAACATTATTTGTTGTTCAGATAGTCCTCTATGAGCTGTGTGCAAAGTGACCCACATTTAGTTTTTGGCCAATGAAAATGAGTTCAATTGACCAATTTACTGATGGAGCCGGATTAAGATCTCCATATGTCTGGGACTGAACAATCGAGGGCCTTTAAAATGAAGAAATGTTTGTTAAAAACTAAAATCTAAAAGCATATCAAGAAGTGATTTTTGCCCCATTTTTTAACGGTCACTGTTGGCATATAATGCAATAAAGATTGCTAAAGTCGACAGATTTCACTAATAGACCTACCAGTCTCTGTGTAAAAATTAAATAATGATGCTGCCATCTTTCTAAAGTCATTTTACACCCCTGTAATTTCATTTCACCCCTGTGATTTGTCATTTTGACCCCCCTTTACAAAATAGTTGGTTACTCATATAAATTCATTACATTTAATATGTTTTCATCACTATTTATGTCTTTCGTCAGAACAAATATATTGGCACAATCAAAAATTTGAGCCAGGGAAGTTTGGAAATTCGGTTGATTTGACATGGATTTTAAAGTTGGACCACATTGAAACCTAATTTATCTTCATTGAAATGATATTCAAGTGTTGATTCCACAGATAGCATTTATGTATTCTGCGCTGGAGAAATCAGCATTATTTGATCTAACAGAACCTCACTGAGGGAAATAAAAAGAGAAAGTCCTCCTTCCAAAAACAACACGTGAGTTTTGCCAGAAAAAAACGTGGTCGGCTTGATAAAGACCAGCAGAGATCTCTGGTGGAAATGTGATGCGAGAGATTGTGGCAGTTGTCTGATGGATATATTCATCAAAACTATAGGCCTCCTCAGATCCGAGCGCTTTCAGTGAGCCTGGGTGTGTGTAGGGGTGTGTGTAGGGAGGATAATTCTGTCTCCAAGGACCCCGGACACAAAAGGCTTGTTAGCGGTTGGAGAAGGAACTTTTACCGCTGCCCAAGTCAATCGACCTCAGCAAAGAAGTTTTCCTTCATCACTTTAATGCTCTACGTGCAGCGGAAAATCTTGCATTTAAGTGAAAATTTCTAACAAAAGTAGCCATGTTTTCCCATTAAAGAAGCTAATTTGAGAATAGATTGGATGCCCTGTAGAGGACACACACACACACACACACACACATAGTATATATATTAGATCAAATAATGCGGATTTCTCCAGTGCAGAATACATGCTGTCAATCAACACTTGAATATCAGACGTAAAGGCAGTGAAAGTCTGGTGAGAAGAGGCAATGCCTTCCTCACACTCTGATTGGACACGATTGGTTGTGGTTGGATATGATTGGTTAGTGTGATAAATCCCGCCTCTTGTTTTCATGCACATTTTTGTGAATCCGTCTGAATGCACGAAATGATTGCGTTAATGGGAAGACTAATTCAAAGTAAGTTAACAACTCAGCCACTTTATGTCTCATCAAAATCAAATTTGAAATGGCCTGTAAATATGATGACTGTGGGGTTTAAGTGAGCAATCGGCTTGGGGAAATTAAAGGCTTAATGCTTGAAGGAACAAATGCTTAAAATCACTAACTTGATGAGATTGATACCTGGTTTTCATAAATGAAACATTAATACAAAATAAAACTTTATTGGGTACCTATTTTCTTTCTTTCTTTCTTTCTTTCTTTCTTTCTTTCTTTCTTTCTTTCTTTCTTTCTTTCTTTCTTTCTTTCTTTCTTTCTTTCAATGTAATGGTTATTTATCCAGGAAAATGTGACAACAAAGTGTAAGTGGGACATGACTTTAGTTTAATCTGCAGTATATGTTTTGACAGTAACGGTAACTGTGTGTGCATATATATATTAAAGTGTAATATAAATATTTTATTTAATATTTTAAAATGTTGAAAATTTGGGATTAAAAAAACAAACAAAACAGATGCACTTAAACCAATGCATTTTCAACACAAACAAATCAATTTAAGTTTTATGTTTGAATGCAATGCACAACACTGATTCAACATGATTTTGAGCAAAAAGATGTCAGATCAATATTGTTTTTAAAGTCTTTTTAATGCTGTGAGAGACACTGAAAGGGCTGCTTTAGAAACATAGCGGGATGTAAACGCTGAAAACAAGTCAAAACGAGGAAGAAATTACAAGAACATCAAGTGGGGCTTTTTATGATTTCCAAGCAACGTTAGATGTGTGGAATTGAATTGATTTGCGTCACAGGCGTGTTTTACCATGAATAAATTAATAAATCTGCTTTCACCCTGAGGCCATTTATTATTACTGATCATGATATCATTCATTTATTATGGATTGTCTGATGTTTTATTTTGTGTCTAAACAAAAAGAGAAAAAGGTAAAATGACATGAGCTTAATTAACATATAAAGAATTTTTGTCACTGCATTTCTAGCAAGAATAACTTGTGATCTTTACTGTAACCGTTGTGCAAAATTACTTTAATATTGGAATCATCACACTTTCATGAGTTGTATTAATGCAACTCATATATGAGTAATATGAACTGCACTGAAAGGTAATCATGATTAATCATTGGGTTGTTTACTCATAAAATAACTATATCTAACTTCCCAGCCGGCTGAATGTGAGGCGGGTCAACGAACCGAACGGATCTGTAAATTGCAAAGTTCAGAAGTCAATAACACAGGCTGTGCATCAAACAACCGTTTGACATTAACACTCATTAATCACTTTTTAGAAAGACAACATCACGTCATGCTCTTCTCCGCAGCCAAACTTAGACGTGTGTTCAGCTCCCACAGGATATTAAACACACTCATTATCCAGATTTTATGTAGAGATCATAAGTACCCTTAATTGTCGGAAAGTAATTGGTTGCTAAGCAACTGTTTAAACTGTTCCCTCTGGCTTGTGTTATTTTGGGTCTCTGTACACACGGGTTACTGAAGTGACTCATCCTCGCTATATGAAATTACATTTACCTATTAGGTGGGTCCGAGTTAAGAGACTGTACTGTGACTGTGCCGGTAATTAAAGGCCCGTTAGAATCACCTGTGTGAGAAAGGTGACATGAGATCACTTTGACATGAGATGCTTAACATTTATCTCTAGTTATAAGTGTGTTGAAATATCATTTCTAGAAGAAGCAAGAATAATGGAATCTTATTTTGTAATGTCATATACTAATCGAAAAAAAATAATAATAAAAAAAAATCTGACACTTTACAATAATGTTCATTAGTTAACTAGTTAACATAGACTAAGAATGAACAATACTTCTTGAGCATTTATTAATCTTAGTTAATATTGATTTCAACATTTACAAATACATTGTTAAAACCAAAGGTTAACATTAAAGCACTGTGAACTAACATCAACAACCGCTGAACAGATGTATTTTTATAACATTAACAAAAAGTAATAAATACTGTAATGTTGTTAGTTCATGTTAGTTAATACATCAACTAATGTTAACTAATGAACCTTATTGTAAAGTGTTGCCGTTAACATCAATGCATTAACTAACAATAAGCATTTAATCTGATATAGTATATATTAATCTTTTTAAATGTAAGTTAACAAAAATGCATATGTTCATTGTTAGTACTCGGGTCAGTTTCATAATACAATGTTTATAAGGGAAGCTGGAAGCTGTAGGAGCACATCTGATCTCTTCTGGAAGCTGGTTCCAGCATAATAGCTAAAAGCAGACTCACCATGCTTGGAGTGAACCCTTGGTATTTCCAGCTGATGTGATCCTAATGATCTGAGTGATCTGTTGGGTTTATATTCAGTGAGCATATCTGCAATGTATTGAGGTCCTAGGCTACTGAGTGATTTATATACCAGTAATAATACTTCAAAATCAATCCTAAATGTAACTGGGAGCCAGTGTAAAGACCTGAGGACTGGTGTGATGTGTTCATATGTTCTGGTTCTGGTTCTGTTTAACGTTCTGTATGAGCTGCAACTGTCTTATGGTCTTTATAGGAAGGCCAGTGAGGAGTCCATTACAATAATCCTGTAATCCTGCTGGTGATGAAAGTATGGAAATGCATGTAGAAGCTCGTAAAAAAAATAAAAAAAAAAAATATATATATTAATTTTGACTAGTCTAGTAATGTTATTTGTATTTAGCATTGTGTTCATTCTTATCAGAACTGACTCGCCACCCGTTTTGGGGTCGTGACCCACAAATTGAGAATCACGGCTGTGTCACTTTGGATAAAGCGTCTGACGGATAAATTATAATTAGTGATGTCATTCACAGTTGTGTTGAGCTTTTTAAAATCACTGATTTCTGCCTTCAATGGCTTTTGTGCCCCAATCTTCATTAAAATGACAGACAGACAGACTGATATTTATTTATTTTATTTATCAGCTTTAACTGCTGTTCAAACCTGTGGAGCTTTTTTTTTTTTAATCCACATTACAACTGCAAAAAAAAAAAAAAAAAATATTGCTTGTTACTTAAATTAAGCTGGTTGCCTTAACATTTTAAGTTTGTAGAAACAAAAATAGTTAATACAAAATAAACAGATAAATTGAATCCACAAAACTCAAAATATTGTTATCTAAACAACATTAGGGAACCTAAGTCGATATTACAGAAAAAAAAAAAAAAAAGGTTTGATGGTAAATTAAGAATCCTATTTTGAGCTGAAACCTGACTTCATTTACATTTTACATTTATGCATTTGGCAGATGTTTTTATCCAAAGCGACTTGCATTGCATTTCAAGGTACACATTTACATTCTTATCAGTTTTTGCTTTCCCTGGGAATCGAACGCATGACCTTGACGTTGCCAGCGAAAACGCTCTACTGTTTGAGTTACTTCAGTTTGATCTGTACTCTGATTTACTCGTGTATTTGACAGACAGACACACTGACTTCATTCTGCTGTGGAGAAGCTGAAATGCATTGATCCCTCTAATGATTCAAGCTGTTGAGATCCTTCAGCAGGAACACACACCCGAGGCGCTGGACTCCCTCCACAGGCCTCACATCTGCTGTCAGAGAGTGCGTGTGCGTGTGCGCGTGAGTGTGTGAGTGTGTGTGTACTGCATCATGGCTACTGGCTGTCTCTTATCTCATAACACTTTATTCTGATGCTTCATCTCTGATAACACTTTATTCTGATGCTTCATATCTCACAACTGTTATGGTGGTGCGGAGGAGATGAACCCAAATGCAGACAGTACGCAATATACACAGTTTATTGATACAAATAGACAGAATAAACAGGAAAACAAAACCCACAAGGGGGCAAAACAAGACAGGATAGACTAATTTGGACTGACAAGACTAGACTAAGACTCAGACAAAAAACTAACAGCTAAGACAGGATCAAACTCTTCTTTCTAGACAAGACTTTCAACAGGTTACTCACAGATTGTTTCACACAATGAATGACAATGAACCGGCCCAGGACAGCAAACACAAGGGGATTAAATAGGGAGAAACTAATGAGGGAAACAGGTGACAAGGGTAAAGCAATGATGACTAAACGAGGATAACAAGGGGGCGGGGCGAGGAACGAGACAACACAAGCACATGGCCCAGCAGAAGGCCATGTGTGTGAACATAAAACATGGGTCTGTCATGATCCTGCATCAAGACCAGGGAAATCAAAGACTAGAAGGCAGAATCATGACAATAGCACTTTATTCTAATGCTTCATATGTGATAACACTTTATTCTGATGCTTCATATCTCATAACACTTTATTCTAATGCTTCAAATCTGATAACACTTTATTCTGATGATTCATATTTCATAACACCTTATTCTGATGCTTCAAATCAGATATCACTTTATTCTGATGCTTCATATCTCATAACACTTTATTCTGATGCTTCATATCTCATAACACTTTATTCTGATGCTTCAAATCTGATAACACTTTATTCTGATGCTTCAAATCTGATAATTTATTCTGATGCTTCAAATCTAACACTTTATTCTGATGCTTCATATCTCATAACACTTTATTCTGATGCTTAATATCTCATAACACTTTATTATGATGCTTCAAATCTGATAACACTTTATTCTGATGCTTCAAATCTGATAATTTATTCTGATGCTTCAAATCTAACACTTTATTCTGATGCTTCATATCTCATAACACTTTATTCTAATGCTTCATCTCTGATAACACTTTATTCTGATGCTTCAAATCAGATAACACTTTATTCTGATGCTTCATATCTCATAACACTTTATTCTGATGCTTCAAATCTGATAACACTTTATTCTGATGCTTCAAATCTAACACTTTATTCTGATGCTTCAAATCTGATAACACTTTATTCTGATGCTTCAAATCTGATAACACTTTATTCTGATGCTTCAAATCTGATAACACTTTATTCTGATGCTTCAAATCTGATAACACTTTATTCTAATGCTTCAAATCTCATAACATTTTATTTTTATGCTTCATCTCTGATAACACTTTATTCTGATGCTTCATATCTCATAACACTTTATTATTCTGATGCTTAATATCTCATAACACTTTATTCTGATGCTTAATACCTGATCACACTTCATTCTGATGCTTCATATATTATAACACTTTATTCTGATGCTTACTATCTGATAACAGTTTATTTTGATGCTTCATATCTGATAACATTTCTATGCTTTGTAATCATTGGGTAACTTGATAACTACTTCAACTTGTTCTACTAACCTGAACTCTAACAGTCTCCTAATACTCTGAGAGTTAGTTGGCATGTAGTTGCAAATTTACTTCTAGTTATTAGAATATCTAAAGTGGACCATCGAAATAAAGTGTAACCGTGACTTTTAATCTCACAATTCTGACCAGTTTTTCTCTCGCAATTGCCAGTTTACTATCAGTTCATAATCATAAATGTAGTGCATAAACTTGCAATTGTGAGAAAAAAGTTAGAATTGTGAGTTTATATCCCGAGGTATAAACTCACAATTCTCAGAAAAAAAGGTACATTAATTAGTTAATTCATTCATTCATTTTATTTAATCACTCATTTGTTCGTTCGTTCGTTCGTTAAATATAACATAAACATATAAATATAAATAAATATAAATATCAATTTATAACATGAAAATAAGGTTAATGGATTGTGATAAGAGGGTCAGAAAAAAATTCAAACACGGCTACATTAAATATTATAATTATGTAACTGAAATTAGTTAATTGAGATAATTTTTTGCTAATGGTAACTGGTAACACTTTACAAAAAGGTTTCATTTTGTTAAGATTAGTAAATGCATAACATGAACAATGTATTTGTTATTTTATTATTATTGTTAATGTCAGTAAAAATATAATTGTTCATTCTCATGTTCATTCATGTTCATAGTTCCTTAACTATTGTTATCAGACACATCCTTCAATTTAAATTAGTAAATGTTGCAGTTAACTGACTAATATCAATAAATGCTTTAGAAGTATTGTTCATTGATAGTTCATATTAACTAATATTATCAAATGACATCTAATAGTAAAGTGTTAGTTAATTGTATAGTTGTGATGGTCAAGACTTCCGAGAGATGACATGAGAATAGAGATATTTGATGTATATATCTAGTTATTTAATCATATTTTAGATATAGTAATGTTTGCAGAATGTATGAGTACTGTGAATTATGCATGTTGTCCTTGAGATTTGCAGTGTTTTTCCTGAGAATCGACGGCATGTTCTCACAAACTCGAGGGCTCTTCAGTGGTTCTCTTTAATGGGCTTTTGTAGAACATCCAGACTTCACGAAAACAGCAATAATGAAGTGCTTAGAGGTATTCGGTTGAACTTTAATGGCTCTTCTATGGTCATATGAATGCATCTTTTGATTGGGCAGTGCTATACTTCAACCAGCTTATTAGTAAAGTAAAAATCCCATGTTTCATACAAAATCATACACTTTTTTTTTTTTTTTTTTCCTGAAGGTCAACTTCAATGACAATGTTGTATATAATATAATAATATAAGTTATAGTATAAGTTATAATATAAGTATGTATATATAGTAGACAATGAGTGTGAATTATAATTACTATGTTTACATGCAATTTTAATGTAATTGTATCACTATTGATATACAGTACACTAAAAAGCTGATATGTAGCTTAAAAAGGTACTTTATGCACCATTTAGGAATTAAAATGCATCATTTATGGGTAAATAACGTATAAAAGTGTACCTTTTGACCTTTACACTAGTGAAATATTGTGTACCTTTTTTCCCATTTATTGAAGGCCATGCTCCTATACTTTTTCCAATATCTATCACAAGTGGTATTTTCTTTTCTTTATGTGCAATAAACTAATGTATACTTCTGATTATTTTAGAGGCTATTCATGTGTAAATCTAGGTTTGCTTTTTCCCTCATGACTGCACTATTTCTTTTTTGCACCCTGATGATAAATTGTCTTCCCTCAAATGCATTTAGTCTTCATTTTAACAACTCTTTGCTAAAGTCTAAAATCAGCAGAGGAAGATTAAAGCCAACAATACATCAGCATCTTCTAATACTGGACAGATAGAAACAGGGTTACTTTTAGGGAATGCTTGATTCACAAAGAACTTCACTGGCCATTATTTTATTTTCATCAAATATGAATGTTTGCAGATTACTTATTAAATAGAGCCGACTGGGGCTAGTTGTCACAATGTCTATATGTCAGACAGAAGAACTAGGCACAAGCAACAGGACTGCTGTAATCAGCTTTCAGATCTCTTGTCGTGCCGGACTCTCTGTTGTCAGAGTTTGAAGTGTGTCGACTGTCAAAGGTCTCTTTCACGCCACATGTGTCACCGTTTCAGAGAAAATTGAGCATCTTTGTGTGTCGTAGCCCGGCACAAATCCGGCAACACCCAGCGTGAGGGTTGGCAGGAGCACTCGGGTCCCGCTGAGCTCAGGGATGTTCATCTGGGAACGTCGTCTCCCATCCCAGCCTCGCTGACACGACTGTCTCGTTCAAAGCCACACACTTTATCCGAAGGGACAGCGATTCTGTCGTTCAGCTTCTACCTCAGTGAAATCTCAACGTGCTCAAGAAGTGGAAAAAAACTGGCCGAGAAAATCCTCTCATCCTTCATGTCAAACTATCAAAGCTATTTTAAAGACAGAGAAATAAATAAGCAAAAAGTTGATGTCACTTTGAATTTTGATTTGTGCCCATGTATGTTTTAGAGCCTTCTGAAAGGTTGACCAAATTAATGTTATTAGATGTAGACATTTAAAATTCTTACAAAAGTCAGGAAAACAGGCTCAAAATATTCATGACTCATCTTGCACTCAGGGTTTTTGTCCAATCAAAAGCCAAGGCTGTCCCTCCTCCTAATCCCCCTGCCTCTGCATAACAATTATTATAACAATTATAAGTAGCAAATCATGGTTAACTGCTGTGTTGTTAACTAAAATTATTCTGTACACTGTAAAAAAATAAAATAAAAAAAAATAAAATAAAATCCTGTCAAATTTATAGAAAACCATAATAATAGCTGTATAACAATAATAATAATAGCATAACAATAAAATTCCACCGTAAATAATATGTGACAATGTTTCTGGTGTTACACAATTTCATATTGGTGATTGTATAGTTTACAACTTATAACGTTTTATTTTTTACTTGAACTACCAAAAGCTGCTGTTTATACCTTGCATTTATTGATAACTGTCATAATAATACATTCAAAAGAAAACCATATGATGAATGAGAGATGATCGTAAGTGCAAATAAAATTAAATAAAACTATCCTGTACACTGAAAAAAACATCCTGTTAAAGTGCCCCTATTATGCTATTTTAAAGTTTCCTAATGTTGTTTTGGAGTCTCCTACAACAGGTTTACATGCATCAAAGTTTCCTCATAATTTGAACATTTGAACATCACCAGATTTTCAATGATTCTCAAACGACTCGTCAAATGAATCAATCTCTCTAAATCCCTCCTTTCCGCAAGCTACAGTACTCTGCTCTGATTGGCCAGACAGGTCAGTCTGTTGTGATTGGCCTACCGCATACAGCGCGCGTATTGAAAATAAAAACACGCATTGCCATAACAACAGCTGTCCTGAGGCTTCCAACACTGTAAACTAAAGACAGTAACGAACAATGACGTCGATTTTACCATATCAATGCGAGTGCGAGTGCGATGATGAAACATTGGAAGAACTAGTTATTCAACCCGAACCTCCATCACAAGGACGACTCGAGCAGGACTCAGTGTTTCTCAGTGATACACTACTCAGTTTGAGGGACATTATGAGATGTTGCAACTGTAATCCCTCACCATCAGCATTAACAAGTGCATGTCCATCAACAAACCCATTATTTTACTTGTACTAATTTATTTACTGAGTATTTTTGTAATATATTGCGGTGAACACGTGGAAACTGTATCAATAACCGTGCATATGCAATGTATACATTAGCCGAGCTCTAGTGAATGACTGATGTGAATGACAGTAACATAAACGTTGGTAAAACAAATCTTGCTCCATGATTAATCTTTCCTCAAAGTAGTGAGAACGACAGACGATCTGCATTAATAGACACAGTTTTAGGTAATAGTGGTCCACAACTGATTAGCAGAAGTATTTCAGTAAAAGCCCTATTTGCACTGGATTAGTATTATCTGGGGACCTCGTGTGATTTAGAAACTATATCTAGAAATACACATCTGAATTTCGCGTGGCGCATTCGCACAGGATAAGCGAAGCCTGAGTTTTTACTCGAATTTACTGACTTATCTCCCGGATATGATGTCAATAGGCTATTGCTTGGAAATGTCTTGTCGTTATTATAGGTATGATCATAAACAGAAGAATGTTCTTTACCTCATGCTGCTATAGATGTCATTCATCTCCATCTTATCATTCTTTTTGTTTTTGCTCTTCTGATGGTTTTCAGCTTTCTCTTTCCGCAAATTGTATAGTTGTATGGTGTATAGCGATATGACCCAGCACCCAAAATACTATCAGAACACTCCAACGCAGCCTTTATTCTTCACGAAAGATGGATAAAAAAGCGCACAGGAAACAAAAACCTTGAAAAAATTATAAACGACCCCGCCAAATCACAGATTTAGAATGCCGATTCGCACGGGACTAATATTATCACAGGACCTTGGTGTTCGGCGAGATATGGTATTTGCGGGGGAATTTTTACTTTACAGACTTGGCCGATTCGCACGGGTTTAAGATCACAGACAACCTCCGCAATTATTACAAATGACTAGAGGTCACCAGGTAATACTTATCCTGTGCGAATAGGGCTAAAGACAGTAATTATGCGAGTTAACCAGTTGGCAGGAGACCTGCACAATATAAAGTATTTTGAACACCATCTTTCAAGAGCAAGCGGTTTGAGAATCCTGCATTGAACTCCGAGATTTGAGAAGTCGAGTCGTCAGTGAAATAAAGGGAACACAGCAAAAGTTTAGGATTATACTGCTGTGATATGACGGTAAAGATGAATTTTAACCACTGATTCTTCACATGCTCGTCCTTGGCTTTACCTTCACATTGTTGAACACAGCGCCGTCTTCTCGACATGATGCTCTCCAGTATCCACAGGAATCAGCTGCAGGTTTGAGGTTCAAGTTTTCCCTGGTGTCTGCATGCACAATATGCTAATGTTTCATCTTGACGTCACAATGAAACGGCTTATGACTCGTTTGAAAAACAATTAATTTCATTGACTCAGAGTCGACTCTTACTTTTTGAAAGACAATAACTTTATATACGGTGCACTTTCAGATTTAAAACTTTGCAGGATGTTGCAGGAGAAACTGATAAAACAAATTGAGAGTGTAACAAGGTATGTTGTTCAGAGACGTAGGAGGAGGGAACCAGCAAACGCTCAACAATTTTAATCATAAATAAAGGAAAACTAAACGAAAGTACAAGCAGAAGCCACACACACATTTGCTTTATTATTTTTTTTCTTCTTTCTGAGAAACATATTTCACCTCTGTTCTCAAGTACTGAGATGTGAAATCTGACTGCTTTTTGTAGGTGTGTGTGTGTGTGTGATAGTGACAGATGAAAGTGTGTTTCTCTGTCCTCAAGCTGCTTGTCACACTGACACGTGTGGTTGAGAAAGAGCTGATGAGGCTCATAATCAACATGCTTCATATTAATGAAGAAATCACCAGAGAGCTCGAGTTCCTGTGGAGCCCAACCTCGACCCGTGCTCCATTAATCCCTTCTGTGAGGCTTTACCTGCAAATGAAGCGGCTCTGTGTGTGTGTGTGTGTGTGTGTGTGTGTGACTCAGACGAGATTCAGTTGAGGAGGTTGAAGGGCAGATTAGTAAACTCTTAAGGGACGAGCCCTGTTTGCTGTCACGTCATGCAAACGCTCACTTCTCGTCTGCTGGTTTGTTCTGTACGAGGAGAGGTTGCCCGGAGGAAAATTGCACTGCTCAGATGTTGCTCTTCCAAAGTTCAGGTGAAGTTCATCTCGGTTATGTTTCATTTTAGTGTAAACTTTGTTTCTCCTAAACTTTTTTTTTTTTACCCGTAAATGAAGAAATAAAAAGGACAAATCAATGATTGTCATCCAGTAAGAGTATAAAGCTTTAAATTGAATGTGGATAGAGCTCAGATAATTTGATCTAAATTAAATCTTACTGAGATCTCTGACTTCTGATTGCAGACTTTGGTATATTAGCAAACTGAGATATTGTTAAGACCTCTTCTTTTCTCAGGATAAAACTCTTACACACTTACTAAAACTCTTACGCAAATTTGTTCTACATTCAACAATACTATAATGGTACCAAAATATGCTGAAGTATGAATAAATTATGCTTTTTTTCACAGACACACACACACACACACACTTTTATAATCTATTTCTTGATCATGTTTTTGATTATTGGTTTCACCTTTAAAAGCTTTTTTTAATGTTCAGTCTTTTATCTGAAAATGATGTGTTCATTGTTGCATTTTGTATAATGAGTATTAAAGGGTTAGTTCACCCAAAAATGAAAATTCTGTCAGTAATTACTCACCCTCATGATGTTCCAACCGCGTAATACCTTCGTTCATCTTCGGAACACAAATTAAGATATTTTTGATTAAATCTGAGAGTTGTCTCACTCCTCCATAGGCTGCTATGTGACCGAAACTTGCTGGCCCAGAAAAGTTATTAAAGAGATCGTTAATATAGTCCAAGTGACTACAGTGGCTCAATCTTAAGTATATCAAGCGACGAGAATACTTTTTGTGCGCAAAAACAAACAAAAATAACGACTTTATTCCACTATTCATTTCCTTCTCTCTGGGCCTCGTAGTGTTTTTGCGCTGCGCGTCTGTGTTGCACGTCATCACGCATCACACACATGACCGGCGTCGGCCAATAGTGAGCCTACGTGGTGACGTGTAACACAGACGCGCTGCGCAAAAACACTACGCGAACCAACTAGAGGTCCAGAGAGAAGGAAATGAATAGTGGAATAAAGTTGTTATTTTTGTTTGTTTTTGCGCACAAAAAGTATTCTCGTCGCTGATATACTTAAGATTGAGCCACTGTAGTCACTTGGACTATATTAACGATCTCTTTAATAACTTTTCTGGGCCAGCAAGTTTCGGTCACATAGCAGCCTATGGAGGAGTGAGACAACTCTCAGATTTAATCAAAAATATCTTAATTTGTGTTCCGAAGATGAACGAAGGTATTACGCGGTTGGAACAACATGAGGGAGAGTAATTACTGACAGAATTTTCATTTTTGGGTGAACTAACCCTTTAATGTCTATGCATGCTTACGGCAACAACAAAAAAAGTATGAGCAAAAGTGTTCATTTGTAACACTTGGATGGAAGAGAGATTTACACACAGGCGAACATTTCAAGCAAACGGAACACTGATCACCATAATGACGACTACAGACAAACTATTATTATCATTAAAACAACAGCATTCAATAGAGACAAACCTACAAATAATATTTAGTCACTGTTTTTCCACGAACGTGTGATAAATCCTGTAGCTACCAGAATTTATAGAAAAACACAACTATGTGTTATAATTCTGAGAATTTTGTTGTAAAATCTACTGTAGGTTTTTCATGCCTATAAATCCCAGATGCAGACAGAAGTTGCAGTGATTGACAGCTGTAATCTAGTCTTGATGTGACAGTGAGCAGAACTACAGCTCTCCTGTGTCTCTAACCAGCTTGACTCGATCCAGTCTTGAATTATAGAGCGGGCCGGTGTTTCTTCAGTCGGTCAGAATGAGCTGAGGGCCGGGTGTGTGTGTGTGTGTGTGTGTGTGTGTGTGTGACAAGCGCTGCATGATCGGTACAATCTGTTTCTCCTAGCAGTTGTCGTCTCATTGTTCTGGATAGTCAGATGGGTACAGAACCGCATTAATATATGATCCGGATGCCCACTGTCTCTCTGTGCGCTGTTATTCTTTCCTTCTCGTAATTGGCTCCTGTCAAAGTGTCAGACCAAGCTCATTGTAGACTACAGGACAGAGCAAGCCTGGCCCTTATTAAGCGAGTCCTGCCGAGAGATTAGTCAACAGGAGTCGTCGTCTGTTCTCTGAGTGTTATTTCTCAATGAGCAAGACAGAAATATACGACTAATGAGCTGAATATGAGCACTCATAACAAACTGATGCGATGAGGAGTGAAGACACAGTGGGACAGAGAAGGGGAACACTATTTTACAGTAGATTGCATGCATTTACTATAGTAATGACAATAAATTATGCATAATTACATGCAACAAATGCTAAAAAAAAAAGCCCTCATTCTAAAACCCGAAAAGTGATTAACTACTATACATGAGTTATTTTAACTTAATAAAAAATTGTTATGTGAACTTAACTGTACAATAACAATAACTGAACTTAAACTGAATGAGTTGCAGAATTGCTAGTTCCCATGCTTTGCATCAGACTCTATTATAGAATAATTGTTGAAATTAAGTGTTATTTGGCATGTTTTTGCACAAGATTGTATGTTTGCTAATGCTAGCAATTAACCGTTCAAGTTTTGAGTCAATATGCTTAAGTAATCAAATTGCATGAGTTAGTCAATATTTCATTTAGACTGCAATGATCTAATATTGTGCAGCAGTTGTAAATTGAACAAACAAGACAATGCAAAAGATACCGGCAAACACAAATGCAACACACACACATGCATTGACAATAATAACTGAGGAGTATAAATATGCAGAGATAATGAAGAGCCACACTAGACACAAATAAACTATCAGTAACTATTGAGCATGCTTAGAAAACCATGCAAACAAAGGATGTTCCCTTTGTTTGCATGGTTTTCTAAGCATGCTCTCTAGTGTGGCTCTTCATTATATAAAATAAAAACAGGAAACTGGCACTCAGATAAAAAGGGAACATAAAAATCTACAAAATCATCAACATTGGCTGTGACATTAGGATGTTTATGTAGTACAAAATCAAAAGTTTAAAGTTCTACTAACTTAATCTGAGTTTGTTAGCTTTGATGTAACTGATTATCTCATTATTAAGAGTTATGTTTACAGTACATATAGTAAGTACATAATTGTTACAAATGTTTGCATTGGTCAATATTTCAATTCAATTTCAAATAACATGTTTTTTTGAATTACAAAATCAACATGTAAAGTTCTACTAACTTAATATTTGAGTTTATTACCTCACTTTTTGACTTATGCCAACTAATGAGGGGTTTACAGTGTAACCATGTTGTTAAATAATATTACGCAGTACTTAATTGTGCAATTATCCTGTAACAAAGACACCTTAACAATAAAGCAGGACCAATAATTTTTTGTTTATTTTTTGTGGAATGCAAAAGTCAGTTTTGAGCTCTTTTTAATACACCAGCTTTGGTTAGCTCTTAATGGGACATATGGTAATACTCAATTTCAATATAGAGTCATTTGCACCACTTTTACTGTATTTCTGGTGTTTTCTAGCTTTTCTGGATCCTGACAGGCTTACACCGTGTCCTAACTACACTCGACACGACACGACGCGACGCGACGCGACACGAGTGTTTGTCCTAACGAGCTGCGACGACGACACACGACGATTCTATTTTAGAAACGGTTTCTATTTTACTGTGACGTCGCACTGGAACAACAAACACAAAGTGTGTCAATGATAATCTCAGGTGCTGTTTATGTGCTTTATTTAATGTTAAAAGCGTGTAATGTGACTCTGAATATCATTTAGTGCTCCAGCTTTGTAGCTGTAAAAGCAACAATGAATAATTCACCTCAGATCTTGAAATTAAACAAATGGAAACAAGAACGTTCAAACTGTGAACAAACAAGTGTATTCTTTGACAAAGACTGTTTTAGTAACTCAGTAGCCTATGTATTTGAATAATGTTTAAATGGTGTAATATTTGTGAATTTGATTGTGTAGTCTACTTATCCATTTTCTTGCGATTGCCGTAGAGATTACTCTGTGGTGCTGTGCACTCGCCGCGAGACTCCGCCCACATGCTGTTCTGATTGGCTGACTCCGCCCATACACTGTTCTGATTGGCTGACTACGCCCACACGCTGTTCTGATTGGCTTTGGGTTGATTTTAACGCATCTCGCAGTCGCGTCGTGTCTAGCGTGGACAGACAAATTATTTGTCGCTGGAATCTTATCGCATCGCGTCTGGTTAGGACACGGTGTTAGCCTCATGAACTGTTGTTGTATGTACAAGATGTCTCATTTCTGAGTCAACTATACCTTTAATAAAATGAAAAGAGCAATGTAAATTGGAGAGTGTCGAGGTGGGCAGGTGGGCCGTTGTGCTCTATGGGATATCATTGGATCAAGCTGTTATGCATTAGGTGACAAACATGTAGATTTCTGTCCAACAACTTTATAGCCTTAAAACAAAATGAATGAGATCCGTGTAGTTAATGTGTGATTCATGTTTTCCAGCACTGAATCCTATTTTGTTCTCCTGTAGGCTTTCCTGGACAGATGGCTTGTAAAGAAAACAGCACGCCACCCCGTAATCATATGTGCAATAAATGCTGCTGGTTAAGACCCTGTGGATTGACTACAGATGGCACTTCAGTTTCAACACCTCCACTCTAATGAATGAGTGCAAAACTATCAAAAATTTTAGCTTTCAGTTTCATAGCAGTACAAAGCCTCTATGTGTGATGGCGTTGGTGCAAACTGTGCATATTGTGAGAATAAGGCTCAGTGATGACATAAGTGATGGTCAATGGCATGTTTGCCCTTTGTATCCAGTCCTGGGCATTTGAAGCAGGCATCTGTTCTTTTGGACCGGTTCACTGTAGCACAGAACTTGGATACCAAGTCTGATATTATCGGCATGCGACCGGGTCAAAGAAGAGAATCAAAAAGTGTCTAATTAAAACTAATCATCTCTTTATTTTGGTAGTCCACTATAGACATACTAACTATGAGTAATGTTGCGTCTACATGTCATTGGAGTATTAGTTGATTGTCTGCTTAATATCTGCTAACACTTCATTCTAATTCTCCTCAACAGACATTCTACTGACTATAAGTAACTTTGCAACTACATGTCAAATTATTTTAACTCTAACCATTACCTAACAGTCTACTTACTCATACTCCAATTATAGTTACAGTAGTTGATGTAGTTGCATAAACTGAGAATCATTAGAAATATTAGCTTTGATATCTGGCCACTTTTAATGATAAAACTAGGTTGCAGTAATTTCTTAGTTTATGACAGGAGTGCAATACAATCAATCTGTAATTTTTCATATTTTGAATAGAATAACAACACAAATTCATATTCTGTCACGTCTGCTCCAGTTTATGTGTGTTAACGTAGAGACTCTACAAAGCATCCGTTAGGGCTCTTAGTCCATAAAGTGCGGATATTTGAAGAATTATTTATTTATTCTCACGTTTGCAAAATATTTCGTCATACAGAATATAATTTCTATTCATTTCCCACTGAATTATGCGTTCTGAAGAGCTGAAAGAGCGTTTAGACCGAGCTCTGTCTCTCCTGTTATGATTTTTGCATTGAGTTATGACTCATGGAGCGCTCGTTTGGTCTAGAGCTGTCAATCATCTTATGTGATCATAATTCCTGCACTTCTGGAGACGCTGTCCTTTACACTTCCTCATTTGCAGCTCCTCAAAAACTAACCTCAAAACAACATTTCTACACATGAAACAAGAAGCTATGACTGAATATGGTTTGTGTGTGTTTTTGGTGTATATTCATATAATGGATGTTTACATTATAAATGCTAAGCAGGTGTAGCGATTAGCTGCACATTAAAGGCTATACATAATATAGTTAATCTAAAACAAACACTGATCACAGTAATGGTGAACTAAAAAGGGTGACTGTTTCCATCAGTGAGTCTGTTTGTTAACATCAGGGGTCTACACTAATGGTCAATTATCATTGCATTAATCACTTAATTATCTAATCAACACTGCTTCAGAGTTCATTTTAACACTCTTGAGAGTGGAGTCAAATAAACTCTGGAGAGAGTTAATTAAACACTGTTGTTGTTTTGGGGTTTTTTTGTGTTTTTTTGTGTTTTTTGTTGTTGCTGTGTACAGAATTGTACTTGTGTAATATCATTTTGCAGAAATGTTACTACAGGTAGGCTACATTTTTCCAATGAGCCTGGGCTGGATGAGGTACAGTAACTTGGAAAATGTAGTAAGTTATTTTCAAATTCAATAATGTTGTTCATTGCGCATGAACATTTATGCACATTATCCTAGGGGTGCAATGGCCACAATTTGAGTTCACCCCAGCTAGAAATTGTATTGGACGTGGACTCCAACATCGCTCTGAGGTCAAATTTTGGATGAAAATGAAAATTGGGTTGACGTCTAAACATTTGTTTGATGTCAGACTCCAACGTCATTTAACAACTCCAAAAACAGCATTACCAGCTTCACTTATTACACACCAGATTGACTTTATTTCTGTCATATGTGTACAAAAGTTCTTATTGAGATTAACAGAGGTTTAGATGTTGACATTTAATTGAAAATAATAGTTGTGTATTTCACCATTATGGTGATCAGTGTGTATTTTAGTTGGGCAGTTTGACTCTTGATGTTTTAATGCTAGATTTTCTCTGGCTGCTGTAACATTTTATGACTAAAATCCACTTTAGATCGTGATCGGAAGTTCATACAAACACTCAATGGTGGTTTAAAGTGAGTTTTGAGTAAAAGCGTAATATTAATCTTTTAAATTATGTTAATTGTAGCTCTAATGCACCTGTTGTGCCTGGAGATATTCTGTTCCATATACTAATTTGTTAAAATAATTCACATAAGGTCCCAAGAATATGAACAAAATCAATAAATTGGAATTTTTTACTTATAACCATGCTTTTAGTTTTTTTGTGAAAATAGGTCACCTGTCACTGTTACTGTTGAAAATCTCAAAATTCATACCCTTTAAAGTAGTACCAAAAAAAAAAAAAAAAAAAAAAAAAAATCACGTTTAGATAAACTCGCTTGTAAAACTCAATATACTCGACTAAATATTCTAAAAAAATAATAATAATTTATTAGCTACTAACTGTATCTTCTGCAGTGCAATTATAGATTATTTTTCTCTTTAAAAATTATTGCACTACTTATAAACCTCAATGAACAATACAACATGAAACTGATCTTTTAATTATTTCAAATAAATAATATAAAATTGCGTAAATTATTCTTGAACTGACCAAAGTATTTAAAGGGAGAAGGAATCAATAAAATATATATTTTAAGATCAGACAACGTAAAATTGATGTTAAATCCACTATTGTTTTATATAGATTGTTCTATGTAGTATTTAATGCAATTACATCCGACGCAACTAATTAAATTACAGAGAAATTAAGAGTATTCCCATACTTTACTATTTCAAGGGAAAAATTATTAAATTACAGTAATTAATTACTTAGTAATGCATAACACCCAACACTGTGTACTATTTGGTTTTATAGTAAATTCTGTTGACTAACACTGAATGATTTTTGACAGCTTTTCCTGTGATGTTCCATTGCTATAGCCATTACATTTGTAATTCAATCAAATGGTTGTAGATGTGCAGTCAAAGCATGTAAAATTAATTAAATATATAAATTAAGAAGACTATTCCAGATTTCAGGGCTGACCACAGAACAGACTTGATCACCCTCAGATTTACATTGACAGCACTCTAATGATCGGAAGACCTGAGAGCACAAGTGAAGAAGGCCAATAAAATATAGCAGTGATAAACCTGATACAGGGCCTAATGAATTTTATGAACTCTAAACTTCACAGGAAGCCACTGTAGAGATGGGGTAATGTGGAACCTCTTTGTTGACCCGGTTGCAGGGAACATGTAGTGACATGATAAGCAGAGATTTACTAAAACATTTTCTGTTTTTATTTTGACAAAATTTGAAAGTGTTTTTTTCCTACTTCAAGGCAGCCACCAGTTACTGCTAGTAATATTTGTAAAAGCCTCTACATTGTGTGTCTCAAGAAGGTTTATAATACCTGGAGGGAAATAATCCCAAAACATTCCCATTCACATTCAAAACAACACATCCATTTCACACAATAAAACCTCTGCCAGTGAAATTACTAGCAAAACATCTTTGGTTTCACTTCAGAGAACTTCAGAGCACATCCCTAGTAACAGTAATAGTAATACAAAATATATGTAGCCAGTGTTATACTTCATAATATTTGAAACAACACGATAAATTCATTAACCATACCTTTGGGTTTTTAAGGCAGTTTGGAGGTTATGCTATCCTAACTTTCTTCCCTATATTGTGACATATATCCGAGTGAAACGGATTCTGGAAATGTGGGCGGGGCTTGATTTTGTCTGTGGGGAATTGATTGGCTGGTTGTGGTTTGCTATTGGCTGATCTCATGTGATTGACAGGTCGCCCCGCCCTCATCATCAGAGAAGAGAAGAGATGCTGCAAGAGGAACTTATTCTGATTCAAGATTACCAGGAACATGAAGTTAAAACAATAATGATGTGCACGGATAAATCATGAATCAAAAACACTGCAATATTCTGTTAGAAAAAGTTGAGAATTGTCCATTTTGAGTTCATGGTGACTTTAAGATCATTTTTCCAATGATTTTTTGAACATTCTTTACAGTAATTCAAATTATTATTAAGTGTTGTATTTTTTAAAAAAAGCTTAAGAAAATTGATAAGAAAATTGATAAGAAAATTCTTGGAAATAAAGGTATGAATATTTTGCATTCATAAACATTTACTGAGTTATAAAATAAGAAAATATGAGAAAGTTCTGTGAATCTGGCCTCAGGTTTCTCCATCCTACAGAAAACTAAACTAAATATCACCCATGCAACACTCTTCACCCGACACAGACCTGTTGTAGATCAAACTACTGCTGAAACCAGATCAACACCAGACAAACACGATACAGTCCTCACTTATTCAGGTGCTAACATCTCAAATCTCTCTAACCCTGTTACAAGCCTGTGCTGTGTATTTATTTATATATTTTGTTGCTGAAAGTTTTTGTTACTGATATCATAAAGCCCAGGAAGTTTGTTCGGCTCTGTCTTTCAGTGTATTTCCAAAACAGACAAATATGAAATTGGCAGAGCTGAAGAGACACATTAATAATTAAAAAAGGGGTTTTGGGGGCATCCCATTATTCTACAGATGTGCTGTGCTCGTTTGGCTCCTCCTCTGATCTGTTTACAGATCATGTTTCATGTGGTCTACTGGAAGGCAGAAAGCTTTGAGATTAGTTGCAGCCTCTTTTCTTCACTACACTTGAAGTCATTGCTGTGAGAGTTAGTGTGGAGTTGCTTTCTACAAGTCGACCGCCCAGTGTCCCATTTCTCAAAGAGATTTTAAGTGGCCTGAAGCTAATTATAGCACATTTGACATGGAGACTCTGCCACTGCTGTTGGCACTACAACATTTTCAGTTGCTTTGCCAATGGTGTTTTTTTTTTTTTTTTTTTTTTTTTTTGCTTCTCCCTGATTTTTCTTTACTTATAATGACGACTGGTCACCTTATGAAAACAAGAAGGTTCCAGATTGTTCCAGGTTTGACTACTTATGCTGTATTGTACGGTGGCCCAGTAGTGCACAACACAACGAAATTTTAAAAGGCATGGAAAACTAAAAATCGCGCTCTGAGAGCCCTCTAGTGGTCGGTTGGGAGCATTTCCGTTGTGTTGCGGCTTTATTTCGTTTTGTTACATTTTCCATTGTGTTGTGAATTATTGTACTGACTATAAGTAACTTGGCAACTACAAGTCAACTTATTCTCCTAACCCGAACCCTAACACCTAACCATAACTTAACAGTCTACTGACAGTCTACTAATACTCTAATGACAGTTAGCCATTAGTTGTTGCAAAGTTACTTTTAGTTAGTAGAATGTCTAAAGTGGACTATCGAAATAAATTATAACCCAGAATTATTTCTGAATTTAGATGAAATCACAGACACCTTCTGTCCAAGTAGTACAAAACAATCCACTTCAAACAGACTGACACACACAATTGCTCCAGGTGTATTTTGTAGGAAATGAAAGAGCTGATTGGCGGGGTGATACAAGAGAAAATGACAGTATTTTTTTGTTTTACCAGGATGAGCGGCATTGCAGTGGACAACAGTTTAGATTAGGAAATATCTGACCACTGAATGCCAATCGATTTGAGTCATACATGTATTCCAGAACTTTGAATGATTTTTACATTCATTCTTTCAGCATCAGAATAGAAGATTCCCACTGTTTCACGAGTTCACATGTTAATGAAATCTGATATAAAATTATAATGCGTATTTGGCTTGCTGTCCGGGGGGAGGGCTCCGAGCTCAGAATTCGGCCCGACCCCAGAGTACTCCCCCCTATAAATGTATAGATCATAGGTATCTATGAGCAGACCCAGCCGAATGTGAGGTGATGGGGTGGTGGCGGGATGCTGAGAAATTGTCATGAGACAGGAGGTAAGGGAAGGCTTTATTTATACTGGCTTCTTCTTGTGCTGATTGGATGATTACCTGAACATGCTCCTCCCGAACTTTGTTACATAAAACTTCATTTAAATTGAATGTATTTTATTCTGCTTCTACTCTTTTATTGTTTCCAAACTGTGTATCATTGCTAGTTATAGATAGATGGTAGATCCGCTCAATATGAGGATGCCTCTTTTTACTTATTGTTTGTTTTTGTATAATTAATTAAACTACTTTGGCTTCATTTGGTTTTCGTTTTCAGCGGTTCTCAGATTGTGTTCATGAAATCTAAAATAAATTCTGATTGAAGTATGATGCAATGTAAATGGTTAATGGTTAATGCAAAGTGAAATGGTTAATCTCAGTGTTTGTCAGTATACTCACTGTACGGCTTTCTGGTGTGTTTAACCCTTTAGATATATGAGACAAAACCAGTCTACTGACGTGAGGATGATGAAAGTAAACTACCATTTTACAGCACTACATCAAGTGTTTTACGTCTTTAAAATTGCTTGTGAATGATATTAAATAATACTGTACAGATCCTGCTAAGTATAACCCTGAAAGTGGCTTTTGGGATCAATGTTGAACATTACCGACTAATTTTAGACTTTATTTGAAATGAAAAATAAAATAAATAAACAGAAATCTTACTTGTATCAAATGCGCACCTAAAAATGAATCAATGGATTTGATTCAAGCCACACATACATTAGGTGACAATGATGAAATTAAATTGAAGAATCTGATAACATATACTCTCTAAGATAACAATTGAAGGCGTTCAAGAAGCACAGCCAAACAATTCCCATTGACATGAATGGGAATGCCTGGAAGTTTGTATTTTGAAACATATCACTGGAAGGGTTTGGGACTGTACGTTCTTGTCATGCCATCAACCTGTCAGTATTGTAATGATGCATTTTCCTGTAGACCCAGACTGACTATTCACATGACAATTATGCCTCAGGTTATTGACTGACAGATAATATAGGCCTCCGGCTGCCTGTTCTTCTTTATCTTGCCTTCAATTTTCTCCTTTGTCACTGTCTAGCTTTCAATGTATAGTACTTGAAATCCTGAGGCACGTATGCTGGTTTGTCCAGATGAAACTGGATGTCCAAAATAGGAATAGCAGAAATAAATAAAACCCGTAGCTTCCATAAAATATTGACCTATTTTCCGGTATACAGTATTTGAGTGGCCAAGTTTGTCTGATTTGTTGAATGCATGAGAAAAACAATCAGAGCCAAACTAAGTTTAGAATCAAAAACGGTCTTGAACTTCTCTGTCTGAAAACAGTTTTTGTTTTTGCAATTTCATTTTAGACCAATGCATTACGTTACAAATGCATGCATCAAATAATAGCACACACACTGAAGGGTTTCAGCAATTTCTTTCATGCAATTAAGTTAACGAATGGAAGTTAATTGACCATCTGTTTGTTGTTTGACTAATCATCATGGGTTGTCCGTTCCCAGCACAGATTCAGGAGAAATATTACCAGCATCACATCGAATGTACAGCACATTTGATTAGATCTCTAAAGCCAGATGTTAAAAACACAAAGCCATAACTGTAGGCGACTATTTTTCTGAGGGATAATTATTTTCATTTTTCATCCTACTTTTTATTGTTTTTGTTTTCCCTTCACATTACCTTGAACAGGCGGAGGTCATTAAACAAATTCCTCAGCCTGGCAACGGCAGCCCTCATTTCCTCAGATGAGAATTTGTCATTGGCCTCTGGCCCATGTTGTTTTCTCTCTTTCTCTAATAATTTATGCATGCAACTCAATTTAATCAAGATCATATTTCATACTTCGGCCATCTCTGCGAGCACAGCGCTGCCGGTGCACTTTAAAAACTCGCAGCTACGTACAAAAGCACTTTTTGAAATCCGCCACACCAACCATGTCATATTATTTTCTTCTGCGGTATTTCCTTTCGGGTTTAGTGTAATTGCCGGGTGTTCTCAGTCGGGCGCTGTAATCTCTCGGAGGAGAACCTGCTCGCACACTGATCTCCCCCATTACTCTTCATTAACAAGCTGCTCTCTCCACTGTCTCAAGCGCTGATTCAATTAAATGTGTATTCTGGGATTGGGGATTTGTGCACCCCTCTGCAGAAGGATTAGATCATAATCGTTCTTCCTCTTTTCCTTTAAACCCCAGACTCAAGCTGTCTGTCGCACCGCACGACGTGCTCCATTTAGTCATTTACTGCAGTGTGTGATCAGTCTATCTATCTATCTATCTATCTATCTATCTATCTATCTATCTATCTATCTATCTATCTATCTATCTATCTATCTATCTATCTATCTATCTATCTATCTATCTATCTAGGGTCCGAAATTAACTTTTTGGCTCACCTGCCACGGGGACTGGTAGATGAAAAAATCCACCAGCCAAGCATATTTTTTACCGGCCAAAATAATAAACAGTCACTTTTTTTTTTTTTTGTTGTTGTTGTCACATATACATTAATTTCAGTACTTTTAATTGAGATAATAAGGTAGGCCTATTATGTTTAATACAAAATTTGAAATGTATAATAAAAAAAATCTATATATATTGATAAAAATGAGAGAAATATATGAAATATTACTATCATTGGGGTGAAATAAATCTCAATTTATTGACGGGACTCAATCTTGCCTAGGCAACCAAAGGGCTAGAGCCGGCCCTGGGCCTAACATTACTCGGTTAACTTACTTATGTAACCTCGGTTCCCTGAGAGATAAGGGAACGAGTATTGCGTTGCAAACGCTATGAGAAAACGTCTCAGGTTACGTATGTAACCATGGTTCCCTGAGAGGGAACGAGACGCTGCGTCAAGCGCTGCGGGAACGCCCTGCGTGATTGCGTCGTGAAGCTCATGTGTAATCAGTCCAATGGAAAGACGAGACGTCATAGGCGGGTGACATCATCGACCAGGAAACTATAAAGCACCCCTGAGACAGACCGCGGCAGCTTCTGAAAAGCCGAAGCAAGTCGATCACAGGCATGCAGGGAGTATGACAAAGCGACGCAGCGTCTCGTTCCCTCTCAGGGAACCATGGTTCCTCTCAGGGAACTCGCGCTGCGTCAAGTGCTGCGGGAACCCTATACCCACGACGCCATATGACAAATGCCTATTCTGTATGAAGACCATGCGCACACTAAGAACAAGCACCCTAGACCCTGGAGTGGAGCCTAGGTCCAAGTCATAAGATCTAACAAATGTATGCGGTGAGGACCAGCCTGCCGCATTACAGATGTCAGAGTGAAACTCCTGATAATAAAGCCTTAAAGGCAGCCATACTCCTGGTAGAATGGGCCGGGACAGCCAAAGGTGAAGGCTGTCCAGCCGCTTAATAAGCAAGTGAGATAGCCTCAACTACTCACTTGCTCACTATCTGTTTAGATGCAGGGCAACCTAACTTAGGTAACCCGAAGCAGACAAATAATTGCTCTTATATATATATAATATACAGGGCAGCTTTGTGGACATAAGCATCAAAAGCCCAAAAAGGAGCATAACAGATTAAGTTTTTCCTGATCTGAGGTGGAGGACAGAAGGTGTGCAGCACAAATGACCCGCAAAATTTAGTAGGGACCTAGGAATACAACCCGGCAAGGGGTGAAGAAAGACTATCACCATACCAGGTGCAAATCAAGTATGTGCAGGCCTCAGCCTCACGTACCACGGAGAAGACGAAATAAGGATCTCTCCTCAGAGATAACCCAGCAAAGAAACATTCATTGCAGAAATCAAGTACTGTACCATAGGGCAGATAGCAAGATTCAGAAGGTGTTCTCCGCACCAGGCAGAGAACAGTTTCCATTCCAATGCATATTCAGTCTTCTCGTGGAGGGAGCTCTAGACTGGAGTATGGTCTCCACGACCTCAGTCGAGAGACCTTAACCTATGAGCTGGGCTCCCTCAGAGGCCAAACCCACAGTATACATAACTCCGGATGAGAGTAACTCCCAGGAGCAAAGATATCGAGAAATGCGTACAGGTGTAGCCTCAACCACACCTAATACGTTGCATCTAGCTCAATCAAAGCTGGATGCGTCAGGGAGAACCACATAAGGCAATACATTGTATAAAACGATGTGAAAGGTAGACTTGACTTAATTTTCTCGAGAAAAGAACGGCCATCGTGTGTAAAGCAGAAGCAGCCTGGCAGCGGCGGAGTATGCACGATCCGCGAGTGCTGAACATAGACAGTATAAGAAGGTGCTGAAGACGTTCTGCACGGCTTTGATGAGCAGGACACAAATGGGCGGCGACTGCTTCTTGCAGTGGCGGGAGCTTCACATATCCTTTTTCCTCAGCGCCGTGAACAGATAGAGCGTTAATAACTGTACGTACACACCGCCGCCGACTTGAGCTGCAAAGAAGCTCTGGCCGCCCTGTCAAGGACGCTTGTCAAAAAGTACGGGGAAGCTTGGCCGCTCTGAATAGTGAGTGCGCGCGCGCTGCCGGGGCTCTCTCCATAGACGGCTCTCTCTCTCTCTGCTCGTTCGTTCTTGGCAGAAGAGCGCGTGCGCGCTGAAAATTTTATATTTTGGTATGAACCATTCTCTGGTATGAACATTCACCCGCCAGTGTGGCGGATAGCCTTTTGAGATTTACTCGCCAAACGGAAAATCTACCCGCATTTGGCGTTTGGCGGGTGTTAATTTCGGACCCTGTATCTATCTATCTATCTATCTATCTATCTATCTATCTATCTATCTATCTATCTATCTATCTATCTATCTATCTATCTATCTATCATTCTATCATTCTGTCACTGTATATTATTACCCCATACATCCATTGTACTATACCTTTTCATCCATCATTGTATATTATTCCATCAATCCATCCATCTCTACATCCATCCATCCATCCATCCATCCATCCATCCATCCATCCATCCATCCATCCATCACTATATATAATTCCATCCTTCCTTCCTTGTATATCCATCCATCCATCCATCCATCCATCATTGGGATTTATCCATCCAATTTAATCCATCCATTGTTGTACATCGTTCCATCCATCAATCCATCCTTCATTGTACATTCATCCATCCACTGTTTTATATCATTCTATCATTCTATCCATCTATTGTTCTATATCATTTTTGTGTTTGTTGTTTTTTGAGTATAATTTGTTTCATGTGGATTAAATGTATGTCGATGTTTATTGGTTTATTGGTTTATAACATATATACTGTCTTGCAAGAAAAATTCCAGACTTGTCTGATAATAAAGTATCATATCATATCATTCCATTCATCCATTGTTGTATATTGTTCTATTTATCCATTGTTCTATATCATGTCATCATTCTATATCGTTCCATCCATCCATCCATCCATCCATCCATCCATCCATCCATCCATCCATCCATCCATCCATCCATCCACCCATCCATCCATCCATCCATCCATCCATCCATCCATCCGTCCATCGTGATACTTGTCTGAACACAGTAAGTGTTTTAATTTAAAAGTCTAATCTGTGATCAGTTTTTGTTTTGATATGTTGCCAAATGGTTTATTGATGTTAATGCATCAGGATATCAAGCCAGTGACTAAATGGTCAACTTCACAGTGCGCCTCTGAGCAGTATGGAAATCATCATCAGTTTTTTTTTTTTTTTTTTTTTAATCGTTTACATTTTAAAGAGAAAGCGATCGAAGAATGTTTGATCTTTTGCAATCGCCTGATCTGTCAATCACTTAAGTCTATCAGTGATTTGAGTTCTGAACTTGAGTTTAATATGTAACACTTGTTTTGTATGCAAATATGTTTTCTATCATACAGTAGCAGTGGGTGATTACATTGATGACTTAAATGAGGTCCACCCATTTAAACCAAGGGTTCAAATCAGAGGGCTAAAATCATGGAAAATAATGGCCATTTATTTCTAAATTATGACAATTTTGATGCAAATATCTTTGTAACATTATAAGTGCACCTCAGGAAATACAATGCAGTTCTTGACCCCTTTAAAAGTGTCTTGTTTACAAAGAAAATAGCACTGGTTGTGAGAGAGCAAACACTGGTCCTACAGGTAAATATTCACTTTGTGTAATGGAATCTCCAACCTTTTCTTGCACCCCATTCAAAATGTATGATGTTATGAAAAACAGACCGTCACTCTTTAACAGATTCTCATTTAATTTCCTCACCATGCAAAGAACACACGATTCCTGTGTGTGACGCTTTACATTTGGGACATTTCCTCACACCAAAGAAAAATCTATTGTTCGTTCATAATTTATGAGTCAGTGGAAATGGAATTTGCAAACAAATATAACTATTTGAAGTTACATTTTGACCGCAGTTCCTCAGCAGAATACCTGTCAGTGTCATTTTAATGTCATTGATATACTATTATATTTTTTGTTAATATTTTGAATTGAAAGATAATATTTTATATGTATATAAAGTGTGTATGTGTGTGTGTGTGTGTGTGTATATATATATATACACACACAAAAAAGGGGAGAGCGGGGCACAAAGTAACGCTTTTTGACTTTCTCAGTTCGTGTAAATCTACTTATGGTTCAGAGTATTTATTTTTTCCCACATTAATTTCCCACATGTCTAGTACAATTATGTGGTTTTGTTTTATTAATACAGTATATACTTTTTTCTTGACATACCCCGAAAGAATGGAAGTGAAATGTGACAACATGCCCCATAGGTGGGGTACATTGTAACATAACATATGACAGCTTAAAATGTTATCTGATCTAATAAAAAAAAAATATATACAAAACAAACTAAAATATTTTCTAAATAAAATACAATTAAAAAACTTTTTCATATAAAATAATGGCAATTTTTAATAATTAAATATAAACTCATTTTTGAGTTTTGATTACGAACACATGAAAACACAGTTATACAACATAGTTCAAAACAAATAAATAATTAGTAATTTCTGAATTGACTCTCAGTCTTTATTCACCTTTTTCTCACTAAAATTAATAAAAGTATAGAATATAATAGCATATTTCTAATAGGGGCACATTGTAACGCAGTGTTACAACATGCCCCGCCTGCACAACTGCGATTTAAACCCTGCTAGTGTCTTCTGCTAGTTAGCGAAGCATTAAATAACTATCTCAACTGTTAAATAACATCTTGCAGATTAAAATAATATCAGATTTGTCTTATTTTAAATAAACACAAAGAAATAGAAATGAAAAATTAACTTAAGTAAGAAATTTACTTTTGCTATGGTTTAATAAATGTCTATGGATATCTTCAAAAAAAAAAAAAAAAAAAATTTGGCGGAATTTTTTTTTCTATATAGTGTTGCAACTAGTAAATACACAAAGTTTCGTCATCCAAGCATGTGCGGAAGTATTTAAAACAAGCGTGTTACAACTAACCCCGCGTTAGGTTGTGCCCCGCGCTCCCTATATATCCTCCTGGGACCCAGGAATAGACACCAGATGTTTGAAGGTTTCTCGATGAAAACGACTTATCCTTGGTCTTTAAAACTGTCTGACATTAATTTAGTGATCAAATGTAGCACTCTTATGGAAATATGATAATATATTGTAATTATAATTTAAATCGGACTACTTTTTGAATTCTATTTCATAAACCAATATCTCAGGAAAACGTTATGGGGTTTATAAATCAAAAAATGACTTTCTGTTCCAGAACAGGACGTTGATTTCATACATGTCCACTGTAGAGGACATCAGGACTTAAATCATGTTTATCAGGCATTTTAGGAGACACAACAACAGATAGCAACAAAGTCTGGGCCGAGTCTGGCTTACATTAGATACTTCTGGCTTAATTCTGGCACAGCTTTTTTCACACTCTTGTGTCTAACAGTACTAGGCTAAGCTCTGGCTGGAGTCTGGCTAACCAAAAGAAACAAAAATCAAATTGTATCTTTTTGGCTGAGCCCTGGCTTGAGCTCGGTCTGCCAGAATAAGAAAATATTTGGCTGAGATCTGGTTGGGTTTTGGTAGAAGAGTAAATAAAAGATCTCTGGCATGAATGTGCTCTACTGTAAAATAACCGAGTAAGGTGTGGTGTTAATTGGTTCATATTTTATACATCATTATAAGGTTAATTTTGTCAAAAAGAATAAAATGAAATCTGTTTATTATAGGCCTAGTTAAAAAATACCTATAGATATTTATTCAAATAGTACACTTTTACACATAAGGAGGCAGGTTGTAAAGGTAAGAAGACTTGATTATTCTGTTGGCAAGATTATTTTAATGGGCAGTTAAGGAGGTGTGGGACAATGTGCTCAATGAAAACAAAAAACAAAACAAAAAACAATGAGATCTTTGCAAAATGATTCAAGACAAACGGTTCAGTCTGCAGCATCATATAAGACAAAAGATTGAATGGGACTGAAGTACTTGTGAGTACTTGTGGTTATCCAAATGGTAATCAATATGCCACAAAAAAAAGTTTTAGCAAATTGATTACCATTTGGATAACGACAATTTTACTACAAAAACCCATGGTTAAACTATGTTTTCTGTAGCAAAAACCATCAATGATTGACAAGATTTTTCACAATTCCTTAACAATGAATAATCTATAATATAATCTCCATAGAATAGCCTATACAGATTATAAGTATTTGGAGAAGAAACATTTATGTTCTCCACATAAACCATTGAAATCTGTATTTAAATTGTAACTGGTGGGCCGTCTTGGCCAGGTCTCCCTCGGAAAAGAGATTCTGTCTCAAGGGACTTCCTGGTTAAATAAAGGTAAAATAAAATAAAAATAAAAAAATCGGTTGAGAAATAAAACATGGTTGTGTTTTTTAAAAATCCGCATCATTTCATCCGCATCCGAATCATCTCCAGGAAACTTGCGTGTTTTTAGAGCAGTTTTGCTCGGCATACGGGTCAATGCTTCTTCTTCTTCTTCTTTTCGTTTTATGGCAGATTGCAACCATGACTGTAAAGGTGCATACCGCCACCTACTGTATAGGAGTATGTAACATGAGAACATGCTAGCTGTGTCCCAAAGTGAAGGCTGCGTCCTTCGAAGGCCGTATTTGAAGGCCGGATGGCCGTATTTGAAGGCCGATTGCGTCACCGCGGCGAGACGAAACGTCACAGCGGCGCGACGAAGGACGTCCCAATTCAAAGGCTGCATCCTTGGAAGGTCGCATTTGAAGGCCGATTGCGTCACCGCAGATCGATGAAGGCTGTCCCAATTCAATTCTGCATCCTCCGAAGGCCGTGTTCGAAGGACGGTTGCGTCATCGCGCCGCGACGAAGGCTACCCTGATTCAAAAGCGACGCCAAATGCGCCCTTCGTTTCCCCGTGAAAAGAAGGATACATAAATGGACACTTAGCGGCCTATCCTACCCCATAAGTCATTGCGCGCCGTTGACGACAGGCCGGCGGCCGAGACTAGAGATCGGTGGTGGACAGCAAATTCACATTTAAATGTAAGTAGCCTATTATGTTTTCATTTACTCAAATAGCTAGCGAAACCACAGTTAAAGTTTATTATAAACTTCATCTTAACTCCTTCGTCATCATTGCATGGCTTCATTTGTCAGGTAGTTTTAGGCAAAACTTGTGGTAATAAAGTTATTAGTTTAACGACCTATTTTGCAGAAATCATGTACCACATTGTTAGCTTTGTTGACACTGACGAAGTGGAGGTTGTGCCTGCAATCTGGGTGAAAAATGGTGTGTGTGTGTATGGCCTCCTTTAAAGGGTAAAGGAATTCAAAGGGCAACCAAGTGTTTGGAGCAACCCCACGAGTCTTGGTCTGCATATAAAGTTAAAATTCTGTATACTGCAAGTATGTATAAAACCTTTTTCTATACAATACATTCAGTTAAAAAGTTAAACAACTTTTTGTGTTGATGTTTGAATTCTGTTTTTCATAGAAAAATTATTGTGAAGCACGTCGGAAGCTGCCTCTTGCTGAACAACAGACCGATCTCCAGTCAGAGGCAGAGCCTGACTCCCTGAGGCCACCAAAACGGAAAATAAAGTAAGACTGAGTATACTTTGTAATTCACTAACATAGACCTTTCAAACGGGTCCTTATATCGTTGTGCAGTTTAACAAATTAACATACACATTTCTTTTTGAACTGCAAAAAGGGAATGTCACTGAAGAGTGTCTTTACATGAACATACCACCCTTTCTTAATCAAATTTAGTAATCATTACAAAATGTCACCTTTCCTAAAGACGAAACAGGCGCCTAATGGATGAATATGACACTGATGAGGAGGCTACTGCACCCATAAAAAACAATTTGCCACAAGCCCTTCAAATACATCCACTATCCAACAGGATTTGTTCAGCTTCTTATGAGTTACAACCAAGTCCTCAAGGACAAAGACAAAACCACCCTTCTGTATGGCACCAGAAGTTTCCAGATGTAACGCAGATCACAGAAACTTCAAGACCATCCTTGTTGGAGATAAGTCCTGCCTCTGAAAGGCATGAAAGAACTCTTGGGCCAGCATTACGCCAAGCAATTGACTTGCCTGAACCATCTCTGCCACTTCACCAGACTTCTCAGCAGCCATGGCAAGTAAAATCACAAGACATCACAGAACATCACAGTGAATTGACGTGGCAACAGGATACAACTTTACAGTCTCCCGAACATGCAATACAGTCACCGTGGCATCATGAAACACCCAGACCACAGAGAAAAAGCCTCTCAAGCGATGACCGATTAATAAGATGTAAGATTTCTTTTTGTTTTTTTCTATCATATATTCACTGTTAGCGTAAGGCTCTTGTCATAGCAGAGGTGGTGTGGTAAACCTTTCAGTACCTGTGTTTAATGTTTTAGCACTTCTCCATGACATAATATCGAAACAAGAAATCCTTATGGAGCAGCAGAGGAACATTGTAAGGATGGTGCAAGATCTCAAAGCAAACAATGTTCGGGAGATCACAGAGGCACAGAACCAAAGTCAAAGTCCAAAACTGTTTCCCATTGAAGACTTAAGCTCATTAACTTCCCTGGAAAGTGATCTTCGATCATGTCCAGTGACAAGACAAAAAGTGGTAGGTAACACTGTCAGTAATGCACAGTTGCATGCTGTTATCACTCACAAGTCTGGTTGTAATTACTGTAAAAGGTGTGTGTGTGTGAGCAATCTAAAACATGAAAAATCTAACAACAACAAAAACTATTTATATTTGTCTAATTTGGAAAATATAATATTGATATTAGAAACAAAAGCATGTTTTAGTGTTTTGACTTAATAGTGATGGCATGTTTTAAAAATATTTCAGGTACTTGAACTGGGATTGTTGGGTGGAGTCGACGTTAAGGACACGGTCTGGCGGATTATGAGGCAAGCAATCAAAAATGACTTTGTCAAAGTGGTAAACTGGAGAGGTGTACATGGGAAAACACCTTTCCAAAGCTTGCAGCTTAAAAACATTGTGATTGGTAAGTGCATTTTTATTGTGTCTATCTGGAACTTCATGACTATTCCCTCATGTCATGAATGAATGTTTAAAGTTTTAATTCTTTGACTGGTGGTGTCTTTTAATACAAATGCTTTGTCTCTATTGTTCATTTTAATTAAAAGTATTTTTTAACTCTGTATTTGTATGCTCCTATTCTAGAGGCTGTAAGAAGAACTCCTGTGTGTGCACAGACATCTCAGCTGGAGGTCGAAAAAGTTATTAAAAGGTGGTTTCATCTAGCTGGTGGCCGCGAGGGTGGCAGAAAAAGGAGGACACCTTTGCAAAATGTTAATGTAAACCACACATTTTAAGTTATTAGGGAATCTGTTTTGCATTGTTGCAACTTATATTTTTACCTTTTTTGCACATCTGTAAATATAAATTGTATTTCATTTGTCTTTTATAACCAGCTTTTAGTTTGTTTCTGTATTTTACAATTTATGCATGACACATTTACACTTTTGCTTTTTACACTTGTGCTTTATTGTTTGTATCAGTTTAATTTATTGCTTGGTTTCTGTTGCTTTTTAGTACGGTGGCCGAGAGGGCTCAACACGCTGCAACAGAAGAAAATGCATGGAAATAGAAAAAAACACAAGCAAATGAAGAAAACATCTTCATTAGTTTGACAGCACATGTGCTGCAAATACGCGAAACACAACCAAATACAGAAACGCGCTGCAAATGGCAGACCAACAACTCACAACAGACCAATATCTACAGTGGTGTTTGTTTTTTATTTTGTTATTATTATTTATTGGTTGCATTGTATTTGCAGCATGTGTGTTGTGAAACTGATGTTTTCCTAACTTGCTGGTGTTTTTCCTATTTGTATGTTTTCTTCTGTTGCAGGATGTTGAAGTCTCTTGCCTTTTGCAGCGCGTTTTTGTATTTGGTTGTGTTGAGTATTTGCCGCATGTGTGTTGTCAAACTGATGAAGATGTTTTCTTAATTTGCTGGTGTTTTTCCCTGTTTGCATGTTTTCTTCTGTTTTTTTTAAATGGTTTGTTAGGACAGGACAATATTTGGCCGAGATACAACTATTTGAAAATCTGGAATCTGAGGGTGCAGAAAAATCAAAATATTAAAATAAACGCCTTTAAAGTTGTCCATTTCTATTGCCGATTGTGCTGCATCCACTCACAAAAATATTTTTTATATATATTTAAGGTGGGAAATTTACAAAGTATCTTCATGGAACATGATCTTTACTTCATATCTGAAGGGTTACAAATTTAAGAATCTATTTCAGATATGCTTCCTTACATAACATCACGGTGAAGAATACTGATTTTAGCTTTTAAGGTTAAGATCTCAGCAAAGTTGCAATTCCTGTTTTCTCCTTATTGTCTTTAATGGCTCTGGAGTCCCAGTTTCACTCAGAGCCACAGCCCAGACATTGAATCGTTGGGCTGATTGGATTAGCACGTATGCGTTTGAATGGTTATGCTGATGGGATTGAGATTGCCAGACCCTCAGTCTAGGGTGTTACCTAAACCTGTTACATGCTTTGTTTGAATTTGTCTCCACCTTCAAAAGTCCCTCCTCCTAAAATGCAAAGTAAAATGCTGTACTTTGCATTTGTGTAGTGTCATTCTATTATTATTCCTTGCACAATATATAAGTATTACACAGGGATAATTTCTGGTTCAGTTTTGGGGACTCTGGTATAATATTATTATTAGCCCGTTATGGCTGTTTTCTGGAGCTTCTGGATAAGTTGTGGCTGAGTTCTGGGGTAAATGAGGTGGCAGTTTGGCTTTTGTCTGGCTGACATCTGGGGATTACGGTGTTGTTTTTGGCCAGTTCTGGATAATATATGGGTACATTGTAAAACTCTGGGTGAGTTTTGGTCTGCTTCCGGCATTGATCTGGTTGACTTTCGGCAAACAGCACTTGGGCCAACCTTGGACTGTAATTCCATGAGGTATGTGGGCCAAAATCTCAGCCGAAATTTAGCCAGATCCGGCCCAAAGCCAATTTGCTATCTGGGACAGAATATGGAAATAAATTATACATCAATATTCCTATGAAATATTATTTATTATTATTAAAATGTTGCTAATTATTACTCCAATTATTACAGTTCTTTTTTCATTAAATGTTGCTCCAAGAACACATTAATGTGCACATTAGATACAGTGTATAGATACATTGCATTAAAATGGGAATATTAATTTAGTAATTACCCACATGTTGCATAAAGTAAAATGGTGCATCAATTCATTCCGTTATATCTTTCATAACATATATAGTTGAGAATCATCTTTATACAAATTTTAGTTAAAATAAAACCTGAAACCCCAACATTTATTGGTGATTGAAAAAAAAAAAAGAAAAAAAAATCCCATTGCTTTTGCCTATACATATAATTTCATGTCATTTTATGTTTTAAACAACTCAGTCCTGGTGTCCACTATAGAGGACATAGCATGAATAAAATATCATTTTTCAAAAATGTTTTTTTTTTTTTTTTTTTTTTTTACCATTTGTTTCTTATGCTCTAAACAATGTGATGACATGAAAATAAAATAATAAAAAAATTAATTCAAAATATATATTTTTTCTGGGTCTCAGGAGAAATATATATATATTATGGCAATTATTATGGCAATAATTATATTTATAATATGAAGTCTGAATATATAGAATGAAAGTCTGAATATATAAAATGAATGTCTGAATATATATGGAATGAAATTCTGAATATATATAGAATGAAAGTCTGAATATATAAAATGAATGTCTGAATATATATGGAATGAAATTCTGAATATATATAGAATGAAAGTCAGAATATATATAGAATGAAAGTCTGAATATATAGAATGAATGTCTGAATATATAGAATGAAAGTCTGAATATATAGAATGAATGTCTGAATATATAAAATGAAAGTCTGAATATATAAAATGAATGTCTGAATATATAAAAGGAATGTCTGAATATATATGGAATGAAAGTCTGAATATATATAGAATGAAAGTCTGAATATATAGAATGAATGTCTGAATATATAAAATGAAAGTCTGAATATATATAGAATGAATGTCTGAATATATAGAATGAAAGTCTGAATATATATAGAATGAATGTCTGAATATATACAATTAAAGTCTGAATATATATAGAATGAAAGTCTGAATATATAGAATGAATGTCTGAATATATAAAATGAAAGTCTGAATATATATAGAATGAATGTCTGAATATATAAAATGAAAGTCTGAATATATATAGAATGAAAGTCTGAATATATAGAATGAAAGTCTGAATATATAGAATGAAAGTCTGAATATATAGAATGAAAGTCTGAATATATAGAATGAATGTCTGAATATATAAAATTAAAGTCTGAATATATATAGAATGAATGTCTGAATATATAGAATGAAAGTCTGAATATATAGAATGAAAGTCTGAATATATAGAATGAATGTCTGAATATATAAAATGAAAGTCTGAATATATAGAATGAATGTCTGAATATATAAAATGAAAGTCTGAATATATAAAATGAATGTCTGAATATATAGAATGAAAGTCTGAATATATAAAATGAATGTCTGAATATATATGGAATGAAAGTCTGAATATATATAGAATGAAAGTCTGAATATATATAGAATGAAAGATATAGAATGAAAGTCTGAATATATATAGAATGAAAGTCTGAATATATAGAATGAATGTCTGAATATATAAAATGAAAGTCTGAATATATATAGAATGAATGTCTGAATATATAGAATGAAAGTCTGAATATATATAGAATGAATGTCTGAATATATACAATTAAAGTCTGAATATATATAGAATGAAAGTCTGAATATATAGAATGAATGTCTGAATATATAAAATGAAAGTCTGAATATATATAGAATGAATGTCTGAATATATAAAATGAAAGTCTGAATATATATAGAATGAAAGTCTGAATATATAGAATGAAAGTCTGAATATATAGAATGAAAGTCTGAATATATAGAATGAATGTCTGAATATATAAAATGAAAGTCTGAATATATATAGAATGAAAGTCTGAATATATAGAATGAAAGTCTGAATATATAGAATGAAAGTCTGAATATATAGAATGAAAGTCTGAATATATAGAATGAATGTCTGAATATATAAAATGAAAGTCTGAATATATATAGAATGAATGTCTGAATATATAAAATGAAAGTCTGAATATATATAGAATGAATGTCTGAATATATAAAATGAAAGTCTGAATATATATAGAATGAAGTCTAAATGTATGTGAAAGTGTGAATATGTGAAGTGTACATTTGACAATTCTCACTGAATAATGTGTAGCTTGTTTTAGCCTTTTGAATTGTGATTCATTTAAAAATGTCATTCCCTGAAATTTTCCAATACTTTGGTGAGCTACAAGACTTTTTTGCAACAGTTGGTCATACTCCAAACAATATAAACAATTTGGAGTCTACATCACGACATCTCAAGGATCATATTTCCATTCTTGCAACATTCTTAGCGCTTATGGGCAGTCATGTTCAACAAAATGTTTATGAATCTTATGAATTCACCGCATTCGCTCTTCCGCGATGAAATAGCGAATTAATTTCTTCTTCAGTAGAACGATGTTGAGTACGGTTGCCAGTATTTTGGCCCGTACACGCATTCGCCAGGGTGTTAATTAGATGATCGTTACTTAAAATTGCTGCTACTAAATTCTGTGCGGACTCGCTCATTGTTCAAAATGTGTATAAAAAAATAGTAGATGAATAACAAAAGATGGCGCTGATAACATCAGATTTTCATTCCATATATTCAGACATTCGTTTTATATATTCAGACTTTCATTCTATATATATATATTCAGACTTTCGTTCTATATATATATATTCAGACTTTCATTCTGTATATTTAGACATTCATTCTATATATATTCAGACTTTCATTTTATATATTCAGACATTCATTCTATATATATTCAGACTTTCATTTTATATATTCAGACTTCATATTATAAATATAATTATTTCCTGAACGGCTTGCCATAATACATATACACATATATATATATATATATATATATATATATATATATATATATATATATATATATATATATATATATTGTCTGTGTTGATTACAGTCCAAAAACATGGCTCTGGTTGTCACTCATAGCAAGTTTGAGAGTGTTTTCCTACAGTTTCTGGCTGATGCTGTTAAAAATATATTGCTTTTTTTATATATATATTTTAATGCATTTTATTGCAGGATGACTTTTATAATAACATTTTGTTGCAGTTCATGCATTAATCAATAAGTCATTCTAAAGTGTTTTTCTTTGGGCAACCCTCTAAAAGTCAATAGTTTCTTCGTGTGCACTGGTCAATGCAACTTAGAATATACTTGGACTACTAGAATACAGCCAAACTATTTTATTTTTCTAGGTTTATTTACTTTCTCCTCGAGCACTGGCCATCTTCAGTAAAGCATGGCAGAGTAGACTGTCTGTTTCTGAGATTATTGACTGCATGGGCCGCTTGGTGATTCCAGTCCTTTCCTCTTTCACTGAGTCCCTGTTATCAGAGCTTTGGGAGTCTCTTGGCATTGCTGCTGATGCACAAACCGACAGCTCTGCACAGAGATCCTCTTCAGTCCGCTGCTCGCTTTATCACAGGCTGTATTGGCTGCTGCTCGTGTTTGGATGATAATGCTTTGATAGGACAGAGAAGCTCAACACCGGAGCATCCTGCTGGAAAGGACACGGTCCCCTGCGACCCAACTCCCAGAAGGCTTTGAGAGAAAAACTGTGTCATACGTCTACTCAGAATGCTTCTTTATTGCTAGTTCAATAGTAATGCATTGAACAGACATGCATAAAATCCTCTCTGATGACTTTCTGAAGGCACTGCCAATAGCGATGTCCAAATTTGAAACCTTTTTTCTAAATCTTTTTGAGTCTGTTTTTTTTTTTTGTTTTTTTTTCAATGCTGCACAAAACTATTTTTCGGTGACGTCACATGCATCAGATAGGACAAACTGAATGGTCTCTCTGTGCTAGTTGATGGAATGAGCAGATGGATATGCCACTGTAAGGCTGCTTTGATTTTCTGATAAGACTGAACAGATTTATTTGTTTATTTAAAAAAACAAACATAATTTTGACCCTGCAATAAATTAATAAACGACTAATCTGAAGAGCTGATTCCCTTCTCAAAATCATACAAGAATGAAACTAATTTGTTCGTTTGTTGCCAGCAGGAAAGGGATTACTGGTATATATTCCCCTTGCTCTCCTCCACAAACAAACAGATAGCGTCCCAGCCAGGTCCGTCACTCATTGGGGTCCTCTGGAAACATTTCCATTGTGTTCTGTTCTATTTGCAGCGTGTTTCTGTATTTGGTTGTGTTGTGAGTATTTGGAGCACGCATGTGTTGTGAAACTGATGAAGATGTTTTCTTAATTTGCGTGTGATTTTCTGTTTGCATGTGTTTTCTTCAGTTTCAGCGGGTTGAGCTCTCTCAGCCACCGTACTAGACAGATATCTAAAGTTATAACCTCATGACTTTGAGTAACAAAGTAAAGCTTCTACCCAGTAACAGAAGGGTTTGCTGAATTATACATATAAAGAGCCAAATCATATTATAGAATAAAAATGATGTAATGTATAATGTCACCTTTGCCATGCTCCTAATTCTATAAAAACTGTTGTATTCTTTTTGCTGATGGGATTCTCTCTGAAATTGGTCTGAGATCCTCTGGCCGTGAATAAATCATATTTTAAGGCGTTGTCTGGAGTCTGTCTAGTTAGTGCAGATTAAGATTCTCTTACTAGTTTATTAACGTCTCCATATTGCTCCAAAATACCTTTCTAATATGTTGAATATATGAAATATCTAAACATCCAAGAGTAACTTGTTGGTTGTACCAAAAAACACAGCAAAAATGTGATAAGTCAGTGTTTAGTCATTTCGGTCCCAAGCTCCAGAAATCTTTTCCTTCTACAAGCCATCGACTCGCTATCATATTTAAAAAGTGTATCTCAAAGCACGTTTGGTTACTAGAGCCTTTCCTTGATTTATTTGATCTTATTTTTATTATGTGTGCATGTTTTGTTGCACATGAAGTTTCTGTTTTTAAAAGGTGCTATATAAATAAAACTTTACTTACTTACTTAACGCATGCAAATATGCCACGTGATATCAAAGAACACAAACTGATGCATAACACAAAGAAACCCAAAAACGGTGACATGGAGTTTTGAACCAGTTCACTGAATTAAACCGGGTCAGACTTCAACACTAAATACCAATATAAACCTTTAAAAGTGATTCTTTTTTTAAACATAAAAATCTGCAGACATTACAATGCAATTTTACAGAAAACAAATTCATCCACACCAGTTTTAGAGTCTGTTTCTAAGGGGAAGTTATTTAGGATGAGGACAGAATGAAGATTGAAAAGAATAAAGTAAAGAAAGATGTAAAAATTTCAATTATTTCGACCATGGATCCAAACAGAAGATGTTAACACTGGTCTTTTTCTTACAAGGACAATGCAGTAATTGGTTGTCAAGGGTTGTCAAGCTCCAGAAAAGACAAACTGCAGAAGATTATGATAGAATAACACTTTAGAGATGTTCACAAAGCAATGGCAAGGCTTCGGGAGGCTCGGACGACAGCTGTGCGAGGAAGAACATGGACTTTTGTTTGTTTTGGATTTTTGGAGGTATTCTGAAAGTCCTGAGGGTTTAAAACGACGTGAGGGACAGTAAGAAACTGGGAAGATGGTCTCTATACGGTGTCATTTGTTTAAATGAAAAACAAGGTAATTTAAAGTCTTGCTTTGTAGTTTGATGTGGACGCTGAGGTGAAATGACTGATTGAGTTGTAATGAAAGACTTCAGTGCAATTATTCCACACGGCTCTGAAAGTTCTTGTAAGTGATGGTTGTGTATCCGTTTCAGTGCATGTGGGAGGAGTTATGTGTAATTAATTGCTAAATGGAGGCGTGTGTTTAATCTGTATTGATTTCCCCTGTGCTGGGTTTTGTGTTTTTCCTTTTGAAGGGATCAGAAGAGAAGTGCAGGATCAATTAGGATGTGCACTTTGAAGTGAAAACATTGTCTAAAGTTACTTCCTTCTGAGAGCAAAAGACTTGTTCTGTTCTGTGAGAAACGAGTGGAGTTTGATTTACACTATTCTTGACTCTTATACACTACTCAGCAACAACGATGGCACTTTCCAAAACACACATTTTGCAACATTTTTAAATGTGGATTTTAGTATCTGTTTCAGGTCTCAGTTTTGAATATATATATATATATATATATATATATATATATATATATATATATATATATATATATATATATATATGAAGAGTTCAGATGCAAAAGCCTCTAAGTGCCATCTGAAATTTTCTTCTAGAATGATCATTTTTATCAAGCTTGTATATTTAAGTTCAGTAATTTCACTTAAATGACAATTAATAGGTAATCTTCATTGCCATTTAAGTGAAATAACTGAACTTAAATATACGAGCTTGATAAAAATGATCATTCTAGAAGAAAATTTCAGATGGCACTTAGAGGCTTTTGCATCTGAACTCTTCATTATATATATAATGTTTTTGAAAGAGGTGTCATAAGAAATATTCAATATTGTCAGTGTTGAAAACAGTTGCTGTTTTGGTATTTTTGTAAAACTGTGATGCATGACCATTCCATATTTTGGAGTAACTCAAATTTAAAAAATAAATTGTTACTTTTTTTTTTTTACATTAAATTGATCAAATGTGACAATATACAACATATTTCTATTTCAAATAAATGCGGTTCTTTTGAACAGTCTATTCATCAAAGAATCCTGACAAATACAATGTATCGCAGTTTGAAGCAGCACAACTGTTTTCAACACTGATAATAATCATAAATGTTTCTTGATCATCAAATCATCATATTAGAGTGATTTCTGAAGGATCATGTGACACTGAAGACTGGAGTATGATGCTGAAAATTCAGCTTTTAACACAGGAATAAATTACAGTTTACAATATATTCACAGCTTTAAATTGTAATAATATTTCACTGTTTTACTGTATATGTAATCAATCTAAAGCAGCCTTGGTGAGCAGAAGAGACTTCTTTCAGAAACATTAGCCATTGCAAACGTTTGACCGGTAGTGTGCATCAGAAAGAGACGTTTGTAATGAACCGCTAATGCAGAATAACAGATGGCATGTCTGAAATAACGAGAGATCCAGCACAGGTTCCTCTGCGCCCCCAGTTTACGCTGACGCACCCTTCAGGGTTTTACAAAACACATCAGCTTGTACTGAATCCATGTAGTTTCATTCTGAGTTGTTCTGCTGAAAAGTTGGTGTTTTGGAGATGCAAGCGTTTCTCCAGGCGGTGATTATATATAGAGCTCGCAGTGGCCTTGTACAGCACAGATCCCGTCTCATCTTCACACAACATGCCCGGGCGACGACAATGGCAAGAACCACAAAATGCAGAGACATCAGAATGCGCCGGGTGCCGTTTCGTTCCCCTTGTTTGTGCTCGAGATTGTTTGGAGAGCTGTCTGAGGAATTCAGCAATTTATTTCACAGCTCACCCCCGAACGACCACATGCACACTGTGCAAGTAATCAGTTGCCATGGAGACAGTGTATGACAGCACACGGTCCGCTAAGAATGACAATTGGCTGGAATCTCGCAATCTGTTTGTGCAATGAAAGATATGGCATAATGCTGTGGACATGTACTTTAACCTTACAACCCATATCCAAACCCTCACGTTGAGTGAACGAAGCCATTGTGTGAGTGCGTATGGAAGCATGATTCATTTATCATCACTGAAATCAATAAGCCAGATCCTTTCTGCCTACCAGCCATTGCAATTTTCCAACCTAGGCTTATTTTATTATAAAAAAGAAAAAAAAAGAAATTCCAGATGAAATGAACAGTAATGGCAGTAAAACACCAACCACTTTTATTTCATTTCACATTAATTATACCTATAGGAGCAGATTATTGCATAATAAAGACTTAAATTCATGCACAACAGTATAGCACTTTTACTATAGTGCATGATTTGAAAAACTAATACATTTTGAGGTTTGCATTACATAAACCAGCATCATATGTTTGTTTTCTGACAGAGTAAACTTGCTCGGAAACTCGTCTGGTGCAAAATACAAGTCTTGATAAACGAGATCAGTAGAAGCACGATGAAATGCCATGGTTGCTTTTACCTCACGTTTGCTTGTGTTAACATTGTCTAGCGTAGGTGATACGTTATTTTCAAATATAGCGCGTTAAACTTTTAGCTCCACTCACCGGGCATTTATATTCTGAACAGCTGCGATACGGACAACAACCAACGGAATAAAATGCTTCGGTAACACTTTAGAATACTGTTCCTTCATTAATGAATAATTACACAGGAACAAACGAGTAACGTATTATTAACACTCTAGTAACTACTATTAACTAACAAGAAACTCTGATTAACGAATTAGTAAGTAATCGCGCTCAGATGAATGTAGTAGGTCATTATTAGTTAATCAATAACTACTATTTTTTTCATACCTCCCAGAGAACTACTATCTACAGGTTCATAATTAACATGAATAATGCATAATTTATAATAAAAGGTAATGGTAACCCACTAGTAATGACTCAAGTATTACTAAATCATTCTAAAGGAACTACTAATTATTTGGATCAGTATTCTAAAGTGAAAAACTAGCCTGGATGCCAGCCGAACTTAGCCCCGCCCACAATTTTTTTAGGTCGGGAAGTTCGGTCTGGACTCGATCCGTTGAGGAGTCATTATGCCCGAACAAAAATGGTTCGGACCAATCAAATTGTCAGGGGCGGGCTTTATACGATGATGGACAGATGAGCAACGGTAACGTAATCATCCACGTCATCAACGAACGCTTGGGTTGAATTCAAATGACTGCCGCTGGAGAATTGAGATTTCACGAGTTCACGCTTACAAATAAGTCAGATAGAATAAATGCATATTTGGCGTGCTGTCTGAGGAGAGGGCTCAGGCTCGGTATTCGGCCCGAACCCAAAGTACTCCCCCCGTAGGCTATTTCTGGCTGTGGAAGAACAAGCCGAGAGTGAGTGGGGGGATGCTGAAAACTGTAATATGCTTCCTCTCATGCTGATAGTGTAGACATTGTGTCTGATGACAAGTTGATTGGATTGATTATGTGAACGTGCTCCTGTCGAACTTTGTTTATGAAACATCATGTGTAAATTCCGCCATCGCGTCTGTTATAGAAGATATCGACAGCGCATTAATTTTAAAAGAGGAAAAGAGAACCGCGATCAAGGCATTTGTCGATCGGAAACATGAATGAAAACTTACTCCGTTGCTCTGATTGGTTGTAGGTCTATCCAATTGAGTGCAGAAGCATTTTCTTTCCTGGTTCGGTTGAAACACGCCCCATAATCACAGCCCAATGGAGCAGATCTGAATCTAACATTCTGACTAGAATCTGAGTATGACGACGTCAGGCTATTGAAAAACATGATAACAACCTAATATTGACTGAAGTCATTGTAAGCTTTTGAGATTTTTGTAAGATTTTGAATATCAATTCCTTCCAATGGATTTGGTAACACTTTAGTCATTACTAGTGTGTCCTCATGATCTTCACTTTAGAATACTGATCCAAATAATTAGTAGTTCCTTTAGAATGATGTAGTAACACTTGATTCATTACTATCCAAAACCTTACAAAAGCCTTAAAAGCTTACAATGACTTCAGTCAATATTAGGTTGTTATCATGTTTTTCACTTTAGAATACTGATCCAAATAATTAGTAGTTCCTTTAGAATGATGTAGTAACACTTGATTCATTACTAATGGGCTACCATTACCTTATATTAAACATTGTGCATTATAAATATTTAACCTGTATATAGTAGTTCTTAAAGTCTTCAGTGAGGTATGAAAAATAGTAGTTATTGATTAGCTAATAGCGAACTACCACTTTTGTAAGGCTTTTGTAAGGTTTTGGATAGTAATGAATCAAGTGTTACTACATCTTTATAAGGGAACTACTAATTATTTGGATCAGTATTCTAAAGTGAAGATCATGGGAACACACTAGTAATGACTAAAGTGTTACCAAATAAGGAATTGATATTCAAAATCTTACAAAAATCTCAAAAGCTTACAATGACTTCAGTCAATATTAGGTTGTTATCATGTTTTTCACTTTAGAATAATGATCCAAATAATTAGTAGTTCCTTTAGAATGATGTAGTAATACTTGAGTCATTACTAGTGGGTTACCATTACCTTTTATTATAAATTATGCATTATTCATGTTAATTATGAACCTGTACATAGTAGTTCTCTGGGAGGTATGAAAAAAATAGTAGTTATTGATTAACTAATAATGAACTACTACATTCATCTGAGCGCGATTACTTACTAATTTGTTAATCAGAGTTTCTTGTTAGTTAATAGTAGTTACTAGAGTGTTACTAATGCATTACTCATTTGTTCCTGTGTAGTTATTCATTAATGAAGGAACAGTATTCTAAAGTGTTACCCATGCTAGATTCCTGTTCATCTGTTTAAGGACTGAGAGCACTGAAGGGTTTTACAAGATGTAAGTCTCAGATGTCCCAGAATGTGTCTGTGAAGTTTCAGCTCAAAATACTTCACAGATCATGTATTACGCCATGTTGTAAATGCCCATTTTTGAGTGGAAGGAAAAACATACTGTTTTTGTGCATGTATCTTTAAATGCAAATGAGCTGATGCTCCGCCCCCTTTCCAGAAGAGGGCGGAGCCTGTGCAGCTCCTGCCTCAGATACTCTGCCAAAAACTAAAACATTTGTTTGGATTTGATTGTCATTTCTATCGCGGTCATGCTCACGTTACATTGCAGTTCTTCATCATCATGAAAGTATATTTTCCTCATGCGTTTTAAAGCCATATCAGTCTGAACTTCTTATATATGGTTTTCTGAGCGCACACACCAGAATCACGCGCACAGAAAGCTGGATTTCAGTTCTCTTTCACTCTTATTGCACTCAAATACACACAAGGTTAGTTAAACAAGTAATAAAAACTCGTTGAGTGTTTTAGCGCAATTTTCTGACCTCATGGGATCACAACACTAAGAGATAGTAAATCTTTTCCTGGATTTTTTTTGTGCGTTCCCGAGATTAGACCTTCCTTAACATACAACCCGAAGTCTCTAGGTGGTCTGGTTGAGGAGTAGATAGAAGTGCAAGATTGGTGCGCAGGGACAGAAATTGCATGTGTATATTAGATATGCGTATTAAAGTGAAAGCAGTGTAATATACAGTACCTGCTGCTTTATATGCTGTTAATATGAATCAAACAACAAAAGAAAAACAGAAAATCGCTCACTGCTTTTAGTAGCTTTAATAAGAATCCATTTATTGAATGCTGGTAATAAATGCTCTGGCGAGGAGATGTACAGCTCATGAGGGGCGGAGTCTATGCTAATAGGGCGGAGTCTGTCAGCAGTCGTAGGTGGGGCCTAATCATTTGTGACTTCACAAAAGCTAGAATCTGCAAACGGCTTGCTCTGAGACACTGCTTATGATTTATGGGGATTTAAAAAAAAGAGGAGTGGGTGGATTTGTATCATTATAGAGTGGTTGTGTATACACACTACCGACACACATTTATGTTCAAACGCCATGTAAAAGTGACATTTGCATAATAGGTCCACTTTAAGCGCCACTCACTGGACATTTCACTTTGAAAGTGTTGTAAAACATGCAAGAAGCAAAAGTTTTTTCCCTTAATCCAATCAGCCTGGGATGAAATTTTCATAAAGTTTATTACAATTCCTCTCTATGTTGAATATAAACCATCTTCGTGGGCAAAGCAGAAAGGTAAATCAGAGACACTGTTGGAATTTGAATTTAAAGCAGGTCTCTGTCAAAGGTAAACCTCGGTGTGTGTATTGCTGTCTTGCAAGCAGAAAAATGATTTCTACGGGATGAGCACACAAGCAACGACATCTTCCTTGAGCAGCAACACTTACAGAATCATGTATTGATGATATTTAAGCTGTAATTATGTGAATGTTGACGTTTGAAATTCACAGTATAGGTTTATGAAGTGACAAAAAGCAAATTGTGACTTAATTTTAAATCACTTCAGGTTTTCAGTGGTGAGATTGTTTTTATTTTGCTTTGTGACACTCTCTCTTTGCATGCAGAGATTGTCAATAATAAGGCAGATGAGTCTGATATGGAGTTTGTTTGTTCTCCATAACCTCCCAGTTGGCCTCATAATCTTAATTAAATCTCCTGCAGGCCCAACTGGCGTCAACCGCACATTTGAATCTTAATCAGACAGATTCAGATCCGGCGTGCTGAAGGTATCCTGGTTTGCATGAACCGTATAGTCTTAATGCAACAGTTTTATTTTACGACTGGTGAAAATAATCGACTTCTGTTT